>NW_006800029.1:1170063-1173258 GCF_000485575.1 Poecilia formosa | reverse complement strand
TTTTCCCATTATGTTCTCATGTCTTCAGTTTTCCTTTGGGTTCAAAGTCTTTTGTCTTTGTTCACTTAAGGATGTAAATTTAAGGGTCAGTAACAACATGACAGGAACACTGGACACTTTATTATGTATTCTTTGCTGGTACTGGGAGTTATATCATTTTGTATTAATAACTGCATTAATATTGGATACAAGTTTAAAAAAAATACACTGGACGACATCTGCAAAGACGAGCCCCTCTGTAATTTGGCTCTAGGCATTCATAACACATTTTCTTGATATTTACTTATCTATTTTCAAGCAGTACTAATGCACAGTCTGGATGCACCTCAGACTAATTTATCATACCGATACAAGTAGAAGGACAAAATGATGAAAAGTTGTAGTAGAGAAAATAAAAAGCAGAAAATGTTTATGAATATGCAATTGTTCAACATTGATTTCAATCTTTTATTAAACTACTATTGAATTTCACTCTTTTTTGACTCATGGATTTTGTTCTGTTTTAAACATGAGTGCAACATAAATAATGTCTGACTGAATCCTATTACCTTGGTGCACTTTAGTGTGGGTTGTCCACTCTGCAACCAACGTAATTAGCAGAATATGCAAAGAGGTTTGAGTGCTTACCTCATGTTGTGGTTATTCTTACCATTTTTTGTATTCCCACTGTATTAAGCTCTAGCTCTAAGACCATGAAAACTGGTACTAATTGAGTCAAAGCAAATTTGCGAATAAAGTGGCTGATTAGTGTATCTGGGTGTGATGGAGACAGTGGCTCAGATGGTAGAGCAAGTGGCTGTGCATCTGGAGGTTTCTGGTTTGAGGATAATCAGAGATGTGCCAGGAACCACATGCAGTGTGAAATTCCTGCTATGTCTGTATGCATGCAGATGTGGAGTGGAGGAGGCTGCTGTGCCACCATAAGATTTTAGAGTCAGGACTTTTGTATTTAAATGTATTACTAGTGCAATTAACTGCTTTCTTCCATGTGTGATTTTGTTCAATTTATTTTTTTTAATCATCGAGGTGAAGGCTTTCGGGTTACTGGATAATTATCTGAAGGACACTCTCCATGTTTTATTTCTTTTTCCTTCCTTCCTTTTTGTTTTGCTTGCTGTGCTTTCAAGCCCCTCTGCACCTTGACAGTGCTCCATTCATCATTTGCATCTAATCAGGAGATGCTAGTCCTGCTCATGAAGCTTTTGCTTCTACCTTTGACAGCCTTCAGACTGTTGTCCTGCAGTCATTTACAAAATCATAACAATGCTCACTTTTAATACCCTTCAGAGTCCAAACAAATTGCATATTTATACATCAAGTGTTCACAATGTTAAAGTGTTTTTTTGTTTTGTTTTGTTTTTTTTTTTAAGTTTTTGACAGTCGGAAAAAAATATTTTGTTTTCTCATCAGTCTTCAGAGTGCTTCGTAATAGCAAAGCAAATAGTTTTCGTTTTCTCTTGAGTGTATTGGTAAAGATAGTCAAATATTTTTGAAACATTCAGAACTAAAAAAGTTCACAGTGATGCATCACAAGCCATTTCAAATAAGTGTCTGAAGAAACATTTAAACCTTGTCAGGTGGGTGTGTCCCCAATGAAACTGCAACAACACAGCAAATTTGGATTTGGAATTCTCAAGAAAATGTCAGACTCCCTTGTCCTGTTTCCGCCTTAAGCAGTCGACATGCTGAGGTGAGTTAATCTAAATCAGTACAGAATGAAAGTATGCTTATTGCTGACTTTGTAGCAATATCTTGAAATTGAGACCCTGTCTCTTTAAGAAACTCTTTCTCACAGTTAGCCTTAAGGAAGTCGTCAAACCAGTGCTCCTCTATTAATCACTCAACAAAGCTCGTACAAAGAGCTCAGCATATGCACAGTCCCATGGTGTTTGCTAATTGCTGCTGCTAGTTTGAAGGAGCAGAGTGGAGTTAAGGGGAAGTAGTGCTCTGTGAGGCTGAAGGTTGGCTTGGAAACAGCAGCTCCGTGGAGGAGCCACCCATGGAATGTGTGGGAATAATATTATGACATGATGCAAAGCTCAAAAAAGTCAATTTTACATAAGACTGCCTCTTTAAACAAACTCTGTAGGTTTGGCTGAACTGAACAATAAACCTTTGTTTTTTGTTTCTCAGATTACCATCTAAAGCAGTTTAGGTTGTGGATACAAGTAATTGTTTATCTTTCAATTTACTTCTGCAACATCTAATCATCCAGGTCATGTATTTGTGGGCAACTAGTGAGACAGAAGCCAAACCTGAATGAAAGTCATTTGGGAACCTACTGGGAATTTGCCAATGGACATTTGGACAATTCTCTGACCTTGAGAGGTACTTTAGTTTGATTAGTTTATGGCTGAACTCTCTTTAATGTCCAACACCAGTGGTAAAAAAAAAAAAAAAAATCAGTAATAGAAAGTTACCTTGGGTATTTTAAGCTTCCAGAGAAGCATTAATGTGGCATGATCCTAATGTGGGAATATATTTTCTTTGAATTTGGCTATAAAACTGATTAGGAAAGATGTAAAACTGGATGTTAAAAGAAAAGGCAATAAATAAATAAATAAATAAATAAATAAATAAAAACAAAATGTAAAGTTTAAAAACTGCAAAAAACATAAGAATGTCTATAACAGTTCTTAATGTTATCAAATTTACAAAGAGTTTCAAAGTGGGGCCAATGTATTTCCATGGGAATAAAGAATATTTGAAGAAAACAAAAAAGACCAATATTTCATAGTTTTACATATTAAGTGAGCCAAGTAGCTTCTTGCAGCTCCTGAGCTCCAGTGCTTCTGAGCCCTTAACTAGCAGATGAAAACTGTGCTCTTATCTCAATATGGTTGAAGCTAAAAACACCTTAATTTTTAATTAACTGTTAGAATAAAACCATCAAGGGAAAAAATAATAATAATTGACCCAAGGGACCATTTCTATGTCAACACATCCTCATAAATTGATGTAGTATAATCTCTTCAGTACCACAGGTACTGGGCTGAATAAGACTGAGATTTGTTTCTTGAGCCATCAAGTAAATTACTGTGAGTGCAACAAATCAAAAATATCTTATTGAGACCATAAAACACCCCTCCCGACCCCACTAAGGGACAAGGGTGCAAAGAAAATGGATGGATGGATGGATGGATGGATGGATGGATGGATGGATGGATGGATGGATGGATGGATGGATGGATGGAT
>NW_006800029.1:1142790-1170053 GCF_000485575.1 Poecilia formosa | reverse complement strand
TGGATGGATGGATGGATGGATGGATGGATGGATCGATGGATGGACGGATGGAGACCATAAAACAATGTCCAAGGTAGGCCTAGATGAAAAATGAAAGCTATGAAGATGATTTTTAGTTGCAGGACCAAGAAATTGGCAATGGTTGAAATGCAGGCAGAATAGTAAAAAATCATTTTAGACTAAGACTGGAAATCCTCTTTTAAATTGACAACAAATAATATTTTAAAGGCAATAATCAAATGATCGAAGGATGAGCTTAAAAATATCAGACCTCAATCTAATTAAAAATTTGTGCACGGGTAAAAGACGCTGTAAAAATGCTGTGTGAAGTTATAATCTTGGGAATTGAATACCAGAGCAGTATTAAATAATTTGTATTTTATTGCCCAGATATTTTCCATATAACATGTTGAACCTTTAAAGTGGCACTAAACCATATTGCTCAGACAAAAACAATAACAAGAATATATTATTACGTTTAATTCCAAGTTGTGGAAAAAAATATTAAGCGGATAGAAACCTTCAGGCATTGTTTAGAGAACTGGGCAAATAATTAATTTAGAAAAAAAATAAAACTGGGACAGCTATGTTGGGTAATAAAGAGAGGATGTTGCAGGGCAATAAGCTAAAGAAGATGTACATATTACACTAACTTTACACACAGCCTTTTATACAGCACCTCACATGAGACTTAAGTTTTAAACCAATCTCATTTTCCTTTGCTTTGTTGGAAATGTAACTAAAGCAGACCAAAGTTGCAAATCATCTTTAACATTTTACATGATATGACTTGTATTTTGTCTCTTTGTGACACTTTCTTTAGACTCATTTTGTTTCCAGTAGTTTCTAACATGAATTTCAATTATCAACACCGGAAATAAAATAAGCCCAGGGTGATTTAAGTCTTTCAGACTTCTCAAGCAAACAGCTATTCCAAGAAACAAAGTAGCACTGATTGGATGTTAAAGCAACAGGAGACTTCCCAAATAATCACGAGTGGGGTCAGAGGTCAGAAGACTGTACAAACAGCTTCCTCGACCCATATACATTGTGTTTATTTGGCATAGCCAACCACACGGTCTGTTACTTCATGTTTGTAAAACTAGGACGACACAGACTGATTTTGTTCCCCCGAGAGCGTAACAACTGTGTGAAAAAGAGTTTCAGGACTTGTTTCTACAAACCTATGGCTAACTGGGTCTAGCTGGCTTTTACTGTATTTCTTAACGATCATCTTTACTTATGTTTGCCCTTATTAATAAAAATAATCATAGTATATTTTATTTATAATGCACAACTCTGCAAAACTGGAACCTACGTAAAATGAAGCTGAAGTTTTATACCGTTCTCATCTTCATTATACATCTTTATAACACTTTCTTTAGACGTTTTTGGTTTTCACATTGTTTTTAGGATATTGTAATATGAACTTAATGTTCAAGAGAGGAAATAAAATAATTTCAGTGTGAAAGATTTGTTGAGACAAACACTCTAGCCTATTGTAAATAAATGAATTACCCACAGGAAACAAAATAGACGTGGGTTGTTAACTTACTTCAAACGTTCAACATTACACTCCTCATGAAAATACCTTGTCTCATCCACCTTCTCATCAAACTCTTGGGACATATTTTCAAGTCAGCACACCAATTAGTGAAAGCAGCACCGACAGTAGAGATTTCCTCACCTTGACATTATTTTTTACTCTTTTGAGCAGAACATGCTGCAGAGTTGTAAACACATAGCAGTGGTCAAGGCGGGAACACAGCATGAGTTGTTGTTGTAGAACAACATAAATCTGATCCCAGTCTGACGGTTTTATCAACAACAACAGTGATCCGAATACCTGATGCACTTCGCCTCGCTTTCCAGCCTCCACCCCTCTTTTGTTACCCATTTTAAGTTTCATCTTGAAGAGCTGGGCATCCACTTTCCTTCACCCCTTAAACAGCTTCTTGCTGTGCCATCCGCAGACCGCACACGGCGACGTAATTACACATGTTGAGAAAAGGAAAGGTGGCAGTGAATCAAGCTCTGCATCAGACAGACATAAGAGGCTCGGTTTCAGAGGGAGTGCAACACAGACCCGATGTAATCTTTCAAACCTCAAAGTCATGAGATGAGAAGCTGAGACACCGAAGGATCAAACATGTTCTGCTAACTACAAAGCCAAAGTCGGGAGGACAAATAACTGTTGTTTTTAAATAAGCACAAAGTTAATACAAATGCACAAAGACGGGTAAAATACACAAGGCACTTTAAAGTTTCATTTTTTTTAAATGTTGAATATTAAGTTGAGCATTGTTATGGTGCGAGGGATCAAAACAACCATTTGTGGAGTTTTAAAATATAAATAATAAGAGAAAAATGTGTACAGTGAATTTGTTGCCATGGATTCCGCTTATGAACACATAGTTTTGTTTTAGTCCCACATAGATTTGCAGAGATCAAAATCTTTTCCTCCATCGTGTTTGCAAAGCATCAGGTCTATCAGAAAGCTGTTAAAAAATTACTTTTGGAAACAGTCACAGGTTTCTCTTTGTGTAAATTGGATGCTGCTAATGAGTACTTAATAAAGATGAAACAACAAAAAAAAGTGTTTTAGTTTTGCTGCAAGTCAATCACTTGATACAATCTGTTTGGTTTCCTTAAAAAAACATTTTTAAATAATTTGAAGTGAACCAGATTGTTTGACAGCTAGAATCAAGTTGAATGTATGAGTGATGGAATTCACATGACTTGTTTGTAAAAGTACCTTAAGAAGAGATTTGTTGTGAATTGGAACTATGCAAATAAACTGAGTTGAATTGAAGCAAGTCTCTCTTAATACCTAAACTTGAAGAAGTGGATTCAGCACTTGATCCTGATTAAACTACAAATGAAAGGCAAACCAAGGACAAACTATAATCAAAATCTTAGACAAGACTAAAACAATAAAAAGTGTAAGGACTCCTTCCATGCATGCGTCTATTGCCTTTTGGCAATTTAGCCAACGTTGCGGTAAAGAGCAGGTTCTCTATTTCAGTTTTCAAGTTTTGCTATAATTTATAGAGGGACAATTTTAGTCTCTGCTTGTGCAAAACTGATAGGGAAGAAAAAAAAAGATGGTTCAACAAAGTATTGACTCGGCAGGGCAAAGTACATATGCAGGCCACACTTTTCAGACATTCATTTGATGAATTTACTCTTATAACTGAACTTCCCTGTAACATTGCTTGTGATTTCTGTCTGTCTTGAATATCACATTAGCGTTGTTTATACCGTCTAAGCTGGGAGAAACACCCTCATACAAAAGGCATGAAGTAGATAATGGGAAGAATGGTTGGCATTTGGTTTCTCGTCATTCAGGAATCATTCCCCCTGAGGGAATGACCACACTAGCCGATAATCATGCTGGCTTACTGACCCATACACATACACTACTTAAACCAATAAATGTCTGTTCTTAGCCTGGTGTGAATGAAAGATGTCTTCCACTTCTAAGACTTGGATTCAGTCACAAACTGCAAGGATTACAAGCAATTTTTAAACATCATTGCATATTTACTTGGATAATAAAAAAAAAATAAAATAAATAAAATAAAATAAAGAACCAGTCCCTTTACCATTTAGGAAACCAAGGCCATAAATACACACAACTCTGGTTACAACAAAGTTGTGGAGAAGGCAGCTGCTCAGTCTGGATCGCAGCATACTGTTGCAGTCACACTTTTATTTTTAAACTGGCAGTTTGTGTCACTTCAGTGAGATCAGACCAAATGACAAGAGTGACATGAACCTGTCACAACAAAGCTTCTTTAAAGAAATTGTTTAGCTTTTAGAACTGTTTCTCAATGACAGCCGTCATTTTCCCTTTAATAGCGCCGCTCAGCCGTATTTGTTTGACCGTATTCAAGGAGTACCAGGGTATGTTTTTGTTTTGATAAGTCTTTCATAACCTGATGACACCATTATTCATCTCATATTAGTGCCACATGTCAGTGGGCATTTTATCCAGTTTGTCTAATTATATTCACTGCTGTCACACTGCAGTATTAACTAGAGTTCACGAACACTGAGCCTCTTCTGTCCTCAGACCTCCACAGTGTCACACGCTGGAGATTTGAATGGGGTTTGCACACAAAACGATGTTTAAAAAAAAGGTTGGATTCAGTGACATATGTGGATTAAGAGAAAGTTAAGATTAAACATTAACCTGGTTCAGGGAAACTACTAAGTCATTAAAGTGATTCATATTCAGCCCCGTGTTCCCTGGATCTTAAACTTAACCTGAACCATCTCCATTCAACAAAACTGTGAATATTTAAGTCAATGTGCAAATTAATGCCTATGCCCTTTAATACATTTCAAAACAGAGACGAGATCCTTGTTAAAAGTGTTTCATTCAATATGCATTAAGCCAGAAAGTGAAAGTTGAAAAGCTGGCTGAGAGTATAATTAATGTAGAGGTCTTCTTTGCAATTTCTGGAAACTATTTTATGCGAGCTGTGGCAACAAAGTGACGCTTGGCCCTGTGCCAGCTGGACAGATTTAGATTTAGCACTTTAGTGGGTCTCTTTTAGAAAGAATATAACCAGAACAATGCCTCTGATAAAGTTCAACAGTAGGTTGTATTTTAAAAAGAACTCAAAATGATTTTAAACACATGGAGTAAAAGTCAAGCCCTAGCTTAACCAGCTTTTTAAAACTCCTTGAATAAGTCATGAACAACAATGAATCACGACTTAATGGCAGTGAGAGCTGACGTATGTTGGAAAGGCTCTTATTTCTGTAGATTTTGTTCAAATTGTCCACATGCTTTGATACTGCTACTGCTGCACAGCTGCAGCTGGGAAAAAAAATGTCTGTAAGCTTAACAGTTCTCCTACTCCAGACTGAAATTGTTAGCTATTAATCTTTCCAGACATTTTTCATTCATAAATGGTTTCCCCATAAATATTAAGTAGAGATGCAATCATACAGGCAGTTCTCAATGTGAGATAAGAGGAACAAGTGATTCAAGCAAAAACATCACAAACAGCGGCCCTAAAGATCTTTTCTTTTGAAAAGTATATTTTAAATCAATCTTCATTTTCGCTCAGTGAAGCAATCTGGCTGTGTTTGTTACATTGTTCTTAAGTTCTGTGATATTTTATGCTTTGGTTTTGGACTTTTGACTTTTCATTTGAATGCAGTTCCTGTTTTATTTTAATATTCTACTTTCTCTGTGTCCTGCTGCTTTCTGTTTTCCTTGATCTATTTTCTCACTTTTAGTAAATATTTCTTTCTCATCTTTGGCTTTGGTCATGTTTTGTTTAGTTCAACAATCCTACTTAATAAATTTGAAATGTTTTATTTTCATAACTCAATTCCAGTCCAGCTCATTATACAGATTAATTACACACAAACATTTTTTTAAGTCAGAATTTTAAATAATCATGATTTTCTGCTTACAACAAATGAAAACACATTTAAAATTACAATATTACATCAGACCGATAAGAACACACACACACACACACACACACACACACACATATATATATATATATATATATATATATATATATATATATATATATATATATATGCCAAAATGGTGCCTGACAATCATGTTTAATACCTGCTTAAAGCTTGTTATTTTTAAAAGGTTCTTTTAATCTTACAGATGAATAGAAATATCCTTTGTTGTCCCACAACAGGGAGATTTCTGAATATTACACATTGTAATTTATTGAATGACTTAGCCTTGGAAGAAGTGGGGCGGCCTTTCTTCATGCAGATTTGAGCGTGGTAACACACACACTGACATTTGGTTGTTTGGAGCCTTTGGCCTGCTCCCTCCTGTGGAAAGCCCATTGGACCAGCTGTGGGACACGGCATCAATAACTGCAGAGGATTAGACCCTGCACCTTCAAAAGGCTCTGAGGGAAACATATTCATGGGACTGAATTTGGAGCTTGTCCCTTGTTGCTTATTAAAGTCTGTGTTTAGTGAGGGTTGTTGAGGCTTTGTGGCCTGACTGTCAAAACTTTGGTTGTGCTAAAACTAAATCCTGAATAGCATAGGAAACTACATTAGACATTGTTGTTGCTGTTTAAACATTGGTATTTAGTTTTTTTTTTTTTTTTTACCCCGGTTTTAATCCTGTAATAAGTGCAAATTTGGTGGTGATTCTCCTGTATGTATGTCTGGTTTGGCTTTTTTTTGGGGGGGTTATTTTATTTTCAGTAGTTAGACTAGCTCTGCTGTACTAAGAAAGACTTGCATTTGACTTTATTCGCTTGAGCAGCACCTCCTTTTCTTCATTTTTTAAAGTTTCTTATAATAAACCTTTGCAACCATTATCTTGCCATCTTGACACACCTTTTTTTCTTACCTCCCTTGACCTCTGGCTGAGTTGGCTAATAACATCTGTTTTTACTTTTTGTTGAGCAGAATTTTGAAACTTCACAATCCAAAGAGGTCGTATTTAGTCTCAGTGTATAGCTAAATAAAACTTTAGAGTCCCTGATTTAAAAAAGCCACATTTTAATAATTGTCTACTGTAAGAAATCCACATTTTTAAAGAACCACCAATCTATGTGTAACTGAATAGTTTAAGAACATAAAACTTTTACAAATAAGAGAATGTATACATTTTCTTCTATGGTAAACATATTTAGGGAAAATTATGTACAATGCTATGGGGAGGCAGAATTTCTGGTAGCAGTCAGTCTTGCAACAAATCCCAGGAGTCCTCTGACTGAAGACACTACTGCTTTATGACATGTTAGCTGCTCAAAGTGCAGGCAGCAGACCGATAGTCCTTCCACCTGCACAGCATCAAAATCCAGAATAGACAGTCTAAACATGCAATGACTCAACCAAAACAGTATGAACAAAAGTCTAGAGAAAACATATCAGAAATAACATAACAAAGCTACTCCAACACGTTGCCACTGGATGACAAGAAAATTACATTTACTGTACTTAGAGGAGCTCTCTTCTCTTCTCATATGATCTTCTTTGACTAGCTGTAGGTGATATTCTGTGATAAAGTCAGGTATTTCAAACATAAGAATAAAGCAATAATGTCCTGCCTTCTGATGGGCCTTTTATTTATTTTTTTTTTACTTTTTTTTTTTTTGAAGAAATTAACTCTCCAACTTCTAATCTTTGTAAATCTCTGCCAAAACTCTTCATGCTGTTTCATACTTTACACAAGATATATAATAACGCATCTCTCTTGTGTACACCATCAACAATCATTAGTGCATGTTTTTCTATGGCAACATTGTCACTGTTTATCAATAGTTGCCTTCAAATTGTTTGCATCCTTCGAGTGTTGTTGCCACAGTTTCATCATTTCTTTCCTTACCCTGCCTTTACTCTCAGACTTTCATCATTTGATCTGAATATTTAAAGGATTTTTGTTTACAGCCTCATTTTGATATTTTATCTGTCTATTCATAACAAGGAATACTCAGAAGTTGTAAACCAGAAATACTGCATGTCCTTTCTACTGGTGCAATTTGACATCATATGGATACGATTTCTTAGACTCTAATGCGTAAATAAGTGTGTGTGCGTATGTGTGTGTGTGTGTATTATATATGTATTACAGACATATATTTGGTTCAGTTACATAGTATTAATTCCTTGCAAAGTCTTCTTATTTTAGTTGGGAGTGCTGCTAAGAAAGGGTGTCAGAAAGCCATTAGAGACCTGGAGGAGGAGGCACAGAGCTTTTGGCTGTAGCTGAAGAGGAAGAATAGGAGTTGTGAGCCAAATAAGCAAGGGGTGGAGGAGATTCCAGACTCTCCTCCACAAGGAGATGTAGTGGGGGTTAAAGGAGCAAAGCATTAATGACAAGTGGCCCCCAGCTGATGACCACTTATGTCTAGTGAGGTGTTCAAGGGAGCACACTTCACCGTATTTGTGTCTCCTAATAAAATCTTTTGCTTATTACACTACACATGCTGTAAGCATGTGGTAAAAGCGCCTCGACTGCTCTTCCCACATTGAGACATTTTAACATCATGAGATCTCTGAATGAGATGTTATATACCAATGTTTGTTATTGAATGAATGTTCACTTGGTTGTAAGCAGTAGTGTCAGATTTCTGATAACGTAGTGAAAACATGCATATTATGTTGCTGTTATTTAACTGTACAATTACTGAGAGGGATTTGCAGTTAAGTTTCTATCACAGCAAACATTACAGCTTTAATTTCAGACTGTTTTGGTACAACAAGCTGTCCAAAGTACAAAAGCTCCCCTCCTGGCCGTACGCTGCTGGGGCTCTTCCAGCCAACACAGATAATGTGCATCTTCTTTAATTATTTTTTACAAGATGCGTCCCGCAGCGAAGCACTTCTTTTAACAACATGGTATTTTCAATTACTTGAGAAAAGGAAAAGCGCTGGATCCCACCGAGCTGCAGCGGCGCGGCACTCGCTGTTCAGTGAGCAATGCTTTCATTTTGCTTGTGTAATGTTAACTAAAGAGCAAAGTCACTGTGTAGTTCTAGCACCCTGTGTGGAAGCAAACAGGATTTTCCCTCATGATGAAGTCGTGACAGGGTTAATGAATGTTACACAGCCGGGACAAATGATGTGGTGAAAGCTTCGCACACAGCAGTTCACTGATTAAAAACTGGATCCAGTTCGGATAAACCGCACATTGATGGAGAATGCATCACCCATTATTAAAATGCTGCTGATGTTGAGTCCTGCCGTCTCCTCCAGACTCCAGTCTGAATATTATTTATAAATTAAACATTAATAGTTGATGCATTTTACTAAATGAGCGTTGGATGTTTGGCAAGATATTTAACTGATCCCAACATGTTTCCGACTTGTAAGAAAAGAAAAAGAAAAAAAAAGGAAATATGTAAGCAAATTTAGAAATGCATACATAGTAATGAATTTATTGGACTTCTACAGCAGCAAATGTGAATGAAAAAATAAAAAATAAAAACATATATGGGGCTATAAGAAATTTCCATAACCTATAGGGTGGAAAAAAAAATGTCGAAAAAAAAAAAAAAGATTAGATTCTGACTGACGCTGCTTCTGCAAGATACATTTACACAGTTATATGTTTGCAGAAAACTGCAGCACACTCCCTACATACCCAGTAGTGAACAGAATATAACCAGTATACTGACAGGAGGACAAAAGCACAAACATCTCTTGCCAAACCCTGAGGTCTCAGCAGAAGATGATAAATTACAGCATCATCAATGTTAAGGGGAAAAACACTGATGATTTTTCAATGGCAGCTTTGTGTGCTTGGCCTCATATTCAACCACACAGTGTAGGAAAAAGAGATCATGGTAGAACGGAATGAAATCATAATGATTTGGTACAATCAGGTTTGTGAATGGACTGTACAATTTCTTCTCCCCGTGGAGGATGAGTGGTTTTAAAATGCAAGGCTCCTTTGTTAAACAGCAGTTTTGCTTTCTGAGGGTCCTCAGAGCAGAAGTACTGTTCCCTATTATAGAGCCACAACCAAAGACTGCAAAGATGGCATCCAAGTGGGAAGGCTTTTCAACACAAACCTTCATAGGAAGAGGTGAAAAATGATTCATCAATCATTATGTTTTCCAGTGTTTGATTTTAAAAGAACTTTTTCACTATTTTATTTATTTTTTTTTTCAGTAGATTATCTTAAATTGAGCGAGTTTCATTACAAATATTATTTATATGGTTTGCAAATTTGACCGTTTTGCAAACTGGGCAGACTGGAGCAAGATGAGCAAACAAAAAGCTATCTGCATTTGATGTGTGTTTTAAGAATTACAAAAAGTTGTTACATTTAGTTTTATGCTCGACATGTAATACATATGGTGAACCAAACTGTATTTTCAAATATTTTTGGGCACTTGTCACCTGTGTTCATTGGTAGCTCAACAGGAAGCAGGGACCTCTGCACCGAGATCTGTAGCCTCTGTACAAGATGCCCTTTCTATGACACTGAGATACCTGGTATCCCACAATCAAACTCTGTTTTCAGTACAATTACAGAGAAAAACTGTTTAACTCCACCTGCATTTTCTCTCAGTAAGAACGGGAAACTAACCAAAAGTTCACCGTGTAATAGATTGAATCACGCAGCAGCGAGATGATAGGGTCAGAGTTTGGCCTAAAGAAGCACAGTCAGTCTGTCTTTCGTCGACAGTTCAGGCTGCAGGTGAAGGTAAAATAGTTTGAAGAATATTTTTTTGGAACCCTTTTGGCCCCACCAAGTGTTGTTTAAATGCCACAGCCTAAAAACAGAATCATTGCAGACCGTGTCCATTAGTTAATTGACCACCATGTTCCCATTTTCTGATATCTCCTTCCAGAAGGATGGAACACCAAGTCACAAAGTTCAAATTATCTCAAACAAGTTTCATAAAGCCTCTTAGATGGCGGTGCCCTTCTGTTACCATCTTGTCTATAATAGTTGCAATAGCTCATTGTATAGTGTCATTATAATGTATGTTCTTGTGAGGTTAATTTGTCAAGCTGAAAGTACTTTTTGAAAATAACAAGCATAAAGCAGGTATTGAACTGCATTTCCGTTAGTCTTATATTTCTGCAATAAAATGCTTTCATTGGTCTGATGTAATGTTCTAATCTTAAATGTTGTATTTTCATCAGCTGTAAGTGGAAAAATTATCATAATTACGACTTGAAAACACCAGTCTGTAATTAAACTAAATAATGTGCTTCGCTTAGTAACTGAAATAAACTAATTTTTCAATAAAATTCTACTTTATTGAAAATCTATACAGCTTTAACTCTATGCGCCTTCATAGTTTAATTAACCTATTTTGAGAGGGATCGCTATTATTTTCACAAACGATGTGAGTCTTCTGATGATCTCCTCTACATGCTTTGTGTAAAAAGATAATTTAAACACCCAATGGCTGCTGTAAGAGAAACTTAGTAAATAAAGGGATCAAATATCCAAATACAAAACCTTTAATCACACCTGTCTGGTATTTACTCTGGTAACATGTCACCTTGAATACTTCATTCCTAACAATGTTTCTGAGATTATTAAAATGTCTTTGTTTAGGTTTACTTTATAGCCCTTGTTGCTATTTTTTTGTGAAGTAGTGCAAAGCAAATCTTTGACTATTGGGAATAAAAAACAATACATGCAATGCAGCTACTGGGATAAAAAGATGACCACGGGTTTGAAGGGTTTTACTATGTAACTGTGGTGTTGATTCTAATTTTAGACCTCTCCTGTCAACCTTAAAACCATTCTGTTATTTTCCTCAATAAAAGGTGACGCTTGGATGGTACGTATTGTGCCAGTTAATATGAATGAATCAGTGAAAGTGCGAGGTACAGCTGGTTTAAATGTAGGCTGACTGCTGCTGCTCTGTGTAAAGTTGAGTATGTATTTAACAGGTAGATGCATGAGTAAGTGCCCAGAAGGGAACAATGATAAACCTACATTCATTATACACTCCCACGCTAAGTCAGTGACCTCTTCCACTGAAATCTGCGTACAATCATGTTTCTCCATAGTCTACTACTAAATAAATCAGAGCTTTATTCGTTCCTACAACGCTTTAATTTTTTTTCAACGAAAATAAGAATACAAGCCTTTTCCAGAATGAAAGTAAAAAGGATTAAAATATAAATAAAAATAAAGGAGCATTATCTGAAGAGATAACAGCACAGATGTGATGCACCTACCAGGCAGCAAGAACAGGCTCAGCCAGTGGACTGTGTCCAATAAAACATCACCTTTCCAATTCAAAAGGGACTTCTCCTTCAGCTGCTCCATAAACCTGATTAATTGTGGGTTCAGACCTTTCAACATACTGGGCAAGGCACTGGCTCTGCAGCGTTAGAGTGGGTCTTTATGGGTTATGTCATGGGTTATTTATATAAAGTAAAATGCCTGTGCCTACTTTATAAAAGAGACAGAGGCATGCACTGGGACACTTTCAGCGAGCCCTGCCATGCAGCCGGCTGCCCAAAAAAAAAAAAAGTTAGAAAAGCAAAATCACAATTCGCCAGATGAAAAGGATGCTTCCAGTTGTCCATTGCTGCATTTCTTCTTCCTTTTTTTTGGTAGATGTTTTTTTTTTTTTTTGTAAGAAATTATTTATTTAAGAAATTATACATCTCTGTTTTTCAGGTGAAAATCTGTGAATAGTTCCCAGTGTACAATGTAATATTTCACAATAACAGGCATTGTATAATGCTATCTTCTGTAACTGCTTTGATAAATAAGACAAGTATACTGCTGCAAATTAAGTCTAACTCCTTAACTGGTTATAATCATGTTATCTGCTTCACTAATACACTGCTTTTTTCTTTTAAGACAGTAGGGTGAAAAAGACTGAACAAACACCAGCTAAGTTTATTCTTTTTTAAAACTAAATGTACATTTTATGCAGAATATTATCCTTTTTTCATAATTCAGTGTCCTGCCTTACCATAATAAGACAGATGCAGGGCTTCCTTAGTTTCTACAGAGTGACTGTGGGAGTTCACTTGAACAGAAATGCTTCCAATTAATCAAATTCTTTTTCTTTTCACCGAGGGAGGAATCTTCTTGTGCAAAGCTATTTTTCTGTCCAGTTATTTTAACTCCTAATGAACATTTTCCTCCATACATGTCCAGAGGATCATTGGGTAAAAATATAGCAAATTCAAAACCACTGCAGGAACATTAACTTTTGGTATTGTGACATCTTCCTGCTTTCTCTCAATTTTTTGTTAAAATAATAATAAAAAAAAAAATCTGGATGTTACAAAGGCATCTTTGTCTCTTGCTTTGACATGCAGTTTCTCAGCTGTGCTCCCACTCTGGTCCTGACCGTCACGTGACTCTAAAATAAATTTGCCGTGGAGCGATGGGTATTACAGATTTCCCCGCAGCAATAATGACAGCAGGCAACAGCCAGGCTTGGTGTCCTAATGTTGGATTTTAGACACGGCCTGTCTAATTATTATTAAAGCTGGCAACGTAATGCAGAATATTTTGGACGTCTGCTCTGCCAAACTTCACTTGACGTGTGCTGCTCATCCTCTTAAAATGATCACATCTCAGTCAAAATACAAAGTGCATCTGCTGCAACCATACATGCCGTTTCTTTGATACCCCCAACACAAGTAGTTGAATTGCTCATCCTTAAAGTTAAAAGAGTTTAAAGCACAACAGCACTCCATGTAATACAGATTTCATCTAACCCTTATTAAATATGAGTGCAAAAAAGCTTGAAGGTTATTACTTTTGATTCACTGACGTCTTTGCAGTTGTGTTGCGCAGTGCTTTGAGAAAGTTGCCTCAAAACTGTAGAATATTTTGAGCTCAGGCAGTCTTTTTATACAGCAAGTCTTGAATGTTGCATTTATAAAATGTGACCATGTCATTCTGAACAAGAATGCTTACAAAAGTACTCGATGTACTCCATCAATTCTAGACTTCATGTAAAAATCATCATCAGGCTCTGTAGATCAAACATCGGTCATTCAAAACTAGATTATTACACCATGACTTTATGTGTTTGAATAAAAAAAAGAAAAAAAAAGAACTAAAATCCTAGAATTTAGACCGAGTGTGTTCTTTTTTCAAAGTCTTTAACTTGTTAAGGCTGACGTAGAAAGAGATCCATTTAAAAAGATACAAACTGAGCATAAACATAAAACAAAGAAGCACCAACAGAGTTAGTTTCTGGTAGTTAAAGCTCACGTTACAGAGACATGTATATTTAGGCACCTGCTTTAGGAGGTTGTGGGGCGTCTGTTTGTGCTGTAGAGATTCCAGTTGTGAACATGCTCACTGCAAAATCTAACAAACTAGAGTGACAAAAAGGGACTTAGCATGCGCATTAATTTGTTTTCCTTAAACTATCCATAAAGTTTTAAAGCACACCTCTCAGAGCTATAAGACTCCAAAGGACAAGGCTTTAACTCAATCAGTTTCTCCTGCACAACAAACAGAATTGAGATCTGGCTCAGTTGACCTATATTGAGTGCGTGTGCAATAGATACTAGGGCCAACACATTCATTACATCTCATCTAAACATCACAATTTATTGAAGTCCTGCAGGAGACAGACATGGTGTGGAGCTAATAATATCATTTGCATTAAATGTGAAAGCACAAGAACCAGCGATATGTAGAGTAACTCTGAGGTCAGTGATTAATATTCATTAGAAAAGATTGAAAACAGTGACAGCTTGACCTAACTACTGCCTTGTTTCTTGTTGACAAATAATGCATACATAGAAAACTTCTCACTAGTTTTAGAGCAGTTTCCTCAATTAATATGTAAATGAATGACTGAATAGGTTAAATGCTGCTTGAACATCAGTTAGAGTCAGAAAAAGTCTTTATTCCCTTACCTTAATGACAGGATAGGGTACGCCAGAGTTGGCAGGGGTTCATGGGTATTGAGTCAGGTCCAGAGCGAAGCTGGTCAAACCTTCACTCATGTGCCAGCGCCGGAGCCAGCAGAGGTTAACGCAAGCTGAACGCATAGCCACGGGGAAACTCTGGTGTGTGTGCTGCAAAAGGATCCAGTCTCCAGTCAGCAGCAGCAGCCCGTCAACTCAGGGAGATCCGACAGGCGGTGGTTGGAAGCAGACTCGACTCCGATGCTCCCTTACTCCTCTTCCCCCCTTGCCTGTTTCTCTCTCAGTCTTCAGCTCTCACTCTCGCCCCAGTCCCTTCTCTGTCTCTCTGCTCTCGCTCTCCACTTTAAATCTCCTTCCAGCACATGAATTCTCCACACTGCATCTCCTCCCTCTCTCACAGAAACAGACCTAAGCACACAGCACTGTCAGTCTCAGCACTTCATGCTCCGCATTTTTTTTTGCTTCACACCTCATGCCCTCTTTGTTGACCACTGCTGTTGTTTCAAAAACTGCTTTTTTTTTTCTCTCATCTATAATAAGATTTCATTTCTATTATGAGGTATCAGTGAATATTGTGCTGCGTATGGGGCACTACAAAACACTGAGGAGGCAAATATTCAGAATGAAAGAACGGTGGGATAGAAAAATGCCCGGGCGAGTTCTCTGCATGGAGGGATTGAGACTTTGAAGTGCAAAACGTCATTGTTAATCTTTGCCAACAAGCACAGTTTATTGCCACCAGCAAAGGCAGCGCTGCATGTGCCTTTGCTCTGCAGATTACCTGAATCTACCGGTAAATTCACTACCGGTAAATCTGTGTCAAAAGATCTAATGCAAGCAACACTAAAAAAAAGAAAGACAGAAAGGCAGATAATGGAATGAAGACGTGTGTTACATCAAAGAATTAATACACCCCATATATTCTGTTCTGGTTTGTCTAGCCGAGCACACAACTGTAAAATATGAATCCTTTCACTACAAAGCTGTTTAAAATTAACACAGCATTTCCCATCTGGTTATCTGCAGTCTGTCTATGTTGTCTTTGCATCCAACTCCTGACCACCTGTTCAGTCTTGGCAACAATACCTTGATTATCCCAGAATCATCAGTAAACATTCAGGCTGAATACAGAAGTGATTCCATGGAAAAAACTCAGGGAGGCTCCTTTATTTACCATCCGTATCCCCGGATCCGGAGTGAAGTGAAGGCTGTGCAAACTTTGCTGTGCGGCGTTAGCTTTAACTGGTAGCGACAAATATTTACAAGCCACCATCTTCTTAATTCAGGATCGCTTGGAAACTAATGAAAACTGTTGAGAAAATAAATTTGAAATAAGCTAGTTTTAAAACTTAGCATGTCTTGATTCAAATGGCCTAATTGTGGTTTTGAATTTAGTAATGTATTCTGACTTTTTGACCTTTATTTTACTTGTAGTTACAGCGGATGGTTTGCTAGGATCGTTTGAACTGCCTTTTGTCTGTGTGGGAAAACAATACAGTGGAAGTTCCAGCTTTTCACACTCATCTGTGAAAGGCTGTAAACACGGCAGGGGTTTCTGGCTTGAGAGAGGGTCAGAGATAGCTCCTGGTTGGATGAGCAAAGATACGCCTTATTTGAATAAATTAAAGATAAGAATACGCCTTTTACTATAAAACTTTCTACACAGAAGTAACAGATCAGATTTGCTCTTGCAATTCTCCAAAGATGTCTTTGCACGTCTTTGCTTTTCTTCTTCTTTCCATTTATATCAGGTAAATGAATGTATGTCTCCGTTGTTCTGCAGTTTCTGGTGTAAGTTTATTAAACTCTGTAATTCTGTGACGTCAACACGCATTGTTGTTTTCCTTGTGGCTACATGTGGCTCGCCAAGAGGACCTGGGATCCAGAGGAAGAGAGAGCCAGACTTTTTCCAAAGTTAACCAATTTATAATATTCTTCCTTAACAAAACCTAAAAGCCCATTATATTAGGAAGACAACAATGTTCATAGTATTACTTTTTTTGCTCTGAAATATGACTTAGTCTTTTCTAGTCGCCATGGTAACTCAAAGCGGAAACAAGTGAGCCGCATTGGCTCACGCATATGTGACGTAAACGCCGTACGTGCAAAGAGCCCATTGTCCTAGATTCTCCACTGTATCCACCTTATTCTTAGGCCCCATGAGGCTTTGCATGATTTATGGGCGCGACTTCCATCGTAAGCCATTTGTTTACGTTAGCAACTCACTAACCGGCTTTTGTCAGCGTTTTTAAGCTATAAAATATGTGGAAACACCAGCTATCAAAGCTTAAATGTGACAATATTATTTTACCGCAACTACAGCTATTGCGAGGAGGGATGTCAACTTGAAGAAATCAAGTCGCACTAGCATATGTAGCTACCCGCATTAGCATTTCTAGCTACTTCCCTGACTCAGTTGCTTCGGAGGCAGATGCAGGTTTTCTTCCATTGACTTTTTGTCCACACAATGAAATGAGCACATATAAATAATTTTGGGTTCTCTCTTCAAGTTTAGAATTGTTAGCCAAATTCTTTTTGCTTGCTTATCTGTCGGTAGGCGATGAAAACTACCGCTTTTGTTTTGGGAGCACGTTCAAAGCACACTTCCTGCAGCCACAAATTAAACTTGGTCTGATTATTAGAGAACAGCCACGAACAGCACAACAGTTACCCGAGCTCCACAAGGGGATCTTACGACTTTTTCCAGTGGCAAGTTGCTCTCTATAATAGGTTGATGTGTGATTCTGTTCGGTTCTAGTCCAGTGGGGAGATTCTCCGTATGACAGTCTGGAGCGCAGCAGCTGCGGTTATTTTTCCCCTGATTTGCCGTGACATTCAGCAACGGCGAACCTCAAGGTTCTAGTTCTGGTGGGTTAAATAATTCAAGATATTTTATTTTGTCTTATGAATGAAATTTTCTGGCCCAATCAAATACTCAGATCATGAACTTAATTTTTTTTTTTCGAACGAAAAATAAAATTCACATCACACCAAGCTGGTGTTTCATACAAACCTGCAGCTCAGTTATAAATTGACACTCTTGCCTTTTTCTCTCTCTCCCTCTCTCTATTTTTTTGACAACCATAAATAAGCACCACAGTCATTCTTGTCTTCCACTGACTGCTGCAGAACTCGTCATCTCAAGCGCTCCAAGCAAGAACGGACCATTTCACCATTTCATGCAGATCCAGGAGGTGTTCAGGGCAAATATGGATGTGTGTTTTTTGGTCTGGGAGTGGGAACATAATTTTTTTATTGCTAAAAGCAATCTTCAAAAATACAGTATGATTAGTTTTGTAATTCAGTGATTCTTGAGAATAGGGACAAAACAAGTCCTATAGATAAAGCACAAAATTTGAATAAAATATACACCAAATATCTGACTAAACTAACCTGGGTCATGTTTGGAGTTAGCTGTTGATTGGTTCATTGGCTTTGGGGGCGGGACAAAGACCAGATCTCTGGATCAGAGGAGCACTAGAATTTCTCAATGGCTGTCTGTCATAACGGAGGGTAAACCTCTGACCCACATGCAGAATCAGACCCGGAAACAACTGGTGAGTACTATTTTTCTTTTATTAAAGAAAGAAACAATCTCAGGTTCTGCAGGTGATCCGAGGACCTAGGTCCGAGTCACGCCTGGAAGCGGAGAGAACAGGTTAAAGGTCTGGCCAGAGGAGGGCAAAGTGCGATAGGGAACCGAGTTCCAGCTTACGTTCTCTTGAAAGGCTTCTGACGGGGGTGGGAGGACGAGATCGAGCAGTGGGCTGGAGCGGGCAGGCAGGTGGGCTCTGAAAGCTGCAGGTAGGTTCGTCAGTGGGAGGTGGCCAGATCCTGAAAGTGAATGAGCAGAGGGCTGGTGAGGGAAAAAGGTCTACAAGCAGAAATACTCTCGAGAGAATCACAAAAAGACTAGCGTTTCAAAAAGGCTTTAGCGAGCTAGAGACTACCGTGGGAGGATAATCATCCAGCGGAGAGGAGAGGTCCGATGGCTCCTTAAATCCTCTCGACTGATGATCCAACTGGCTTCAGGCGTGCAGCTCCACTCCAGGCCACTCCCCAACGGGAAGCCGAAGGGGAGAGACCTTTCTTAAAGAGAAACCCAGAACCTGACACTGTCATTTCAATATGCTGCATCAATTCCCGTCATAATCTATTCTTACCCTACGCTGCGATTACATTCACCTCTTCAGCCAAAGATTTTAATGGTAAGTGTGTTAGCCCTTATAAGAGGGGCAATTATAAGAGAAGAAATGACCACAGATGAAACCAGTGCGCCTTCATTTACTCTTGTATTGATTGTAAAGAGCAGAACACAAAAATCTCTTCTCATACAATTCCTAACCTTTCAAGTTGATGCTACAAAATCAAGTATTTCACATTGCAGTTATTTAACAATATTTAAACATTTCGCTCTGAATTCATGTTGTTATGGTACTGTCAGAACTATAGTAATAAAGAAAAAAATAGAAATATTTTCTATCAAAATGGTAAAGAACAGTACATTACCTGTACTACTTCATGAAAATCACAAGTTATTATTTCCAGTTTTGTGGTTTCAAAATATGATATATTTTTTTCCTTTTATGTAGACCTGCATAAGTTGCAAGGAACTGCAACTACATAACCTGCATGAATCATAGATCACCGCAGTATTTGATGTTTAAGTAATAAATGCCAGAAAACCTAATTATCACAAATATCCAGAATTTATGATGTCATTCTTATCATCCGATAACATGTTTGGTGGTGTGGGTGGTTTTTTGTTTGTTTGTTTGTTTTTTAATTGAGCGCTCTAGTCCTGCATGAGACCAGTAACGAAAGCACTGGAAATAAATCATTTTAAAATTCCATCATGGAGATGAAGGAAAGATCTTGTAGGTTCTCATCCAGCCTAGCAGACTATGCTAGGCTGGATGTTCTGACTTTGACATTATAGGAACTTACATGAACTTTGTGTGAATGAATTTAATGGTTCAGTTGTTGAAAAAGCCATTCCAGTTGTTGAAAAAGCCATTCCAGCCTACTTTCTGATCAAATTAATCAGTTCCTGAGTTTCATCCAGACATTTAAAAATTAAACACAAAACAAATTAATGGCAACGTTAGGAGCTTCATAACATATTCATAGACTATGAATAACAATGCATCGTCTTTGTAAGTGACCATGCAGGTTGTACAAGTTCAATCTGATCTTTCCTGATGCTTACTCGAACACATACATTCTTTATCGCATGTGGCATCAGGTATTTTGTGTTAGTATTACATTATTTGTGCTTCATGAGTTTCCTCTCTAAATCAACTCTGTGTAGATACTTCAGTTGCTATAACGACATACAATTGTTTTAATAGTTGAGCTCGTTCCTGGAAATTCTGTCTCGGTGCGTCCCTGTTGCTTCCTCCTCTCATTGTCTTATTCATGAGTTGGGGGAAAAGCAACCCTTCCAATATGTGGGTCACTATATTCTGTGCTTTATTGTATTAAAGCTGAGGAAACAAAGAGTTTTAGGAATAGAGAAACTCAGTGTGGCAATAGAGACTCATAGTGGCTGATATGGGCCACTTACATGTTACTGTTCTGATTCTGAACAGCAGCGTATGCCCCGTTCACTGCTTCAAAAAGGTGTCATAACGTAGTGTGATTTCAGAGCTAACTGTCCAATCTGAGTCCGGTTCTGTTGTTGAAAGGAAGGCGTTCCCTCCTGCTGCAGACTCAATGCTGCCATTATGTGAGTTGATATTAAATGTCTACACTTTCATGGGAGATTATTGTTTGTATCTGTTTTCTCAGCTGAACAATTTCCATGTTACTACGTCAGTTGTTGACAGATAAAATCCTTTCCAAATAACAATCTTGAAAAAAATACAGAAACATATCATCTTCATTGTTTTACAAATTATAGTGTCCAAAATTCCAACCACAGGTGTTGACACTTAAGATTTTACTTAAATCGATGGCAGAGATCTGGGTTTAGTTGTGTTTACACTGGAGGACAGGACTGAGCAGTTTGCTCCTGCACACCTGCTCTTAACTAGTCCATCACCAGGAGCTTAACAGGAGCCGGCTGCAGATCATTTGATAACCTGAGTGGTATCTCTAGCCCTAATGCTGTTTCAAGCCTCTTGTTAACTCTGTTTCTGCTCCAGATGTAACCTCTGGAGCTACTTAGATTTTTGTCTTTGAGATGAAGATGAGCAAGATCACGCAAGATGATTGCTTTCTTTTTTTTTTTTTTTTTTAAGGTTTTGTTGGCTCTAGTGGCCTTTATTAGAAAGTAGTTTGATAGGAAGGAGGGTTATGAGGGAGGGGGAAGACATGTGGCAGATGTCACCAGGTTGGGAATTGAGCCTGCGACCACCGGCATGAGGACTAAGGCCTCAATACATGGGTTGTGCTTTGCCCCTGCGCCACCACAGCACCCCCAAGATAATTGTTTTTGTGTGCTGTGAAAACTCCAGCGGCACACAAGAAGAGAAGATTAAATTTTCCTGGCAGCATTGTGCATATATGTTTGGTCACGTTTGTATGTAATTGATGTTCAAGTCAGTGGCTAACATGTGCTAACATCACATGAAGTGAAGAAAACGCAACATAACTGTTTTGTGCCGGGGAAAACTTCAAGGGCGGTTTTTCAAGAGAAGTGGGAAGATCTAGGTAATTTGAAAAAGGTAAGATTGTATACAGAAACTATACTTGACATAGGTATGACATAGTAATAAGATAAGTATACTTGAGGAGCTCAAGTATACTTTTGAAGTTCTGCAGAAAATTGTTCTGGAATTGGGTGGAAACAAACTATCCAACAAAGCACAAGTTCTCAAAACACAACCCTCCCACTAAGAAACCTGCTACATGGTTTTCCAAACTTGAGGAAAGCTTCATAAGACCAATCAGTCTAAGACTGCAGTCGAAAACAAGATTTGAATTGTTACAGTTCTCAAAGTTGAAGAGCAAATTTACTGACACTTTTTATTTTGTTAGGAATTTGATTTCTATGCTAAACAGTGATCAACACATCCCAGTTTTGGCTGGAGAAACAAAACTACCAAAAACAAAACTATAACCTTTTGTTGTTTTTTAGTTACACATTAAACTACAGATGTTTGTGCAAATCTAGGAATGTGAGCATTTCCAGCATCAATGTTCAGCTCAGCTGTTTTTTGTGCTGTGTTATTTGCTTTTCTCTGCAGGGCACTAGCACTTAAGAACTGTGGTAGGCTGAACTATTTTGAAGTTTCTTGTTACTAATTAAACACTGACATTAAAGGTTTTTGTTTAAACTATTAACTTAAGCTAGCTTAAATGCATGTTCAAATGGGTTGCCATATGGCAAGAGTTTATACCGTTTCTAGTAAAGTGCCTGCACTGCACACGTAAAAGAGAATGGATAACAATTTTAAAAATACAGTTATGTTGTACCTTTTCTAATTGTTGAGTTTTCTTTCTACCCTTTCACCCAGTGCTGTCTTAAAACACTTAATTTAATAGAACTTAAAAAATGTATTTGAGTTAATGTAATTCAATCATGGAAAGGATTTCCACAAGATTAAATAGCTTTCTTTCAGCATGAAGCATGTTTGTTCAGCTAACTTAATTTTCATGAGTTTGATCAACTTAATTAAATAGTGTGAAGGTACCACTGTAAAATAAGTTGGTTCCAACTCAATTTGCATTCATCTCAATCAAGTAAAGTCAATCCAAAACATTGCAAATTAGTTGGGCTGGCTCTATTAAATTACATTGGGTCCAAATGTAGTAAATGAGTTGAATCAACCTTAAAAAATTAATTGAGCCAACACATTTGCTTTAAACTGGAATAACTTTATTAAATTAAGTTGAACTAACACATTTGGTTTATATCTGGCTTGGTTCAAGCCCAGTTGGGTGTGTCTCCATTGGCAGTGTGTTCCTCACTTTAGCGTCTGTGAATATGTGAAAAGGCCATGATGATGCGAGAGGTGTGGTCAGTGCACCAATGATGTCATTTGCAACAACACTCAAAACACATTAACTTTTTTGAAAAGGGAAAAAAAAAAACTCCAAAGAAACATATATGCACATCACTGCAAACTAATGGTATGTAGCGTCAGTGGGCGACGCAAAACCGTAACTCGCTTTGACAGACTGTTGATCAGAGCTGCACTGTTCCTTGCGTCTTCATTGTGTCACCATGTGCTGCTTTCAGGGCTGTGAAATCATTCTGCTCCAAAAGTTGCATGTGCTCCCAGCGCTCCATGATTACATCCTCCACACTGAGCAGCTCTGTGATTGCAGACGCCATGTCAGCTGGTCCACAGTGTTTGAGATGTTGTTGTTCAAGGAGCTTGCAAGGACCGGCCTTCCATCAGGGAGTGATGTAAATTTTCTGATAATCAGGTGGTGCCCTTTCTTTGTAATTTTAATAAGCATGCTCTCTGCTGCTCCAGAGAACACAGTGAATACTCAGGCTGGTAAGCATGGCCACCGATAATGGCAGTGATAAGGAGATTTATTAATTCATCTTATTTTGATGTGACACACTGTTCCAATTAAGAACAAATCAAGAAACACAGAATGCTTCCTGTCGTTATTTTGTTCAAGGGTCAAAGAAAAGGAAATGACCTTTGAGACTCTCGGCAAATCCAAGAGTAAACAAACAAATAGACACATCTCTTTTTAATATCCACCAGTTACGTAAACACAGGCCTTCCCATCAGCTTAACAAAGAAGACAGTCTTTTCACATCTCCGGCACAGCAGCTGTGTGACCTTGGACAACGATTCATGAGTTCAAAAAGACAACAACGACTTCTCAGAAAACTTCTGTTACCAGGTTCCCATTTCCGTCAGTAAATAAGCCAAAGTTTTTTGTCACCACAGCAGAAAAAAAGATTTCCTGTAATGTCAGGAGAAACATCTCCACCATTAGCACAGCTGCAGCATGCATGAGCTTGATTGACAGTGCTGACACAGTCTTGGCTCTGATTGGTTGTTTCTGACCTGAGAGCAGTGCATTTTTGCAGATGGCGGTAGGGAGAAGACAGAGGAGCTAGAATTTTTTTCTCAGAGCATCTGTCTCATATTATAACACCATGACATGGTGACAGTTTTAACAAATGTAAAAGACATACTTTTATTTTTTTTTAAATCACCTACTGTAGCAGCTTTAACGCATGGCTTTGATGAGTTAGGTGTGAACATGGAAAAAAATATATATATGTTCATCCTCAACCTATTTGCATAAAGCAGAGGAAGAAATTACTAACTTCAATAAACAGATACTGGAGAGCCTCTCTGTGCTCTGAAGAGATGAGCTTTTCTTTTTTATTTAAAGATGAAACTCAATCCACATGCTTCAGTTATGGCAGTGATGAATTTGCATGTCCATTCCAGTCAAATCCCTCAGAAGCAGCTTATCTACTCAGCCAACAGAATCGAAGTGATTAATGACTAATTGAGTTTTACAACTTGACAAAGCAAAGACAAGTGACCTTGGGCAGGAGTAAACAGTCTGCATACGTTTGCTCCAGGTTTGTTCAAAAAGCCACTAATCGCTCCAAAATTATTTCTGCAAACACAAGACCTCATTTACATGAAAGACACAGTAAATCTTTGTCTATGCAATTTATTTATTTATTTTTATTTTTATTTTTTTTTTTTCAAACACTTACGTGCCGCAACGTGTGACTTGGCAGTACACAGCGGTGACAGATTGAATATGTGTTCTCATCCATCTTGCTAAAAGCCAAGGTGTTACTCATTCTTCAAAAATAGGATGAATGAGTATTGTATTCAACAGTTATTCAAAACTTCTGTGTAATCTTTTATTTAAGATATTCTATTACTTATTTTATGAACTGTGGAGGACAGGGAAAGACCCATTCATAATGTTGCTAATTTTGAATTCTGTAATAATTTTTCTTCTGTGCAATCTTTATTTTGTTACATGCACTTCTGTTACCTGTTTGTACAGAACCTGCATTACATGCATGGCTGCTTACTGTCTTCATGTTTCCTGTTTCCCTCTTCTTTCATGGTGAAATGGCTTTACTGGCGTCACTCGATCACTTAAATTGCTAATTTTCCACCTGTGTCGTCAACCGGTGTTGCAAACACCAATTCATCTTCCAGATTTGTAAAGCAACCTTAAAATCTCTCGGCAAAGCACCTGACAAATATTCAAAAAGTGAAGAGAAAATACCCATTTCAGTTTGTTTTTTTTCAGATTGACTTAATCTATTCCTTGACTCAGAGGCACTTTCCGTCTCAGTTTGGATTATGACGGTGAAAAGATGAAAGAAAAGGAACGCTGGCAAGGCACTTTAAACATACTCTGTGGTAGGTGGCCAAAAACAATACCTCATCGATGATCTCAAGATTTTTATTACAGCTGGATGAAAAGGTCAAAAATGTTATCAATTCTTAAAAACAATTTATGGCTTTTTTTTAAAAAACAAAAAACATTCTGCTTCAAAGTGTATTAAAATAACTGTAAAAACTGCAGCTTGTTTGATTCGTGCCCAGACAGCATATTTTACACGTAGGTGACTGCGTGCCTCGGCACTGGAAAGGTGCTGCAAAAATAAAGATGATTAATGACAAAGACAAATGTGCTGAACTGTTAATTCAATCTAATTGGTGATTTAATTAATTACTACATTTCACTGAATGTAAAAATTGGGTTCAGTATTAGACAATTAAGCATTAATCCCTATAGAAACCCATTAAGTGTTTCCAAGTTTAATCCCTTTCCTCATATCCGCCTTTGGTTTAGTCTGAGTTCAACTTTTACGATTGTGAGACTGAAATGTGGAAAGAGCAGCGGCTGCCCACCTGCCAGATAATTCAAAACTATTGAGTTATGCTGTTATGCTTCCAGTGACTGATGTACTGCCCAGCTATCAACCCAAGAGCCAACCAAATAAGCATGTCTGCTCTGCTGAGCAATTATCTGGATATATCCGTTTTCCTCCTACATTCTTTTGAAACCTTTCTGTTCGCTGCCCTCTGCCGATTTTCATTTAATATGTGGATGTATTAAGACTAAAAGGAACCAGAAGTCTGAACAAGAAATCTCTGGCTCTCTGTATCCGTCTCAGTTTCTCTCTCTCTCTCTCTCTCTCAAAAAGAGAGGCATCTCTAAGTATCAAATAACAAGACAGTCTGACATTGCGGCAGTAGCAACTATCTATTGCAGTGTTTTAGCATTACTGTTTTTTTCTAAAACATGCAGTGATTTAATTTAATAAGACATGTCCTCATTCAAAGTTTTAACAATTCAGCAATCAATGTTTGAAGTCAATAGATATAAATTATTTCAAAGGTTTTTGGCTTTCTAAATGAGCAAGATACGATTATCTAAGAACTATTTTATTATTTACCGGCAGGCCTCATATTCAGATGAACCAAATGAATGAATAAGAGCCTCTTTCCATGACGAAAATGCCAGTTTCTCTCTTTACCTCTGTTCAATGACATCCTTTTTGCTAATTTTTTGCTAGCTAAAGAAAGCAAAAAATACATATATTTGGTTAATTACAGTCACTGTGATTAATTTGAGTTGTGTGAACAGGATTTAGATATAAAACTGTGTCAAAAGGAAGATTTAGACAAAGACTTTTAGTGATTTAATATGACTGTGCATACTCATAATTGTAGCATACAAACTGCCAATGTCACTTTTAAAGAACAAGTCAAAATGCCTCCAAAGTCAAAAGACAAGCTTACACCACCAGTCCTTGAGATCTACTGATTGACTGCTTTAAAAGTAAGTCAGGCGTTAAGGTGGTGTTTTAAAAGCTTTTCAACTTCAGTGAAAGTAAGTGTGGAAATCAATACAGACTAAACACAGTGACACAGTTTGTTAAATTAAACACATTTAAAGGGACCAGTGGTAAGGTGTCCAGGATAAAGGATAGACATAAGAACTGTATCTCCAGCCTATAGAGGCCCTGATTATGATGCAACTTTGAAAAGTCACTAGTGGTTGATCACTATAAAACTGACTCCTCATAGCTATGCATTCATAAGTCAGTCAAATGTCGTCAAATAACATCAGAAGCCAAAACAAGACAGGAAAGAGTCAATCAAAAAATAACGCTGTCAACTTGTTAAAGAGAATAATTATTGTAATTCATATCAACAGAATGTATGAGCGGCTGTGGTTGCATTGAGTCTGTGGATTTATTTAATGCATTTTAAGCAGAACTCACTTTATTTTAAGAATTCTTTTAAGTCATGTTATTTGTTAAAATGTTGCTTTAATTAACAAATTGAGAAACTACGTTCTGGAGAGGAAAACTTTCACAACACCAGTTTCATGTTTCCGTGTGGCCATGCAAGCTGCGTTTTTTTTTAAAATGATGACGTCAAAGCTCCATCTCTCTATAGTCCCTCTCACAAATGAACATTTGTGCCATTTGGTGTTTTTTGTGTCATTCTCTGGGAGTGTTACGGTGCCACCGATAGGCGCAGCAAACCTTTCTGTAAAGCTTCGTCCTGTTGTTGGACGCACATTGTATTCTCATTTACAAAAACATACAGCAGGGCACTGAGTGATCCCGGCTTCACTCATCATAGCTTAACATGCAACGATGCTGAGAACCTTCCTTTTACATTTCTTGACTCTTGAATCCCAATGTGGAGATTCTCTTCTTCATCTCAGCCATCTCTCATCCCTGCAGGCACCATTCAGCAGCAAGGTCAGGAAAGGCAGAGATACGAGTCTTGGCATGCAAAACAGGTAACAGAAGTTGGCATGGAACGGCCCAGGGACAGAACCTTTCAGATGATCTGGAGATGTTCCTGTAGTTAATGATGTGGGTGAGTAATGAGCTACTATTGCTCCAACCTCACACACCACTGAAGTGCTGCCTCTGTAATTAAACATGGGATTAGATCAGATGATGAGTCATTTTATGCAGAGCAGGGAGGTGGGGGGGGGGG
>NW_006800029.1:1131759-1142780 GCF_000485575.1 Poecilia formosa | reverse complement strand
GGGGGGGGGGGGGGGGGGGGGGGGGGGTCAAAATACATTTTGCAAATTAATAATGTTTCCAGTGTTGCTTTAGCAGTGGATGTTGCTCTAAAGTCTCAATAAGATTTTTAGGATAAAAGTAGTCATGACATGATATGTGGTTGTTTCCAAACATTTTTTTTTTTTCTCTATGGAGGGACTAACTGAATGGTGCTCTCTGGAAGGACTGCTTTGCATGGACCTGGAACTTCATTAGTGCCTATGGGTGGCTTGCTGCAGGTCAGGGCGTTGATGGGTGGATGTTCACTGTTCACGAAAAGCAGTTATTCATTTTCTAATACTTTTAATCTGATTTATGTTGTTTTGCCTTTTTTTTTTTTTTAGTTCTTTGCCATCTCAAGATGAACTCACAAGTTGGCATTTTAGGGAAAAGTGATAACTAAACAAAGCTGACATCTTAAACCTAAGGGGTCAATAGTCAGCAAACATTCAGGCAGTTCCACTCAGTGGAAACACAAAAAATTGAGTGAATCCAAGTGGTACCACTTTTGTTTTCTCTTTAAAACATGCTTTTTTTTTTGCACTAAAGAAGTTTTATTGATTACGTTTGTAAAGTAGTAATATAGTGAATGAGAATAAGTAAATATAATTGTCTGTTTTCACAAGTCATTGTGTGTTTCCTATGGTTCGCAGGTCTTATTTACTCTATCACAGAGTACGCTACCGACAGTCTCTTTACTGAACCTAGAAATTATTAAGCGTACATTTGTTTTATAGAGAGGAAAGCACCTTTTTGTTGGTACGTTTCCCTGTGGATAATAACATTGTTGTACCAGCCAAGTCTTCGGCTTTGTTTCTGGGATTGATTGTCACAATTTTAGACCAAAACGCATTCATCTTACTAAGGCATATGATGATTGGGCATTTCTATCATGTCTATACTTTATCTGAACAGATAAACACAGCACCCTACAGCATCTGGAAATTGTTCTCAAGGATGATCCAGACTGGTGTAGCTCCACAATTCTCTTTCTGATATCTTGGCTGATTTCTATTGAGTATAACATTCTGGCAACAAAGCAGCGTGTTTAAGGTGTGGCCTTAAAAAAAAAATAAAAAAAAAAACATCCACAGGAATGCCAACAGTTTACTCAAATGTATCTGAAAACCTGTCAGAAGTTTCCAAATTAATCCATAACATCATCGTATGGGCTTCCCCTTATTGTTTCAAGAGACTTAAATCATTCTGTGAATTTCACATTTTGAAGATATTACTAAATAAATCTCTGATATATTCTATTTGTCATCATTGTGTCAATTAGCAATTATAAATATTGGTCATTCTAACTAACCTAAAGATTTAATATCAAACAGTGAGAAAAAAAAATTCTCTTTACTTTGTGTGTGTAAACTTCTGGTTTTGTCCACCAACTGTATTCATACATGTGATCTTGGAGTTGTGTAACCGTGTTTTTCTTCCAGCCTTTCACAAATTCAAAACAACAGTTTCACCCTTTCAGATTTTTAAGTACAAGTTCAGAAATTGTGTTCTGTGAGTCAGGAGTTTTGTATTTTGTGACTTTCAGAACATTTTGCTTTGGATCAATCGGGGCAAAAAGTATGAATGTAAGAGGTTTTGATGTGTGACTCATGGAAAACAATTTCTGTATTTGTACGTAAGAATCTGCAGAACTGTCTGGAGATGTTTTGTGCTTGAGAAAAAGGAGAAAATTTACAGTTATGCAACTAATACAATACCGCGTTCTCTGTAACTTCAAAGTCACAATTACAATGCACAAAGTTTTGCACCAGAAATACCTTCACAGTCTGCCGTCATTGAGGATGAACTTTGGGCCTCTCCTCCTTGCCGACAAGCAGACACAAAGCAATCCAAAGCGCATCAAAAGGAAGACCAAAAGTGAATCGTAAAAGCATTGCATAAAATAATAGGATGTTAAAATGCACATAAAAGAGAGCCTAATGTTTCAGAGAGACTGTTTGATCAAATGCTGCAATTAACAAAAAATATTTTCACCACTAATTTAAAGGGACCAGCACTTTCTGTACGTTTAAAGAAAATGTCCAGTAGGTGTTGGATCTGGGGTTTCTTTCTTGTTCGATCACCATGGACTGAGAGGACACTTAGTCCATCACCCTCTCCGTTTCTGGACTGAGAGGACATTGTGGTGCATTATGCTGGAGTTCCATCAGTTTTCTGTATATGATGGAGTTGGACTTTGGACCGTGGTGATTCAAAACCATATCTGTGCCAGGAAAGTATTCAGTTTTGATGAACTCTACCAACTCTGCCAAGAAAAGCATTTAAATCTCCAACCAGAACCACTAAAGCTTGAGGACGGCTATTTAAGGCCTGCTTGCTAACCAAACATCAGTGGAGGAGCATTTAAATCCGATAATGTGTAATTGTGAACCTGCTTTGATTGTGGAAAAAGTGTAACTGAGCCAAACTTACGTAGCGAAGTCTTCTTTAAAAAAAAATAAATAAAAAAAATTATTAAAATACTTTGTTTTATGGTCATTCAGCCCGGTTAAAATTAATGACACTCATGCTGTTGAGTGCATAAAAACATCTTATACCATTTTTGGAGCTACCATTTTAATTTATGGGATAAAATGGTAGCTCCAAAATATTAAACAGGAAGTGGATGGGAACATCTAAAAAAAAAAAATGCTTTACAGAGTAAATCTAATTTATTATTTTTGCAGCAAGGAGAAACTGAGCCATTTGACAGCACTTAACCGCACAATTGCCTTTAACAGAGTCTGGCTAATCAGATACTGATGCGTGCTCTGCTACAAGACGCTACTGTGTTGCATTCTCCACAGGTATTCAGCCTCATTTTATCCCGTTTTAAAACTAAAGCATTCAAGCTGCAACCAAAATGCTAAAAAGTGTTATAATGTAACTCTTATTGTTTGGTGGGGATTTGGGGAACTATTGTGTCGTGTAGCTGTTTGATCACCTTGGTCTAAGCGATGGTGAAAATCAAATAGTGATACAGTTAAAAACATGCAATTTGCCCTGATTGAACAGAATGTTCGTCCGTGAAAAGAGCCCTTTCGCCTTGTTCAGCACAAACATTGTTCCTGAATCTTTGAGCCAAAATGACTGAGAGTGGTTCAAAGAAACATTGAGCCAAAATCTCTGCTGCAGCCAGACAATTTTCTATGACAGCACTGGCATAGTTATGCAACACTGCTGTAATTATACAAGCTTTGTTGCCATGCCACCTGTGAATATTTGTGGTGTTTACAAGAGCTCTGTTTCTTTTTGTGTGAAAATGTATTTCGTTTTTTTTCAGCTCTCTCTGGTTTTACAAAAGCCTTCACTTTTTAGTGTTTAGCAACAAAAACCTTATGCCAGGAGGCGATTGAGCCAACAATCTGTAACAAGGCCTGCAAGATTCGTTTTATTAGCATTCCCTCCATTAAAGGTAATGTGTTCCCTTCATTTGAATGCTCACACAGCCTGATATTTAGTTTACATTCGTGCCCATGAATTAAAGGGTTACACGAGATGAAACCAACAGTTGAAGTTGTCTATCGTGATATCTTGTGTCAGTTTCTTTTGTTCATGTGTTTTCATTTTCTCTGGCTGTATCGTTGCAGCGAGTGCTGTTGCCTAAGCTCATCTTTCTTTGTCTGCACCTCTGAGTTGTTTACAAGAACAATGAGAAATTTAGTTTATCTCTTACTAAATGAAGAGTGCTAGCCCTGGTTAAGCTCCAAACAGAGTAAGTGAAAGAATACACACAGAAAAAAAATAAATAAATACATGAGCAAGAATAACCATACTTTGGCATTTTTGAATCATTTAATGTGCTCTGCTTCAGTTCGACTCTGAACATTACAGGTAGGAGTGCTGGATGGCTCAAAACCAGAGAGCAAAGATTTACAAAACAGGACAAAAACACATTTTATCAAACAGTCCTTCATTCAGTCTTAAATTATCATAAACAAGCACACAGAGTCATTGTTACACTGCATATTTCTCTGTGTTGTTGTGGGAATTCATTAAGAATAGGGAAATCATTGGTTTTAATTCAGTGTTGATTCATTTTAACATGTTAAATTTAGGCAGTCAGTAAACATCACTAAGACCAACGAGCAATGTAAATTTTTAAGAGACGTTTTTTTCAGCCTAAAACATATTAACTATTGCTTGGTTCAAACTACTTATATCAGATTGTGTGGGAGAAATAGACTGATGCAGGGAGTTATGGAAAGGCGGCATCATCCTGTTGAGTAGCTTTTTAGGTGATTCACAATTCTGAATACGCAAGCCGATCACACACAATCCAATAATATATATATATATAAAAAAATATGCATCCTTTTCTTTTCACATCTCTATCATAAATTACTTTCTGTTTTTTTTTTTGTTTTTTTTTGTCACACAAACATTATAAAATACATTGTTGTGGTAGCATAAACAGAGAAGTATGTTGGCAGAGGGATAGGTATTTACATAAATGTTTTGAATTCTTAAAAGACATTTTTTGCAAACCTGGTTGCATTTTATTTTTCTACTCCCAGCTTTGTCGCTTCTACGCTTGAGAAACAACTCAACATTTTGACAACAGTGACGATGAAGAAAAAAACGTCCCTCAGATGTTGTTTTCCTGCTAGAGTATTTAGAGTGTGCAGAAAGTGTTTCATATTTAGTTTTCTTATGTATGCATAAGTGTCTTCATTGATATAAAATTGAAGGGGATAGACACTCATAGTTTCTTAAAGCACCTGATCTTTTTAATGTCAAACTCAAAATGTCCCCCTGTGGAGCTTTTTTTTTTTTTTTGATAGCCAAAGCAGCTTTGATGCGTCTAAGACGTAGCATGGGTGTCTTGGGGAAACAGGCTTAGACTGGCATATCCTGACTGCAGGAAGGCAGCATCTGAGACGCCTGTCTGATCTACAATAAAGACACTTTTCAAAACATTCATCATTAAAAACTGTAGAGAAGAAAAACAAACTATCACAAGATTCATCGTGAAAAAAAATACCTGAATGCGTGTACCAAGAAAAAAGTGAACACACGAGTTTCCAAAAAATAATGTAGCTGTTTATACTAATTAGAAATCCGAGAACATTGCAGGAAGCAAAAAACACATGGAAAGAGAATAGAAAGTAAGATATATTAGAAAAATGATGTAGAATTTCTTAATCCGATCAGCTGGAAGATGCTGCTGCGCTTACCTGCGATGTGTTTCTTTTTTTTTCAGCTCTCTGTGGTTTTACAAAAGCCTTCAATTTTTAGTGTTTAGCAACAAAAACCTTATGCCAGGAGGCGATTGAGCCAACAATCTGTAACAAGGCCTGCAAGATTCGTTTTATTAGCATTCCCTCCATTAAAGGTAATGTGTTCCCTTCATTCGAATGCTCACACAGCCTGATATTTAGTTTACATTTGTGCCCATGAATTAAAGGGTTACACGAGATGAAACCAACAGTTGAAGTTGTCTGTCGTGATATCTTGTTTCAGTTTTTGACAAACATGCTGTTGCAAGGAGCTGCAAACCAACCTTATTTCAATAATGCTGTTTCCAGCTTCCTGCAGATTAACATGTTCACTTGGAGGAGAAGGAGGAGAACTGAAAAGTTTGATATGAAAAGTAGAGAAGAGGGGGAAAACATTTACTGTGCTGGGAAATCAACATGACACCACACAGACACAAGAGAGCTGGACTGGCTGTTGATCTTACAGCCGTGTCAAGTCTCTCTCCTTTTACCTTTGAAAATAAACCACCTTTTTCTTTCGCTGTCTTTTCCTCCCCTAGTGGGGCTGCCTAATATGTTTCTAGCGGTATAAGTCCATGGAAGCATCTTGTCGATGTTCCATTCTTTTGAAAAAGTCCACCTTCAAACTGATTTTTAATAACTCCTGAAACCAAATCTCTTTCTCTTTCTTTCTCCTCCTCTTTCACGCATTGCGGGCATAGAATTATCTGATCGCTCAGATTGTGCTTTGTTAGCAAAACGTGGCAGTGAGAGCTGTGCTCCGACCATCCAATTTAGAAGGAGGGAAACTGACGAAACCATTGTGGGCCTTCAAGCTGGAGAGGCAAATTTGAAAACTGACTGATTAGAAAAAGCATTTAAATTTATGCGGGGCAGTTCTGAAAACCATGAATGAAATCTGATTGGATGAAACAAGGATAATCCACAAACATGTATGGGGAAGTGGTGCAGGCAAGATAAAAAAAAAAAAAAACCCATAATGGACTGTTGATACAATTTAATTGGACAAACATTATAATTTGGGTTGTAGATATATGGTAGGGACTCTGACAGAAAGTAGGGCTTTCCTGGCCCTGCAGCCCACCGTCAGTAAAATCCTTTTGTCTTGATTAAGTCTTAAGCTTTCTGTGTGTGTTCCGATAAGAAGTCCGTGCAAATCTGTGCTCGTCAGTTTGATTCACATCTGTGTCTCTGCTCCCGTGAGCAAAGTTACATAATCATAAACCAAGCAGAGAGAAACAAAACAGGGGGAAAATAGTAGACAGTTGGAGATGAGATCTTTCTCCCTGTGGCTCAGACCTGAGACAAGATCCTCAAAATGGGCCCCTTGTGTTGCTCAGAGAGCCAACAACAATCCACTGTACGCTAAAGTCAAAGATAAGAAGACATAAATCAGCTGCCTACTGTTTGCCTAACGGGGGTTTTGATGAATTGTCGACAGCGTGGCTGGCTGGACTGCTGCTCGTGACTACCTGGGTGTGCTAATCTGGAGTCTTACATCTGAACGGCTTTGAATTCCTGCTGAACGTGTGTGACAGACACTTCGGGCGTTTCATCTGCAAACGGCTGTTGAATATTTACCAGTGGAGGATATCGTGTACAGTCTGACAACTGTAAAGACAAACTCTTGTAATGTTCAGTCCCACATCTGTCCACTGTGGCTCCTTCACCCCCCCCATCTCGCCAACCTGTTGTGGAGTGTCTTGTCATTGTGCAACCTGGTTTTTAATGTGCATATCGGCAATAATCCTTAACAAGGTCAGCCTCCTGTCAGGCACCGCCAGCTTTCTGTGTTAGTTTATCTAGCTTCTTTCACACAGTGTCTCATTAAAACTGCAGTGGAGATGAGCACACTGACCATCACCACTAGAATTAATGGGTCTCGACCTTGATAGAGAGATCAGTCGACTCTGCCACTTCAGGAAAAAAATGAATGTCTTAGAAAACCTCAGGAACTCTCTTTCAATACTTTGATTGAAATAGGTATCAGATTTAAAAGGAATAGAAATGTCCTTTTGCGTGTCGGATATTCTTGTATTTGTCTCTCAGTTTGTATTTTTAAAGCAAAATTTGAAACTACATTTTTTTGGCCTTGTTTTTCTAGCTATTGCATGGGAGTGAGAAATTTCAGACCACATCCAGACATAAGTTAGCATGGCACACCCATGTATTTTCTTTAAAAATGCATCGTATCCATTGGAATAATGGCAAGAAATGAACTGAGAAAGTGGGCTGTAGGTGAAGCCACACAACAGGTGCAGAGCGGTTCAGTGTTGGGCTGATATCCTCCTCAGTGACACCTTCTTCCTCCGGGTATTGTGAAATCCAAAGGACATGTCGAAGCAACTCTTATCAGGTTTTGCAACACATGCACACGTGCGCACACACAGTCAGTAAGACCCCAGCTCAGGTCCCAGCTAAAGGAGAGCGTGCACCAGGCAGGTGTCTGACGACAAAACTGCTGCGGAGGATTTAGTTGATGCCTATACCCTTTCAGCACTGATCCAATATGGTTTTCTTTTTCCAGCAGAAAAGAAAACCCAGATTTAAAAAAAACAAAAAAACAAAAAACAAAACTGAGACCAAAAGTATAATAAGCCTTTTTTAATCTAATGACCTGCATGTATGAGCGGTTTCATACGATGTCAACTCTTACATGAAGATTTATCTTCATACTGTTGAGGCAGGCTTTGTTCATGGTTCATTTGAAGGGAGGTTATTTCTGTCCAGCACATCACGTGGGAGGCCCTTCAGCTTCCCACACGAACAAACACTTTGCATGTGTGCCCATTGAGGACATGACATCTGACACTTACAGCGCATGACACTATTGGGACTGCAGCTAATGGTGAGACACGGATTAATGTCTAAGGAGTTTCTGTGAGAAGAAAAGCCGAGATCTTTTAAAAGCAGCTATTGTTCTTCTCCTCAGAGATCACAGGGGAGAGATCGTTATTATAGACCATTAATGCTGAATTAAGGTAATCATTTTTGTTGTACTTTGTTGTAAGTATTGTAAGTTTAGGTTTTTTGGGTTTTTTTTTTTTAAAGAATCTAAAAATATTGACGAATTTTGAACTTCGCTGTACATGTTCTCCCTAATGAGACTGTTTTGTTTTCCCACTGTTTTTCCATTTGTGCTTAAACAGAACCCCCCGTTTTGCAGCCGGTGCTCCAGCTCCCTGGTGGGTGACGGGTAGTAACAGAAAGAAAAGCAGAGAAGATGCTGTCACGTAGAAAGTGAAAAATTTTAATTAAGGTAAATTTGAGTTGCTTCTAAACAACGTTCTCATGGGCCTACATAAAAACATACAAACCATACAATTTCAGACACAGAGATATACAGTTCAATTAATTCAGCATTTACTGCCTGGAGGTAATCATATTCAGCTGGCAACACACATTTGTTTGATGCCAAGACAACCAGTTTGTTTTGTCCATACAATCCAGGTGGGAGTACAGATCTGGGAAAAATTGCACATCCCTTTACAAAGCACTCCCTTAACACCCCGATGTGGAAAAGAAGTTTGGCCGAATTGTTTTAATAACTTCACTTTATTTTGGTTCATCGGTTTCGTCTTACATCCAGGTTTCTGTCCTAATAATGGCTAAACCTTGTTTATTGAGCAGAGAAATAACTGAACAGGTTCCTGTTTGGTGCAGAGGAAGCAGGCGAGTGGACCATTTCTTGGAATTTGAAAAAGGATTACATTTTAAGGATGCCGCCTTACGGATTTGATGAGAGCAGGAGACAGGGAGATGGATGTAGGTGTGCAGTTGAAGTGTCTGGCAGGGAGTTGGCACAGTTGGTAATTGTTTCTTTTCCAGGATAAGCAGCGGTGGAAGGTGGGTTGGAGGGTGGACAGGGAGCTGGGAGATTGCAGGTAAGTTCAGTGCAGTCAGAGGATCGGTGAAGGCAAACCAGCAGGCTTTATGTGAGGCAGGAGAATAGTCATTGGAATATTTAAAGAAGTGTGTGGTGTTTGTTTTTTTTTTGTTTTTGTTGTTTTTTTTTTACCACACTAGGCGAGAAAACCATCTGCTTTATGGAACTGCTCCTCTTAGCTGTTTCTGATTGGAAGTAAATTGGAACCAGCTGGAGCCAATCCGTCGCTGTGGAAGGTGGGAGGAAACACATAAACAAACCCACTGTCCTGCACTAAAACTCTGCAGACCAAACAGTCTCCTGAAGAAATCAAATTGATCTCCCGACTGCACTTTTTACAGGGCCATCGCGGCACCTTGATTACTTTTTTTCAGCGTTTTCTTTTTTGCTGCAGTCTAGGAATAGTAATCATCTGCAGCCGTGTGCTAAAGATGCCTTTAAATTTGACTCTGTAATAATATAGAAGAAGCAGGAGTTAATTGTCGACTCGGATATTAACCAGGTGCACCAGCATTGTGGAGTCGGAAGGAGCCCAGATTATTTCTGCTCCTCAAACAGGTTTGATAGTCAGTTAAGTACAGAAAACTGACTTCTCTGGTTCCCTTCAAGTAAAGAGACAAACCTGACATGTTGATTTTTACACACTTGGAAATACTGGACAAATACTTTTAATTTGCATAAACTGTCATCTAGGATTTGTGTTCCAGTGTCTTATTTCCTTATTTTATTTTTAGTCATGGAAATATTTATTCAAAGTTTTTATACTGTTTATACATGCTATTCCCTATGTTTCTCCTTGTCACAATCCCTATTCAGCTGCAAAAGTTCAGGTTAACTGGATTTACCAAATTCAGTTTCCAGTAATCATCTTCCTAGGATTTAAGACTCCAGTTTTCTCCTTGTCAGATAATTTTTTTTTGTCTCTTTCTTCCAAGTCAGTTGTTTCCTCTCGTGTTCTTTGTTGGTTTTATGGGATCTTTTTCTTTACTCTTCCCCTGGTCTTATAATTTATTTTCCATTTCCTCAAGAAATGCTAATCTGGTGAATTAATGTCTTTTAACACTTGCTCTTTAAATGGTGTCTTAATGCCAAAGACACCTAGATGCATACCTTCCTGCCCCCTACACTTCCTCTCTGCTTCTTAAGTCAGACATGGCCTGTTCTTCCATGAATCTAATAATAGCAGGGAGAATTTCTCTTTTTTTCAACCTGGTGTAGAAAATCTGGCTCCGACACCATAAGGCAATCAGACCCACCATTCATTGTCCTTATCTGCCAGGAAAAACAATACATATATTTAATTTCAAATTGCCTGTTATTTTAGATCCAGAAAATCATGTGGCTTTCCCTCTATAAGCTTTTCAAAGTTTCTTTCCACCTTTCCCAGGGTGGAGAAAATTAATGGATAACTTTGTGACACAATACTGTTCAGAATTGGACTTAATGGGATTGGACTGATTTTCCATCAGACTTGCTACCGTCTGCTTTTTTATCATATAATTGGAATTCAGGTTTTTTGGCAAAGTCTCTCTAAAAATACAATCTGCAAAGTGATTTCTATCTTTATCGGAGAATATTTACCTTCTCTGATTAATTTTATTTCCGTGCTTTTGTATTCTGCTCACATGCATGCATACCGCAGCATTTAGATCTCCAACAATGCAAGGCTCGTTCCTGAATGTATTTTCTGAGAAACATCTGGAGGGAGCAGATGTTTCAGCGTCCAAGGGGGGGAAGCCGAGCGTCACGGGTCATTTTGTGTCTTCCGGGTGTTTCAGATGCCTATTAGCCTGAGCTGAGAACCAGAGAGAATTGATTAACTCCAGAGCAGAGAAATATAATTAGCAGTGATGATGATTGAATGTTTTTTTGCTCAACATTTTTTTTTTTTTTTTTT
>NW_006800029.1:1006487-1131609 GCF_000485575.1 Poecilia formosa | reverse complement strand
TATATATATATATATAGTATTTTTTTGTTTAGAAAGTTTCAAATGATTTTAATTTCTACTAATATTAAATGTTTCAACTGACTTTCTCTTCCACATTTCTGTAAACATTTTATAACTTTTGCAACTAGAGTTTTATTTTGTTTTTGTCACCTAATTATACAAAGTTGTTTGTTTTTGGACAATTTATTTATATAAAACGCTTTAAGTCTTGTGAATTTAATATCTGTGCTCTTAAAATACCACAATCTTTGCGTTGGTGATTTTTTTTTTTTGTTTGTTTGTTTGTTTTTTTGAAGTCTTTCTAACTGACAAACCTCCTAAGATATTATGCTATTGATATGCTTTTTCAGTTTTGGTTTAACAGTGTTGACGTCTTATTTTATAGTTTTACATGTTCCGTTTTTATGATGTAACTTTGCATTGACAATGGAGCGTTGTCAATAGAGTTTCTTTGAAATTCAGTTCAATGCAAAGTTAATGAAAGTGAACTTAATCACACAAAAAAAAACTTACATTGCACTGACTGTTAGCCTTGCTAGTGTAATTTTAATTATGTTAGATGAAAGAAAGTGTTAATGAGGACAGTACAGCTGATATTATACTACTCTGTTACTCTGCCTGAATTATAAGAGCAGAAGTCTGCTTTTAAACGGAGTGAAGAAAATGTGTTTCGCAGGACCTGGAAGAGTCCAGCCAAATAAACCAGTTGCTGTGCAGAAATTATTGGACACTGGCCCTGTGTCTTTGAGGGCATGAAGAGAAAAACCGGAGTAAAGTTTGTATTTTTTTTTTTTTTCATTAAAACCCTCTTCATGCTGTTTAGGGCATATGGAGAAAAAAAATCTGGCCAGAGAGGAGAGGTTGATGTTCACCGCAACTCCTTTGTCATGCCAGTGGATATACATTCTGAGATCATTCATGTATGAGGTTGTCTCTCACCCAGTCAATGAGTCGATAAATTAATCAATCAGTTTTATTGTTCTTGACGGGAAACGGTTTGCAATCAGGTCCTCAGAAAAAAAAAAAAAATACAACAATATAGCAAGGAAAAGGAGTGTTTAACAGATTTCTCCTCACTTGAGTGCCTCTGTATCCATGGCCTGAGGGAAGCAATTCAAAATTTTCATGCAGACGGTGTTTTTCGCTTCTTTTACCACCTGCTCTTCATACAGCCATTAGTGAGGTCTGTAGGATGCCCATCATTTAACTAGCCACCTTTGCCAGCTTGGTTAGGTTTATGGAGTCCTTAATTTTAAAATGTATATACCACACAAAAGTGAAACATTTTGAAATTAATTTGAAACTGTGTGATTACAAATTAGGCTTTTCACAAAACAGTGGAGCACAAGGTCGAAAAGCAAAGGTGGTAAAAACTCAAACTATATGTAAAAAAAAAAAAGATACAAAAAGACTTTAATGGCAATAATGAGCCGCCCAAACACAAAAACAAGTGAAAACCAAAAACACAAACACCATCTATCATGACATCACTAATCTTTGACACATAATGTAACTCTCTGTACTGCTGGTGTTTGGGTTTCTCAGAGCTGGATTGGGAGTCTATATTGCAGTCACCGTCTATCGCTCGGTAAAGTTTCTCTCATCCTTTATCTGGTGTAAAATGGCTTGTATTTCAAAGCGCATCACATTAATCACATCTGTCCTATTTCAACTAGCTCAAAGCACTCTCTGTTCGTTGCATTGTGTGGGTATTATAGGTATCCTGCCTACACATCTGTCCACAATGATGTTGGGAAAGTTGGCCAAAGGAGACTCCGGTGGGAGCATCTTCAGCCAATAATTGATGCACCTCAGAACCTACACACCATGATTTAAGGGGATCAGATGATCCCCTTAAATCCATCAGGTAAACACCAAACCATTTATCCTGCGGCTTAAGCAGCTTTAGTTAAATTTGCTACAAATTGCAACACTGAATTTCAAAAGCCCTCTCTTTAATCTACAGCACCTTTGAGTTCCTTTGAATGCGGGAATCTAAAGGGTGTGGTGTAGATTTGTAAGACCCTGAGTCAGTATTGTGTAGTGCTACCTTTTGCTGCACAGCTGCAGACTAAAAGTTATTGCTCATTCTGGATTGATTATAAAGTCTTGCCACAGGTTCTTAATCAGATTTAGGGTCTGGACTTTGACTGGGCCAATCAAGCAGATGACTATGCTTTGATCTAAACCATGACTTTGTTGCTTTAACTCAGCTGAAGCCCCAACTGAATACAAACTCACACTGTGCACTTAAAAGAAATAAAATAAAATCATGTATTATTTTGCTTCTACGTCATTATCATGTGCTACCTTGAGTTTGTTATGTCAAAAATGTGGAAAATTTCAAGAAGTACTTCTCCTAGACACTGTAGTTTGGGTGGAAGACTGATCTAGATGTTTATAAAGCATGTCAAGCCCGTCCAACCCTGAAATGTGGGAATAAAGGCTCGTTTCCCTCATTCATTTTCTCTGAGTGTCTCTTTTTTAACTCATATGGTCAAATGAGCTGCAGGTGAAGTTAAGTTTCAACCTTCAGGAGGTGCTATGCTAACTTACAACCCTGATAACCGACTCCTGCAGCTCATTGTGAGTCATGTCACCTTCTCCAGTAACATAGATGCCAGCACCCACTACTTATGGTCAACTACAATATGTTTTCCGCTTTATAGGGGGTTGTTTGGTGGGATGCTTATGTTCAAGGACATGCTACTGTTGAGTCAATGACAGCAGAACCCTCTCTTTATCTTCACAAATAAATGTATCCACACCAAAGCCTGTGAAAACCTCCACTGATTTCCTTACACAGCGTTGAAGAACAAATCCCATAAATAAAATAAAAAAAAAATCCAACTTCCTCTGAGCAGAAAATCAGAGGCATTTTATTGGCTTATCCTTGAAAATATGACCATAAGCAGCTGCACAGTCACCTGTTGGGTAAATTGAAATGTCTACATAAAAAAAAAAATAATAATAAAAATCTATGACTTATAAAGGGAAGAGTCTGACCAAAGTCTTTGAGATTTAGGCCCTGTACACATAGATGTGAGCATGGTATATTTTAATAAATGATTAAAAAATTTGTAGGTTGTAGAAAAAAAACCCGAGTGCAGAGATGGATGGAGGGAAACTGGAAATATTTCATAATTAACAACAACAACAAAAAAAACTCTCGTGGAGCATAAGCAGCTCGTGGAGGAGGAAAACTGGTAGACTGAGGAAAAATGATTAACGCTTGAGCTGAACTGAGACTAGGAGAAATATCCAAATAAGGAAAAAGAGCAAAACTGATCAAAGTAAACAGAACAAAACATTGTATAAATACAAAAAACTGAACCCAAAGGAAGGAACTGATATGGCAAGACTTTTCTGGCAATAATGTCAAGTATAATATAGCTAAGCCAAATAGGATATAAACACTGAGGAAGTGGAAAGGAGGCAAACACAACTGAAACCAAAGCCAAATGAATTATAACAAGACTGCACTTAAGCTTCTTTTGTGATGTCTTCAGCCCAGTACTTCAGCCAGATTAGCAAACAATCAGTCATTATTTGAAATCAGGGATGTCTTGGTCTAGTTATGATTGCTCACTCTCAGAATTTCACTGTACATCCATGTTATTCATGTTCTGCGTGTTTATCTCAGGTGGGAGTGTCAACCTGCAAGACCTGTGACCTCACTGCACTTGCTGTATTGTATTACAGGCCTTACACCAGATATTTTTTCCACCTAAGTTTCGAGTCGAGTCCCAAGCAACTGCATGAAAGTCCAAAGTCAAAGCATTGCAAGTTCTGAGTCAAATCCAAGTCCTAATCTTTTAATTTCAAATCTTACACACATCATTTGACCTAATATGAAATTAATTTATAGTTTTTTTGATATTATTGTGCTGCAGCGGATGGAATTCAGACTGTGCAGAATGTTGCAGCAGGACTCTTAACATGAACAAGCAGGAGAGCTCATATTACTCCTGCCTTATCTTCTCTTCACTGGTTCCCTGTTAATTTTTTGGTTAAATTACTTCTTCTAACTTTTTGGGCTCTGCAGACTCCACCAATATATTTCTGACATGCCTAGGCCTCAGGCTTCTGCCAGAGCTCTGAGGTCCAGTGGTTAGAGTCTATTGTCAGCCCAACTTACTCAGTTTAAATCCTGCAGGGATTGGTTGTTTCAGGCCGTTGCACCCTGATTGTGGAATTCTCTCCCGTTGTTTTTTTTTTTTTTACATCGTGTCGATTTCACTTATTATGTCACAATGCAGCTAAAAACATATTTATGCAGACAGGCTTTTAATTAATTTGATGTTTATATTTGATCTTCTTTTATGTTTTGTGAACTTGTCGTGATTTCATCTGTGAAAGGTGCTATAAAAATCTAATTTTACTCACCTATTTACTAAATATTACTCAACCCGTCTGCTTAGTTTGATGATATCCAGCTAAAAGAAACGTTTTATTTGAATTAAAGCAGTTATGATGCAATGGTCGTTTTTAAAAGCTCTTGATAAAAACATATGGATTTCTTTCTTTATTATTATTCATACTGTGATCTGACGTTGAAGGTTAGATCTTAGTGATGCGACTAGGAAACCCGTAGATTTCAGGATCAAGAAGCAGCTCATATTTTACTCAGATAAATTATCTCAGCAGATAAATGACCACACTTACTCATGACCCGCAGTGGGACAGCCAGGCTGCATCTGGACGGTGAGCATGACTTTGGGCTTAATGTCAGATCACAGTCAGTGATGGAAGTCTCTCAGTTGGATTTCTGTTTTGCTGAAGCTGCTGATCATGGCGAGACAAAATCTAGTTGTAAAAGAGAGCTGATCTGGTTTGTTTCTCACACATTTTATTTCCACTTTGCTTTTCTGACCATATGTGATTAAAAAAAATAACAACAAAAAATACTCCAGATAAAAACATTAATCTTTTTTTTTTTTTTTAATTCAAAACATTTGGTGACATTTTATTTTAGGTATTAAAAAATATTTTCCCTTTATGCCAAACTATAACTAGCAGAGTTTCTAAATGAAACCAAGAGTTTTCTATTTCCATGCACTTAAACTTGTTTTTTGTTGTTGTTTGTTTTGTTTAGATATGATATGTAAACAAGTAATTACTATACACGGGTATTAGTTTTGGTTACAAAAAATAACTGCAAAAAATATATGCATATAATAATAATAATAATAATAATAATAATAATAATTATTATTATTATTATTATTATTATTATAGTAGAGAATATTCCCTCTTACACCTAGATTTTAAAAACTGATGCAAGGTTGGTGTGAAACCTGAAGGCTCTGAAAAATCAGGTAATAAAACAAAACTGATGAAAATGGCTGCTACCTTTTCAGAACGGGGGGCAGCTGAAGAGAGCATGACTTGCAACAACAAACAGCCACTAATTATGCAATTTGTATTAAATGTTTGCAGATATATATATATATATGTATATATATATATATATGTAAAAATCTAAATTATGTTTTGTTGTCATCATTTAGTTATTTTTATTTTACATTTGTTAACCTGTTTCATTGTTTCATTTTTTTATGAGATTGCGTCTGTCACTGCTCTACAGTGAAATCTCCCACACAGAATCGTGTAAATGTGCCAGGTCAGACGCTTTCAGGGATCCCAAAGGGTTTTTCGTTTGTTTCTGCACTTCTGAGTCATTAAACTGTGATATCAGATTTTTCTGCTACATTTTTTTAACATTAGCAATGCCTAGAAATAATCTTTCTGCCTGTGTTCACTTATTTAAAGACATTTGCATGTGACAATACAACAAATTCCCATCAGACTGAATTACTCTGTTGAGACTTTATCCTCCTAGTGAACTAAAAGAATGTTATTGATGAGAACTGGTTGCGTATTATGTCAGCTAAGTACAAATGGTAATGTCTTTGTACAATTGGCTGTAATGTTACATTGCAGTGACATTAAGTTGGTGTAGAAAGATCAAATGGCAAGACTGATTTAGCTTCTCACCATCAATCAGGGTAGATCATTTCAACAACCGAGAATGTACTCATTCTACAGTAAGTTATTCAACCTTCCTTCAAAGCAAATGGATGCAAATTAATTAGATCTGATAATAAAACATCTCTATCAATCCTCGATAACAAATTCCCATTAGCTCATATAATGAGCAATGCTAAATGAGCTCACTTTGTTTCTTCTAAATGATGTTAATGATGTAAAAGAAAGACCACACATCACATCTTTCTTCTCTGGAGGTATAATTATTTACAGCTTTATAGAGATGAGAGTTAAGATCACATAAATACTATTCATTTTAATGCTGCAAGACAATCTAATAAAATGTCATTTGTCTTAATAGAGTTCTCTCCCTCAGTTCTCCTAAAGCAGGCTCTTGTGTCTTTTCTTCACTGATGAATAATACCTGCAAAGTAAAACAGAAGCTTTTTTTTTTTTTTTAAAGGGTGAAGTAAAATGTTTTTTTGTTTTTTTTTTCTGCAGTCAGGAAGCTTTTCCATCCATCTCTTTTCACATGACAACACTCAGTACAGTGCTAAGGTGAATGATAAACTGCCGGAGCAATGACCTCAATTCGGCCTCAAAATGTCATTTTATTTAGCATCAAGATGATGGGGCTGTGATTTATTACTCCAGCATCTTCCACATGACAGTGAAGGAATACAACAGCTGCAAAGTTAAAGTCCCACTCATAAAAAAAGGAACAACTTCATCTTGGTGATGTCAACTGGGGGAACGTGACCATGAGGCCATGCGGCGCCACGGCCTTGAGAGAGGGAACGTATCGCTGGTGATCTCTCTCGTCCTCCTTTCCGTCCCTCGCTCTGGATGCGTTTTCCCTCCTTTGCTCGTTCTGTCAGCCTTCATATTCCTCTCGTTAACACCTCGGCCTCCCACTGACTCGCACGGCTCTGCTGCGGTGCTCTGTGTGGCACTTTGTCATCACTTCAGGTCAGAGAAATTTGTCTATGATGCAAAGTCCAAGGTTACCTCACCTCTGTGGACCCTTGTCAGAAGATATTTAAATACATGCAGCTGAATGGGGTCAGTGTTGTGGAACAGAGCTATGAGATGCCTTTTCCTTTTAATTTGTTTACATGTGCATAGTGCAGCAGAGTCTTTCTTCGTGGTATTAAGTTAGTTCCCAGGGACATTATACCATTTTTCAGTGGTACATAAAATTTTATGTCTATTTGGTGTTTTAAGGTGGTCTTACTGGTAAAACTGCAATTGCTGACTGTTTTTGTTTGTTTTTAACCTCTTTAATGGCTCTCTATGTGGTTCACAGGATTTCCAAAACTTTAGATATTACCTTGTAACCCTTTCCAGATTGATAGATCTCAATCACTTTTATTTTTAATTTTTTTTTATTGCCCAACTTTGGAGGATCTTTTCGTGTACGTCATTTTTGTCAGGCAGGTCCTGACAAAATGACTTGATCTTGATTGAGATCAGGTGTGACAGTAATCAGGTCTGGGTGCAGCTAGAGACAGTAAACTCAGGTGTGACTAACCGTAATTAAGTTATATTTTAACAGAGGTGGGCAATGTTTCGCACAGTGCCACGTAGGTTTGGATTCTTCTCTCCCTTATCAACAAACACCATCGTAAAACCGCATTTTTGTTTACAAAATGCATTGAGGTTTGTGGTTAAAACGTGACAAAACGTAAAAGTTTTAAGGGTCTGAGTACTTTTACCTGGCTTTTTAATAATAAAAAGAAAACTGTGACAATTCCTGAGAATGCCAGTACATATTATTCACTGGGGAAAAAAGAAAAAAATCCATGGCAGTTGTCTCATCTGTTGGTCTTTGTGCTAAAGGATAAACACAAAGAACAAAACAGTTGAATAGTTTCGCTTGCCAAAACTGTGAATAGATGTTCAGACTCTTTCCCGTCTATGCTAACTAGAAATATTCCCCACTCTGCATGCTCTGTTTGTTAAAACAATGATACACCCATAGGGTGGTTGTGTACGCTCTGGCTGACAGTGCAAGTTAGCGCCATTCGAAACCAAAAAGGCACACTGAAAGTGACACATTTCAGACTTTGTTTGCATTTTGATGCATCAAAAGCTGGAAATTTATAAGCAAGAGAATCTCAAGTCCAGAGTTGGGAGGACATGAGGGAGGTCACCTGATTTGGAGCGACAGCAACTCAAAACAGGAATGGATAGTCACCTCAGCTAGAGAAATCTCTGCATGTTTTTTCTAATTCTGACTCTCAGCAGGATTATGCAAAGAACCAATCAAAGTGATTTTTATTAAGTGCTTCTTGTGGCATGAGCTGAGCTTGGTGTTGTCCTAGTGTAGTTTTACTTTTGCATCATGTGTGTTATATTTATTCCAAATAATAACCCTCAGCTATTTTACTTTAATGCAATAGTGTCGGGTTGTGTTTCATTGAACGCACATAATGTAGTGACCTATTGTTTATGAATAACTCATTTAATTCAGATTTAGGACCAAAGTCAAAATGAGAGACCATGCAGACGTATTAATGATCAAATACACTTTCAAGCTTTTGTATCAGGAAAAAAAAATGAACCTGATCTGCTCTTTATTTGGCTCCAGATCGGCGTTTCTCAGTTCTGGTCCTCAGGGACGCCTGCTGTTCCAGAACACCTGATTCAAATGATTGCATGATTTCCCCTGCAATGCCAACATGATCTGCAGAATCCTGTTAGAAGGAAAGCGACTAAAACATGCAGGTCTGTGGTCCCTGAAGACTGGAATTGAGAAACTTTGTCTATGACCCACTAACCTCAAGTTTCCAAGCGCACACAACACACTTCTAGCTGCCAAAATTGATTAAACAATGAAGCCCAAAATGAGAGATATATGTGAACAGTCATTTTTGCTATACCGAATGATTTACCTGATGAAATAGGATCCAGGTACTGCTGATCAGACTCTGCTTTTCAGTTCCTCAGTGCAATAACACTCTGGATTAAAGTTTTCACCTCAAGGTTCCTCAATACCATCATTCTCCAAACCCCCCTGTTTACCCTCACACGCTGTCAAAGTATATTTTGCGGCACTATAAACCTTCAATGTGTTCAGCAGTATGTGGTTACGAGGAAAAAAAAAAAACATCACTGCATGGGCTGAAACCTAATGACAAAATCAGCTCTCTTACCATCTTGCTGTAACAAATCTGTTACGTAATGCAGATATTAAGGACGATGTTCTGTCAAACTTTTTGCTTCATACTTGGAAGTCTTTGGAAATTTAAATGGCTTAAAAAAAGAAGTTCCACCATGCATCTGGTGTATCTTAATGGTGTATCCTCCTACTGAGAAAGCAGGTATATTGTTAATCCCTTTATCCATGAAGACTTCGCCACCAGTTTCTCTTCTGTGTCACGACTGATCATTTTTTCTGCCAGAACTCCTGCAGAGTACGAGAAGACATGCTGTGTAATATGACGGCGTAACATATGAGATAATGAAACTGAACGGTAGTCCCCTGGAGATCATTTGTGGCAGGAAACAGGGTCTTTAGTCGAAAATGTTGCATAAATTCAGTGGAAGGAGAGGATTCTCAATGGCTTAATGGCAGTGAACAAAGCTCAAAAGGCTTCAATGTGTTCAATTAAAGGGCCAGCTAAAGTTCACACTCAGCACAAGACAGACATTTGAAGAAAAGTAACTTGAGTTAGCGCTCCCTTAAAGCCCTCTTAACTCTTATAAGAGGTTATTGCTGAATTTTGTTTCCTTCTATAGTGAGTTACTGTTTCTGTCAGTGAAATGAATAGGAAAGCATAAAATCTAATAACAGAGGCAATTTTGTCCCTCATTGCAAAGAAATGGGTCTTACAAATGCACATTAGCCAATGTTCCCAGCAAGCTTTAGTGCACTTGATGTTTACTTTATATTACTTGTGATGATGTTACTAATAGACTATAAATTATTTCTTTTTTCTCCACAGTTCAGTTTGTTTATAGGTTGAGAAAATGCCAAAAAAAAGATCATCTCCTCATTTATTTATACAAGTGTATCACAGAACATCTCAAAGTTTTTATCTTGCAGCCCTAACTTCTGTGTTTATTCAGACTGTGTGAATCTGACCAAAGTTATATCTTAATCTCGTTTTTTTTTTTGTTGTTGTTGTTGTTGTTTGTTTTTTAGGGAGATGCAATCCTGTCCAAGCTCTTCCCATTCTCTCAGGCAGTTTGGAAACGATTTTGTGAACACAAAGACCCAGGGCAGCTCCACTTTTTAGTCTTTTTAATGCCAAAAAATTTCCCCTACAAACTTTCTTTCTTTTTTTTTCGCTGGCAAAAGATTGAGAGAATAAAAAGAATGAACACAAATGAATACATATATAACTGGACAAAGAACAAAATAAAGCAGTTTTGCTGGGAAGATTTTTGCGAAGCTGATTGCTTTTTTGTTACATTCAGTTTTTTTCTACCTGTACTTTCTCAAATGAAAGGACAGTCAATCAGCACATGCACTCTGCTAATTTAACAGCATCTCTTTAAGCAGTCCAGATGTAGCGTTTTACATTGGTATTCAGAAAGCATAAACGTGTTTTAGATAATAATTACATTAATGGGTATGGCTGCTTTATCTGAAGACTTTGAATAGAGTAGAGTTACAACATCAGTCTAAAAAGCCAGCCTTCAAGTTTCTGTGCTTCTTTTACATCACGTAAATAGAGCACTGAGTCTGGTCATCTGGTCCTCATCAGCTTTGGAAAACTGACATTGCTCAAATAGGGCAGGCTTTAAAGAACTGCTAATCTACATCACTGGGTGAATAAGCCTAACTAAAGACAAACAAAGTGCCATTTAATGAAAAATTGATCGGTATACGTCATGGATTAGCTGATCTCAAGAGATAAATGTTTGTTTGATTTCTGATAATTAGCCATCGGTCTGGAGCAGGTGGGAGGCATAATGACGTGTGGTCACTTTGCCTTCCAGAGGTAATAATCTTACTCGTTTCTTGCCTGCTGCACTATTACTGGCAGAACCCGTCAGAGAGAGCCATCAATTTATTCCAGAAAAAAAATATTCTGGAGAGAGATGAAGCAGCAACAGAGGAGGAAACAAGAAGATATTGAGGCAAGAGACAAGAAGGAGGAGCCAAAGGATTCATGAGGCAACCCAGATATTTGTGGAAAGAGGCAACCCATGCAAAGAGTTTAGATCATCTCTGAGGCCAGCTTTGCAAAGTCAAAGGTCATGTGAGAAAATTAACTGCATAAGATTTTTCATCAACAAAGTTGTTGGTATGTGGAGAGATGCAGCTGAGAAAAATGGGAACAGGAAAAGGAGTAGATCATGCAACCAAAAACATAGAGCCACAGATGTTACGTGTGAGATCGATGGTTAATCTCAAAAGTAGCATCATTTCCTCCTGGGTAGTTTTCTATCCTTACAAATATGTTTTTTTTTCCTCTCAGCTCTGAGTTATTTGGTGGAAGAGGCAGAGATTAAGGGAAGGGAACCGAAATGGCTAAATAGACACGATGAGTCTCTAAAAGATTAAAAATGACAACTAGAAAGGTAGAAGTACAACTGATTAGAGCGTTCAGCAGCCATGTTTATAAGTGAAACAATGATTTACAATAGAAACAGACGTACAGAAGCCACACACACTGTAAAACATTGAGATTTGAGAATTTGTTGAGTTTACTGGCACAGATTAAATTTTATATCTTTGGTTTTGAAAATGAAGTTAGACAGTTTTAATTTCTATTTCTGAATAAGGAGCATTTAATGCAGCAGCCTACTTCCTCGTTAAATTAGGAGAGTGCATGTGCTGATTGACTGTTTTTTTCATTTGATAAAAACTAAATGTAACAAAAAATGAGTTCACCTTCCACATTGACGCAACAGGTAAGCTAAATCTGAACATTTTAAAGATTTCCAAATGTCTAAATAAATAAATATTTATAGATATATTTAAACAAATTTAGTAGATAGCTTTGATCCTTCTTCCTGTGAGTTATTACAATTCAAAAATACTTTATTTCCAAAGAAAAATTAAGTAAAGGGGCCAAAACCTGAACAGTTTGAGAACCATTGCTCTAGAGTTGACAGTGCCAGTCTTTTTACATTTTTGTCCTCATTTTACACCACGGCGTGGCAGTTATCTGTCCTTGGGAAAATTGGCGCATTATGTAATAAAATGTGAAGACTGTGTGACTTTCAGGTTCAATAGAAGTCAGTTATTCTAAAGCAGCTGTCTGATTGGCTGACTTTGTGAATGTTACATTTTCTCCAACTGATTGGAGGACTTCATAATTAACTTGAATGATGTCTTATTTCACCTCTTTAAAACATGACTTGTTTATGTCCACGTTATAGTCAGATGCTTTACATGCAAACATAGAATTGGGTAAATGCTAAAACTTAAAAGGACCATATGTTTAAAACTACTTTTGAAGAGTTGTGTTGGACAGCACTATGCTAACTCTTATTTATGTTGGGGGTCAGTTTCAGAGATGGAGGGCTGTGACGAACCTGTTTGAGGACTGAAGACTGCAGGATGGTTTATTTAGACAAAAGAAATGTAGTCATGATTATGATGTTTAAAAGACAGGAGTAGCAGGGCAACTTAAATGAGCTTAGAGATGGGAATCCCTTCATTCTGGTAACAATCTTTTGTAACTTGTGGTTGAGGAGGAGGAAACAAACTTGAGCGGTTGTTAGTCAATCAAAAGAGATATGAAGGTAACTTAAAGAGACCAATAACCAGTCATACTTTATTTTTATTTTTTTTTTACGGTGGAAGGAAACCGGAGTACCAAGAGAGGACCTCCAATGAGATAATATAATACATCTTAACAGTTCCAGCAAATTTGGGAACAAAAACACAATATTGCATAAAATTTTACTTCTTGTATAACTCTGTCTTCCGGCAGAGCTTTTTCCCCTATTGTGTATTATTTTTTTCACGGTCAGCTTAACTGATATGACTTGGTCTCCTGATCAGATCCTAATCATGGAGACTATCATTATAAAACAGCTGAGATGTAATCAGGAAGCCTGGAAGTTCCTGCATCCGACCCCAGACGGCCGGCCTAGGGCTCTGATACACGGCTCCGTCTTGTCCACTGCTGCATTTTCCCAGCAGCCTCCGCAAGTTCACAGAAGAAGATAAAAAACAAAATGAGTCAGTTGCCTAGTATCTAGCATTAATTTTAGATTCAGTGAAAGATATTGATGAGAAACAGCCCAAAATGTATTATTAATGGTTTTGAGGAAAGCACTACGAATATGGTAGAGATAAATACCCTGAGCAATGAAGTTAAGTGTTCATGCATATTTATTTGTAATCAGTGGTGTGTTTTTATCTGTTCATTTATTTTGACTCTTCAAGTTAACAACTGTTAAGGGCATGAGAAATATGAAAAACTTCCAACGCTGGACTATGCTGACATGCTGGAAATCTCTACTACAATTAAGAAAAATGTCAGTTTTCGACACGCACGCAGCTAAATTGCAATAATCATTATAATTTTTACATAATACCCCATCTTTATTTATTTATTATGTTGGACCATTATCTGCAGCAGCTTGAAGTAGATTTTAGTTCATCTTTGTGACCAGGAGGTCAGTTTGTGTTCACTCTGCACAGTTTGCCACTGTTTAATTGAGGTAACACAAATGAAACAAACAAGTATACAGACACAAAAACATACCTAAAGTCAAATTACCAAGCATGTTTTGGGATTTTAAAAGAAAACTGTGGTACCCAGAGGAAAACCCTAACTCCCTGATGGCAGAAGACCACAAAACTGTCCTAATACCAGGGACACTGTTCCTTGTGTTCCTTCATTTTTCTTGATTATTGTTTGGATTTACTCACGATTTCATTTCACTCAGTGACCCAGTTTAACCTTTCTGGAGTGTAAATAGGAGTGTAATAATAATAATTTAAAAAAAATCCAGGCAATTAATTAACATAATTATTATTCAAAGGAGAGCCACAGAAGTCAGTGTCAAGGTCAAATGGGTTTTGCTTTCATGCTGCAGCAAAACGATTCCAAAACAACTTAAATAACTACAGAGCTTGGACTGCATACAAAACGGTTTATTTTAATCTATTAACAACCTCTACCACATACAGCTTGTTTTTCAGATTTCTCTGGATTTAAATTACTTTGACTTTAAGACATTCAGTGAAACCCCATTTAGATCTGATCTCGCTAAGCCATCTGAACTGCCCAAAACACATCTAACTGTCCTGCTCTTCGTTGCATTCATGGCTCTTCTTCCATTCGCTGCATTATTCTGACATTAACCAAATGACGACTGACTGAGAAATGACACAGCAGCATCAACAGCATTTCCTAATTATTGTCATTTAAATGAGACCAGTGAAAGTAATTCAATTATGCTGTGTGGAGTGTGCATATCTTAGATGCATTACGACATCGATCACAGGGAAATATTCACTGGAAGAATTTTAGGAACACTCGCCGTAGCAATCTGCCACGCACCTTGTTGAGGAAGTACAACAGTTTCCGCTTCTCTGTTGCACACTTTTCTGTAGCAAAACTTTTCTTTTGACGGTGCTGCTACAGTGACGCCACTGGAACTGAGCCGAGGTGCTTCCTGGAAGATTTGGCTCAATCGAAGGAAGTACAATTCACAGAAAATGAAGGCATCACACTGAAGCTAAAGCCGTAAGTCTGATTTAAAACTGCAACTAATGATCCTCCATTTGAAAGAAAAGGGACACTGATTAGATGCCAATGGTGTGTGCGGCTAACGCAAACTTATTAGCCTGATCATGTGATTCAAATCAAATTGCAATTCATTAGTCCGTTCTGCACATCATTGATTGCTCTCATTGCCACCATTGACTTTATGTCTCCTTTTGCTGAATGGCCAATTCAACCTGCAAACATACACTCTGCGTTCTCTCTCATTTACACCAGTGTCAAGTCAGCGCACACTCAACCGTCCGCAGAGCACACACTCATCGTTGTTCACATAAAAGACCGTGTTTCATGTGTCGGAAAGCTGTTAAGAGATGATTGCAAATTCCCACGTCACATATCACCTCGAGTGCCAGGACAACTACAGAGTCTCTCAGTTTGTGTAAAATTTCTCTTCCTCACTGATGACAGCCAAATGACGCCAGTCCAGTTGGCCCAGCATCTGTATCCATCTGTAACTCTCTTTGTAACAGACATAAAAGGAGAAAAGAGCTGCACTCAATATTTTTTCGCTGACATCTAAATACATAGCTGAGAGAGAGAGACAGAGACAATAAGCAGTAGAGATTGCGAAAAGAGGAATTTTTTTTTATTATTATTTTTAACAGATCATTCAAAACCTCAAGAAAAAGAGCAGAACTGTTAGTTTAAAATAGGTGAAATTACAACAAATATTATGTGCTGTTAATATTTAAATTAAAAAAAACTTGAAACAATGAAACATATTTGTTGAGCGATATAAACAATCATTTTTGCAACTTTAGCCTCTTAATACATTAATGGTGTGTAATACTCACTGCTTGATTGTGTCAAACATTGACATGAATTGCATTTTAAATTCTAGCCCAGTTTGGCTCTTTTGGCTTTCCTCTAAAAACGTGTTTTCTATGAACTCTAAACTTTGTGAGCACCACTGCAGAGAAATTTTAACCTTCCTACTTTCTGCCAGCACATTGTTTCCATTTTGTATTGTAAGAGGCGCGCCCCGTGTGTTTGTTTAAATCTGACCCAGGTTCAAAATCTCCTGAGCGCCGCAGCGGGGTCCAGTTTCGGTCATCTCAGCTCCCCGGCTGTGCAGCTCATTCTGATCTCGTTCTCTTATTCCTGCACCTGTGACAAGTGCCCCTGTCTGACAACATTACAATAAAATGTCGTCATAGTAACCCCTAGACATTTAGTAAATGACGTATATATAAACTCTAAAACACCGTCAGTTTAAAAGGATTTATAACATTTTCTGTTAAAATGTTTCATCAACATTTTAATGCTTTGATATTAAATGTTCATTTTGAAAATGTGTCATTTGCTCTCTTTTTTTTTTTTACGGGGGGGAAAAATTAAAGTTTGCATTCAGACAATATGAGGGAATCACTTCATACAAGGAATATTAAAGATGTCAATGAGTGAGTTTTAAAGACAAAGTGATTCAGCACTTTTTGTGACTCCAGTCAGCAGCACCAATCACAACCTCAAGGAAGAGAACAGGGAAAAGCGCAAGGAGAAAATAGGATTCCACACTTCCACGGTGAATAAATGCTGTCAGGAAATTTGGATTTCAGAAATTCCCACGAGAAACTTGGAGACAAATAAGAATCCATCACATATTCTCCTGTCCAAAGGGGAGGGTGTGAGGTGGGGAGGGACACATAAATAACATGCATTAATCAGAAACCATCTACGTGTGACTGTGAATCATCCAGTGTGGAAACTGAAGTAAAATATCACTGCTGCTGCTCCTCTATGTTTTCCTAACTAACGTGGTGATATTTTGTATCTGGCTGAGGCTGTGGCATGATTAATATACTGAGTAATTATTAATCTTTCATTAAATCTTTCATTAAAAAAAAAAAAAAAAAGTTGTAAGATAGCATGAGTCATGATCTGCTCTCCCTTCAGGCAGAACATTTGGCTCCAGAAAAAGGGTAGATGAATAAATCTCAGATCAGAAGAAACAGTGGCGTGGAAGAATCAAAGCAACATGATAGAATATGGCTACTGATGCTCTCTGGTTTCTGTGTTAGACGGCCGCTGAAGCAAACAGAACAGAAGAGTTGCACATATGAGGGAATGGTCAAGCTTATGTGATTTGTGAGAGTAAAACATTCTGACAAAGGGAACACAGATGGAGGTCTGTGATCAGTCATGGTGTAGTCAGTCTGTTTTAATATGTTGTGATAATTCTTTAAAAAAAAAAAATCACATATTCAGTGAAAGTCATTTAATCCTCTCCCAATGGTTTATAATCACTGTAATTTATTGGATATAACTGGCTAATGGACCGTCAGTTATAAAGCTTTATCATCCACTCTTATCTGCTGTCATTATTTTTTTATGGACCAATGTGGTGGCTTAAGACGCCCCCTGCTGGCTCTAAGTTGTTATTGCAAATCTTCCTCAGGCACATTTTTCACACTTGAAATTTTATGGGTACATTTAAAAAAAAAAAAAAAAAAGTCAAACAGCAAAGTGTGATGTCCTCCGACTTTAAACAAACTATGAGCTCTACCCTGAGAGGCACTCGAACCTGCTGCTGCCATCAATTACACTGCAGACTTGAAGAATGCAATATGACTTTTTATTTATTTATTTCTCTGCTGTCTACCAGCAGAGCCCCCTCATCAATATCCTAATGAGATCTCAGGAGAGGTTTTTCACACCATGACAGCATGGTGTTGCACTTGGGTTGAACATAAAAGCTTTGACCGTCAGTCACAGGGTATTTTTCCTTCAGCAGGACTATGCATTAACCTTCTTTATGTCTTTTAATTACACAGAGTAGTGCGCCGGTCCGGTCCAGACTCCTTGTAATCTCCCGCTTCATGTAGCCTATCAGCTAATTAGCTCAGACATCATATGAAAAGAAAATGGAAAGTGAAATGGGAAACCATCAGAATAATGATCAGTTAGTGGGTACAGCTGAAGGTTTTCAGTTTAAGTGCAACCTTAGTTTATTCAAATCTCTTAAAAGGCATATAGACTTTCAACTAAACTTTCAACTCACAGCTAATTTAGAACCTAAAATTCTGTTTCTCTATTTAGATAATAAGTAAGACTTTTGTTTGATACACAAAGTTTATCTCATGAGGGAAGTCTTCAGACTCAGAGACCAGCAGAGTCACTGACATCCTGCATCCTGGAGAGGATTGTAAAGTAGAACCCCTCTGAACTTTGGAGGCAACCCACAAGCCACAGACACATCTCAATCACATGGCTGAATGACCTCCACTCAAATCCTCCAGAGTGCTGCTTACGACCGGATCATTTGACTCAGGCGTGGTGAAGCGGAGTCACGTATAAAACCTGCAGGACGCAGGAGGCCTGGATTTGAGGATCTCTGCTCCAGAGTCTCTTATCAGATGTTACAAATTTCTGCCTTTCATTTGGAAGTAAAGCTCAAACAACTGGGAAAAAAAAGCACATAATATATGTAGCCCAAAGTGAAGCTTCGACAGTCAGTGATGACTTTGGCAGCCACGTCATCTGTTGGTGTCGGTCCATGGTGCTTCATCAAGTCCAAAGGCAGCACAGCGGCCTGCCAGGAAATGTCAGAACACCTTATGCAGCTATGCTTTATGGGTATGCTGATTCCACTTTCCAGCAGGTTCTGCCACTTGCCAAAAGTAGCAGTACCTGCTTTAATGACCATGGTTTGACTATGACTGATTGGTCAGTCAGCTCTGGTTACCTAAATCCCCACAGAGAATCTGCAGAGTATCGCTAAGAGGAAGATGAGAGACACCAGACTCATCAATAGCTGCCGTTGTTAAAGCAACACGGGCTTCTCAGCAATCACAGGCTTACATTGGCTGTATATTGCAGTGATTCATTCAAAAGAAGAACAACAGTATTAAGGGAACACACTGAACTTCTATGAACTTCTGCAATTCTATAAATGTCCCAAGATATCCGTTAGCTGAAACTAGCAGCTGGGACCTCCATGAAATCTGTGACCTGGAAAAGTAAATTAAAGACTTATTGCAGAAAGGCTTTTAATTCTTGGCCTCCACAGAAAAATAAGAATGTTTTTTTTATTATTATTATTATTTTCTTGGTCATAAGTAATGGAAAAACTAAATTTTGGATTTTCATAATTTAAAAGCCATAATCATCTCCATTAAAATAAGTGCTTTCAATATATCCCTCTGTGTGTAAAGAATCTAAATGGGCCTGTGATTTATTTATCTTTTAAACTGAATTAGCAAAAATCAACTTTTCACATTTTAATTTGAGATCCATGATCCTTCTCAGGCATTCCTGAAGAAAAAGTGCGCAGAACTTAGTGCATATAAGATTTAATTTATTATAGCTTCTTTCTTTTCCAGTAATCCTGCGATGGTCACAGAATTTGTACAAAATAGAACAGAATGTAGATAAACCTCTCATAAATAAAGAAAACAGCAGCAAATGGACATGGCAACAATACCCTTTACCCCACATTCACATATAAGCATCTGTTTGCAAAATGCATAAGGAAGCCTCCAAGGCCAGGTTCAGACACAGTGTAGATTCAGAAAATGGACCAGAAAATGAAAATAAGTGCAGATATCGTACTCCGAAAGGAAAGCAATTTCCAATTTTCTGGGGCATAATCATGCTGTCGTAACTATGCCTTCTAATTAAAATGGCTACTTTTCCTCGACACGTCTCACTTGTTTTAACTTTCTTCTGAATTTATCTTGGCTGCCTCGTGGCTGAGGGCGGAGGATCCCACTCATCATTTGCATTTCAGCCTCATGGCATATATGGTTTACCTATATGTTTTTAAAAACAAATCAACTTGGAAATGAAGAGGCACAGAGAGAATTAATGCTGGTAAACAAGGAGATGCACAAACATGTAGCCAATTAAAAATAAAAATTCCACTTTTGAAATCTTGCTTGAAGCGAGACTTTTTACTTCTCCTTCCTGATCCCAAGTGAAACTTTTACTTTAAGTGGAACTTAACCAAATATTGATAACACAAAATTCACAGACACAGAGGAAAAATGCGCCACAGCGCTGATTCACATAAGAAAAACTTCCCGTCACAGTTTCTTCGCCGATTTCCCTTTGGACAAAACCTTCCTGAAAGTAAAAATAAAAATAATAATAATCAAAACACATCCCTGTGTACGGTTCAAAGAAAACCAAACCCAGTGAAACAGCCCATCTATTCAATAATCTTAAGAAACTAATGATAGAATAATTGTTCTTTTTTATGCAGTGTTACAATTTCCCTTCATTTTCGGGGAAGATCATTTCTTCCAGTTCAATCGCAGAGAAACAATTCTCCACCTTCACTGCCTAAAGATGTTTCACCAACATGAATTTGGTAGCAGGCGAAGAAATAGGAGCATCCTTTGACTAACAGTGAAAACAAATCATGCCTTCACTGACAGACAAATCCACAGCCCAGGACAGATGATATCTGTTTGTTGTTTTTATAGATGCTAAATTGTTCACAGAAGTTCTGCTTCGTCTTCGTCGTCTTCAGATCCCGACGGTCCCTGGCGGACCTCTTCGTACCACTTGTTGGTCAGCGTCTTCATCTGGATCCGTCCGTGTAGCAAGTCCTGTGAGACATACGTTGCGCACATCAGCAAGCAGGTACACAGATTACGAGCATGCTAATAAATAGAGGAAGCGACGAAAAGACTGAAGCTTGAACATAGCAGTTCAGCACTGAAACTACATTGACTAAAGCACCCAATATTTTTAGTTTTTTGTCAATGGTGTGAGAAATCTTCATAAAATATTAAAACCTGCAAGTTTGACTAAACTTAGAACGTCAGCACTGCCAATATTTGCTTTTTATTTTGCATAATGTTCAGTTCAGCAACACATTATCATGGTGTGACTAAAACTGTAAGTGATACCCACTGCAGATGGCGTGTGCAGGACTGGGAGACATTAAGTGACTGAATTTTTTTTTTGTAAACAGAAGAAATAATTTATTAGCTACTAGAGACATCACATTACCAACATGTGCTTTCGCATAATTTTCTATGTTTTGTCCTTTTCCTAAAATTTTGCCTTCTGAGCCGTTGCTAATGTCATATACTGATCCAGTTTCGAACCATAAAGGAAAAAGAAAGTGGATAAGAAAGATATGGCCTACCACGATGAGGTGGTTTGGGATTAATGGAGGAAAATATCAATGAAGGTTGGCGCTCGACTGACGAGCCTGCAGCAACATGACTGACGCGCTCAGAGCTGCAGAAATTCAGTTTGTTGTAGCTTCTGCTGAAACTTTAAAGTTTGCTCTTTTTTTGCCTTACACCAGGTGAACACAGATAATTTTGGTAGAGAAAAGCGGTTTATCTGCAGTTAGCACATTTTCAACTAAGGTGTGTGTCAATTAGTAGGAGTTGACTGACTAATGCAAAGGCTGATTGTCACCTGATAAAACCCCACATAGACAACAGAAGGGAGAATGAAACAGGAGCAGAAAGTCCACAAGTAAGCACAAAATGTGACTGTGTTGTTTCTTCTCCTTTAAGAGGCTTTTAAGAAATGTCAAAATAAAAAAAATAGATATTTATCTTTGTAAATATGAGACAATCTATGCATAAAATGTAGCTTTCGATAGGATGAAGATGCAATTAATGTAATCATGAGTATAGTAACTAAATCACTTTACTCTTTAAGATGGACAAAAATGTAACTTTGTATTTATCATAGGCTTCATTTTTAGGGTTTTTTTATGTGTGGAGTGGGGATGAAATTGGGATTGAAACATTTGAACTGCAAACACTTTTTGACTAAACTTAATGAAAATGTGCCGTCAAAATGAACTCTGCTCAGTAACACTTCCCCCCAGCTATTGATTAGGTCATTTTGTTGCAGGGCTAAGACACGACACAAATGAGGTTTTTGTGATTAAGTTGAACTTCATTAACTTTAACAATTAATTATATTAGCTTACTTCATTGCAATGATGATTGCCATCACAAAACCTAAAGCGGTAAAGCATATGAGAAACAAGATTTGACCAAAAGGAATAACCAAAAACTCTAGTTACACGCCAATTGTAGCCTTCTTTAAACACAAATAATTAGACTAATGATTTTAATGTTACAGTTAAACAATCAGGGCAGCTCATTCAGTCTTCTGGAATACTGCTAAATGATTTTCTCATCTTAATTAGCTTACTGTGCTCCCTTTGCAGCAATGATCTGTGGTTGTAGCATTAAACATAATTTTATCTTGAAGTGTCTCTTGCTGCCTGTCACAACATGTCCAGAGAGAATTATAAAATAATTTTTTTAAAAAACAGTCACTTTTCAAAGATTAGAGCAGAGGAATAATGTACCTTTACATCATGTAATTCGTAGCATCAATGTTCAGCAGCCACCCAGAGACGAGCTGTCTAGCTCTGTGTGATGTGTCTGCATTTTTAATGCTTAGGTGCCTCTTTGATTCCACTGAAGCTTTGTAAAGTTTTGACGGCAACTTCTGTGCATCACACTCACAGGCAAATACAGAATCTTCTTCCATTTTGCACACAGAATACATCCGAAGGAGTGAGATGATGAAATGTGATTCTCTTCAGAGCGCACTTGCTGATCTCAACACCAAATTCCCTCAATCTTTTATCTTTTAAGGGTTTCCTGCTGTAGCAGACCCGGGTGGAGTAGCAAAGAGAGGTGAGGTCCTCCGAACGAACCTCAACTAATCACCAAACGTTATGTACAAGGATAGTTAGTTAGATAGTTCGATTTCATCTGTGGGGAGGGGGAGACCAAGCACCAAGTACAAATCCAGTTTTTTTATGTTTCACATGTCCTGTTTAGATAATGACAGTTGTGCCTTTGAAGCCTTCACTGTTCCAGCACAGATACTTCCACAGCCTTTTTATGTTTTTGCAAATGTGAGAAGTGTTTGATCTGGGTGTGTTGGAGAAGGGATGGATCTAAAATAAGTACAATTCAATACAGTGGCATTTATGGCTGTAATGAAAAAACAAATGTGTTTCAGTGCTTTGACAATAAATACTTTGTCCATAAATGGACTGAATTCAAATGGCACTTTTCTAGTCATAGTGTTGACTTGAATTACTTTACACTGGAGGCATATTCACCTAATTTGCACACACAAACGTGCACGCATTCATACGCTGACAAGCTGATCTAGAGGCAAGATAAATGCACTGCCCAGCGGCACACTGGCACGTGGCAAGAGGAAATCAAAACCACAACTTCAGAGTTCAAGATGAATCCTTTTCCGACCGAGCCACAGTCGTCCCACTGTGCAAAAAGACTTCTGCTGGAAACTTGTATTCACTCCTAGATTGTGCACCAAATCAGAACTTCAAGACAAACTGACAGACTGCATAAAGTCAAGCAGCCAAATATGCATCTCTGCATGTCTTGCACTAATCACCGTTGATAGGGCTGGTTTAATCACGACAAACTTAAGCAGGAAAATTGACAACATATCAATTGTATGTGTTGTACAAGTGAAAAACTACAAACTGTGTTGAACAGATAGAGAATATCTGGCTTACACAAGTTTTTCTTACCTCTTGTGTAAGTCTGCGAGTGAAGAAGGGGTTAAGATACTTTGCATCAAGCCACATGAAGCCCTTTAGATCTTGTCTCTGGTAAATCTGAGCCTCGTACTCTTCCTCTGTCAGTTCTGATAGGTGCTCTGTATCAATGGTGTTACCCTGGAGACAAAAGCCAAGGAGAAAGAAGGCAGTCAGGCAAATAGAATAAAATAAAAAAGGAAAGAGGCCCTAAGAATAAACACTGGGTAAGGAAAAAAAAAAGAAAAGAAAAAAAAACTGAAGAGAGTTCTGAAAATGATGCATGAAAACAAAGATTTCATTTCAACACGGTATAAGAGTAATGAGAGAAAATGAGAATATACTTCATCAGGCAGCTGATAGTTAGCTTTGGAAATAGTCGAGACAGACAAGGCAGACACACTATCCAAGGCTGACAGTGACTCCCCAACAGTGGAATGTACATCCAATAAATGATCCATTATCTAGAGTTAGAGCCATCAGAGACAACTGAAATATTTAGCACAATGGCTGGTCTTCTTGCTCCTAGGAAATTGTATCGATGCCACGGAGTGCATCTGTGTGGGGAGAGAGCTTTGCTCCCTGCTGACTCAGTGTCCTCATCACAAAGCCGCATTCAACCTCTTTGATGTTTCCCACTCTGTGGTGAGCAGAAAGGGCCAGATTGCAGATGAAAAGACGGCCCAGCTAGAATCGAGGGAGACGGCAAACGAACAATGCGTCCAACCAAAGTGCTGCTTTGATTTCATTACCATTTTCTGTGTCTTGCTGAGATTAACGTCCTTCTTGTTTTTTCGCCGCGACTGGCTCTCTTCAATGTCCATAATGCGGATGAGCGGCATTGTCCCGCCCCCAAGGAAGAGGATGGTAAATAACACAATGATGATGGTGGTGGTGCCGATTAGCTGACGCTTCTCGATGGGCTCCAAGCCCAAATGGAGGCTCAAGGCATAAGGAATGGCACCTCGTAACCCTAGCAAAAAGAAAGACATGAAGGTTTGTTTAAAAAGTCGCTAAGCTCCATGAACTTAATTATTATTTTTTTGTCTTATTACTATAATCATGTAGCTGTGAATAAAAGAGAAGCTGAAGATAGAGAATGACATTTTCTCTTTAGAAGTTACGAAAATTCTATGACTGCTACTTAATGAAGGCTTCTGATTTTAAAAAAAAGCAAATCATAAAACAGATTTACAAAGCTAATACTTCTATTATGACAGGGAATTATTCATTTTTCAGGTACGTAGTGTCATTTTATAGCACAATCAATTAACTATTTTACATAAAATGCTGTATGCATCGAACAAGTCTTTAAAAAAACAGACTTTTTAATTTGACATCCTAAAATTGGGCCTTTGTCTCTTTAAGAAGCCCCTGCTGTTTCCCACACTTAGCAGATGCACAGTTCCACCAGATGTTCGCTAATTGCTCCTGCTAGTCTGGAGGAGCTGAGGGGGGGAAAAGCGCAGTGGATGGGTGCTCTGAGCGGCATAAACTCAGCTGGAGACTGCAGCTCCAAGTAAGAGGTTTGTGGGAACAGACAGCGCTTTGTGAGAGCAAGCATTTAGGCTCCCCAGAATGGCTGCCACAAAAATTAAAGGATTTGTCAAATATGCATGAAAGAATCAAATACTCCAGGTATGTTTTTGATGAGGGAATAATATAGCCTCCTGGAAACACTGGCATCAAGCATGCCTAAACGATTGTTTGACGTCATCTACAAGAATGGTGGAGCTTCTCATTACTGAGTCCTTCTTTGTGACACTTTGATTTCTGTTTTGGGGGGTTTTCAGGTTTTTTTGAGCTATGGTCTTAAACTTTTGATCAGCTGAAATAATCATGTTTGAGTGTAAATGCAGTTTTCAATTAATTCCCTGCTCAAAAGTTTTTGTCTCTTACGCTGATTTCTTCTTTTAACATTGTGAAGCTCTACTTAGAACCTTCTTAAGATCCAATAGTGCAAAATGCAAATTCTTGCAATTTTTTTGACTCGTCTTAAGATTTTCATCAGGAGTGTGTGTGTATCAGAAATTCAGTTTGCTTTGGTGTGCACTCTTTGCAAACTGGTTTTTGCCGAACAGTGACATGAAATAATTGTTCGCCACTTCCTGTTGACTCAGGTTTGTTGCACAAGGATTTAAAAGGACGTGGGTTGAGCAGGAATTTTAAAATACATTAACTTGCAGAATTATTATCTCACCACTAAACCACATGATGAACATCATCTTTGGAGTAATCTTGTGATCTCTGAAAAAGTTCAGCAAGAAAGACAAGGGGAAAATGTTGATTGCTCGGCCAAGAAGAACCAGGACCTACACAGAGAAGCACAGAAATCAAACACTTTGAACCCAACTCAACTCACACCAACATTTTACGCTGGCCTTTGCATAAAAAACTACTTACGATGCACCAAATGACAAAGGATATTTCAAAGTTATGTGGGAAGCTGAAGATGGAGAGGCCAAGAAAAGCAAACACACAAGTCTCTGTGGACAGAAGTTAAAAATAGTAACTCAAAATGTCAAATGAAATGAAATAAGAGGAACTAGGAAGCTAAGCAGAAAATTACTCACCACACATAAAGGCGACTGTGCGCAGCGTCTGCTGCATGAGGATCTGTGTAATTGGTGAAAGGTTGTGATGGGTGTAGTGAGACATCACAATCCCCGCAAACAGGATAGACATTATGCCTGTGGGTGGGAGAAGGAGGTCAGCAAAAACTGCAGATAAACTGAAAACTTGCAACTGTGTGTGTAAGTGTACATCTTTTAACACGTCTGCCCACCTGACAGTTGGGTTCCTTCTGCTAGGCCATAGGGAAGATATGCAAAGATGATCATCATGCCAAACTCAAGTGACGGAGTCTTCCTCAAGTCGAAGTGCTTTAGAAACTAAACAGCTGAGTTAAGAAATTTAAACTAAAGCAGAGAAACACAAATGTGTAAGGCACAAAGAGCCACACTCAGCAAACCAGTCAGGATACAAGAGCTGAAATGAGTCCAGTCAGAGTTCCTAGAGCAGCAGAACCGAAGAACATTTTGAGGAAATACCCCAGCGCTTGCACAAAAGTATCCCAGCCTGTTACCATGGCGTTATCGGAGCGAGAAAAAAAGCCTTCTGCTGTGCTGAAAGGCAAGAAAATGGGAGAATGATTGATGATGGCAAAATCCTTGTACCTTCTGTGTTGCAATACCTCAGCCTGACATGAGAGGTCAGTAAAACTCCACCACTGATAACTGGTGGAAGAGTCCATGAGCGGATTAAAATATGCTTGTAATCCTATCATCACAATCTTGTTGGGTAAACAAAAAAAGATTACTTTGCATAACCCTTTCGTACATTTCATGACATGAGAAATTACTCATTTAAAATAAAACGGGATGCTATCGAAACCACAATCATTTATTTTTACATGATCGGCACTGCAAAAGTCAAGAGTCAGTATATTTGCTTCCTGTAGTCCTTGAACATGGCTATGAAGACCTTTTTCATTTTGAGGTGTTTTGAAAAGAAGTCTTTTTTGGTTTACTAAAACCACTAGATGGTGGCCAATGAATCAGGAAAAAAAAAGCTTTTAAACTTAAAGGACGAGTGGTTGTGTCTACACATAATACACGACAAAAAAAAAAAAATAATAATAATAATAAAATCAAAAAGTAAACAGTTTTGATTGACTGTACGAACGTTAGAACCAGCAGCTAGGCAAGAGGTTACTGTTTTACAAGCTGAATAGATCACAAAGAGTAAACTAAGCAAATATCACAAACAAAGCAGCATTTTTTTTCTGCCAAGTTGGTGAGTTTGAAAGAGCTGCTGGCTGGAAACTGGTCAGATCTTCGTTGGAGGTTTTTCAAGTTTAAATGAAACCAGTGCTATTCTTCTGATGCACATGTTTTTTATGCACCTGGGAGTTATTCTTTTCCCCCCGTTATTGGCCCAGTTTAGAACAACAAGATAAATGAATATGTGTTCCTGGTCAGGTACTGAAACTGAACAAGTGAAACAAATTCAAAGTTTAAAAGGAAAATGAAATGCCAACACAAACTCAGCAGGACTATTGATCAAAACAAGCTTAAAAAGGTAATGGTAAACCCTTAGACTCTGGAACCTAAAGAGAAACAAACCAGAGAAACTTTTCTCACGCAGTATTATTAAAATTTTAAAGAATATTTAGAATAAAAATGTCCAGGTAATGTATAAATTTTGAAGCGGTGGTAGTAGATGTCCTATTTTTTCTTCCTAAAACTTACAAGATACCAGAGGTTTTGTAATTACTGATAAATATAATTGTGTAACCAACAGCAGTAAAATACTCTATAACTAATAATCTCTTTGCATTGTTTATCTTCAGGTTGCCAAGTGAAGACACCGGCTGAGCTGCTGCTGTAAACAACCTGGTTCAATCGTAAAGTAGCTTTCTAAGAAAGTCCACCAGCGAGGTGTTAACGGCAAACAAACAGCCAGGTCTGTTTAGTCCTTCTATTATTAATGGTATCATTTACTCTGCAGGGGCACCCTGACACCTCAGATCACTTTACACTATTAACTAACTGTGAGATAAGGTGGGTGTAGAGTGAGCGCGAAGGCAGAGGGTAGAATGTCACCGATGATTCCAAACAAACTGTAAATTCTTAGTTTCCACAAAACTCGTCTAGCTAGTTTCTGTCTGCGGCTCAGTATGTTTGCTGATTAAGTGTAAACAGTCATTCTGCTCTGAGTGGAAACTAAAAACAGAGAGTAGTGTCTGATGTCAAAGACATTTAAATCAACATATCTCTCAATATTAAAAAAATAAAACAAATAAAAATAAAAACAGTGAAAAGCTGAATGCTGTGTAAGCCACTCTACTGTACATTCAACACGTCAGGTTTCAAGCAAATGAATCCTCAGCAGGTGACAATGTGGATGTGTCTAAAAGTAGGGCAGGGAGATTTTGATGACGACATGTTTTTTTTTGTTGTTTTTTTTTTCCTGTTGGTAGATAACAGAGGGCACTGTTTCTATTTTCATCCTTCTCGCCTGTGACAGTTTATTGTGTAACTCTCAAGAACCAGATAGAGCGAGACAATCTTACTAGTTTAATCTGTAAAAGAAAAACTCAACAATTTACAGTTTACCAGACTCAAATAGATAATACAACTTTTAAAAGAGGGCATGGTGTTGTGATCGGAAAAAGAACAAGTATAAGCCTTTGACCTTATATATATATTTACGTGGTGATATTTAAATATCATCGCCAAGCTTCTCTTGGCTGGAGATCATCATCTAGAAAACAGTAAATTAAAGAAAATTTTAAAAAATTACAAACTGTAGATCACTCACACTACCATTTGATCTGACTCATGGAATTAATTAAATATTAGACTGTGTCTCACCCAACAAATACATGCAGGGTCAGGAAAAAGTGAGCAAGATGTCGCCTCATTTAAAGTGAATGAGAAGAGTGACGTCTGAAACCCGAACCATGTGCACACAGCCGCGGTTAACACCTTCCCAAATGAAAACCTGTGAAATGTAGCTTCAGCGCCTTAAGCAGAAAAACTAAAAAAGCTAGGCTCTATAAATAAGAAAACAACTAAGAATAAATAAATACTGTGCTTTGCAAATGTACTTATATCCCTTAAAATTCTTCAATTTGTCTTGTTATCACCATACCTGCATGAACTTTGTTGGGGGTTTTTTGTGTGATATTCCAAAGCAAACTTTTGGGTAAAACGCAGTGTTAGACTTCATGCAGAAGATTTATTTTTGTCTCACCTAACCAACGCGTTTTCTGTCTATGTTTTTGAAAGGTTTGTGGTAAAGTGCAAATAAGTTTTCCATTGGCTTTCTTCTTGTGACTCTCTCAAAACTGACTAGACTGCATGCCTGGCTGACCTGTCAACAGATTCTCCAAACAGAGTTGTGGATTTCTGCAGCTCCTCTTGAGATACCATGTGCTGATTGGCTGCTCTGATTAATGCTCTGCGTGAACAGCCTGTCAATTTAGATGGGTGGTGTCGTCTTGATTGTTGTGCTGATGCGTCCTCCTATTTTTACTTTTGAATGCTACATTGACCTTACTACTTTGAGATGTCCAAAGACTGATATTTTCTTTAGAACTTGCTTTAAAGAGTCCCTGAAGTTTATTGTGATTCTGCACTCACGAAAATTCACTCAAAAACAGCATTTTTATTCATTTTTTTGCTAATGCATAATTAAAGTGTTTATGGCAAATTTTCAGCAAAAACGGTAAAAAAAAAAAAAAATAAAATAAAAAGTGACTCCCACTGGCAGAGTGCAGTATTTCTTACTTCTACGACATTGCCTCAGGCTAACTTGATATGAAGTTATAATCTGGAATCAACATGCAGAGTAACAAAAATCAAGCTATTTAAGTTCTTTAAAGGGACAGTATTATGTGTTCTCCAGGCAGACCATTTTATAGCATTTTATATATCAAGTAACTGCTATGTTAACTTCTCCATTAGCCCTTTAACAATGTTTTTACCAGCGCTGCACTCAGAAGTAGCTCGTGTAACGAGCTTAGCAGCTGCGCAGTTCCACCAAATAGTTGTGAATTGCTGCTGGCTAGTCTGCAGGAACTGAGTGGGGGAGCTCTGTGAGACGGAAACTCAGAAGCTTAGAAACTGAAGCTCTAAGGAAGAGCTGCGTCTCTAACTCTGGGTACTAGGTCCACCCAGGCATTTTGCGCAGCAGAACGGTTGCCACGGATGATCAAATAATTTTTTTAAACATCCATGAAAGAATCAATGCAACGCTCCACGTATGTTTTTGACCGGGGTATAACATTACAACATGACGTAAAGCTCAAAAAAGTTGATTTTACATGATACTGCCCCTTTAAATAATTAAAATGTCCAAATGAAACATATTACATTTCTCAGCTGTAATAGTACACAAAGCTGTAGCAAAATTCAAGAGGTGTGAACAATTCTGCAAAAAACCACTTCCCTTACTAGTCACACTCTATGACTCCCTTTCAATATAAGAAACTGCTGAGAAAAGCCTTGTGTGAACACTGTCGACGACTATGGCAGTTACCATGGAGATTCCTTTTAGCCTTCTTTAATCAATGAATATCTAAAGCCCCTTTTTGACAAGCTCTACTTCACATGTGGAGGTGAGATATTTCTAAGATCACCTGCTGTGGTCATTTATTTTAGCTCTTTCAAAAACTATGCCTTTGACTTCATGCTAATGAAACACAGCAATATTGTCACCAGTTAGGTAAAAAAAAACAAAGGTGCACGATCTACAAGTACTGTCTAATCAGCATAGCAACAGTATTTTGGAATGGTAAATGCTGCTAACCCCTTTTAAGACAAGTATCTCTTTTTTGTAAATTATGCATTATAATAAAATAGTTCTCAAAACTGTTGGGACTTTTTCTGGGTTCTGTTCTGCTTCAATAGAAATTAAAATTCCACCTTATTCCACTGAACCCAACTAAATGTGAGTTTACACAAGGCGAGAGCAAAACATTCTGAGTTACAAGGCTAAAAGTACACGATTTATGCATCAGTTAGATTCTGTAAAAACAACCTGCTGTTTTTATATGTTCAGTGATTTGTAACAGTATTTACACCCCTTGAACCTTCTCACAATTTATCACATTACAGCCACAAACTGATTTATTTTATTTGGATTTCATATGATAGACCAACATAAAGTAGTGGATAGTAGCAAAGTGGAAGGATTTAGAAAATTTACTATAAAATAAACATAAATGTGACAACTCTAGTCAGTATCCAGCCCTCTTTTATTTTGAAATCCCAAAAGGAAATATAAGGTGAAACCTATTGTATTCAGAAATTAAATAAAAGTACAAGATGAATACGTCTGCTTGTCAGAGACATGTTATGTTGAAGACGTTCTCAACATAACATGTTCTCTTGTAGTTTGACAAAAGTCAAACTACAAGAGAAAGAATTAAAAAGTGAGTGAAAAGGAAATGGAAGTTGAGGAAGAAGTGAAGCCAGAAGCTGTAGAGGTTACAGCTGCTGCTGTTATGGTTATGGTTATAGCTTCGGACGAGGACAGTGATATATCTAACGTCAATGAATCTGATAAGAAAGGCTATAAGAGTTTTGTTGAACGGGACTTTGAGTCCAATAGCAAAAAGATGATGACTTTTCATGCTTCTGACTTGTTAATATGTCTCTTTTGAATGATGCTTTACTGTAAGTTCCCACAGTTTTAACTGCAATGTGAAGTAAGGTACAAGTAATAAAAGTGAAAAGAGGCTACAGCTGTATCTTTCATTGTGTCTACAAAAATTGTATCTACCATGTTTATAGGAAAGTACACATTTATATTTGCAAATGTCAACGGTCAATGCAATACACATGAGTAACATGCAAACGCTACGTGAGGAAGTAAAGTAACACAGTACATTTCTTTACAAGCATACAAAGTGCAGCATGGTGGTGTTGGCTGGAAAGTTAGTCAGAGGTGTAAAGTAAGATGGGTGGTGCTAAAAAGAAAGAAGTGCAGAGAAGCATCCACTAGGAAAGAGTTCAGACCCAAGTCCAATTGAGAATTTAAAAAAAAAGAAAAGATAATACTGATATTCTCGTTTTCTAATTCTGTTAATTTATCACATAAAATTCCAGAAGTTTATGGCTATAGTGTCACTAAATGTAAAAAAAAAAAGTTTTAGAATATGGAAATATTTGCAAGTTGCACTACCTATAACTTCATGTAACATCTTAGTGTTATGAACTTCTGGAAATGTTTTGGATAAATACGCCCTTTGTGTGTCATCATGAAGGCAGTTAGTAGTGGAAACCTGTGTCACCATAAGGTGTGGACGAGCTTAAAGCAACTACAGTAAGACTCTTACTTGGTGAGGACAATGGAGACGGCGTCGTTCAGGATACTCTCCCCAAACACCAGCATGTTAAGGACTGGGTCCACGTTGAGAGCATTGAATATGGCAATAGTGGCTACAGGGTCCACAGCTGAGATCAAAGATCCAAAGGCAAAGCTGCAGTGTGATTGAAGAGAATTAGAAAGAGAAGGTTGTGCTTTAACAAATTAAAATGGCTTTAACGTAATGGTATCTGTGAAGCAAAGGAGCAAAACATGAGCATAAAACTGCCACGTGCAAAACAAGTTTTCCAACTCTTAAGAACTCTACAGTGCACATGAAAAAAAAAAAAAAAAAAACTAACAAAAAAACATTTGTGACCTAAACGAGGAAGTTGGATTGAAATGGGAAAGCAAATTTGACTATTAAAATAACAGAAGACATTTGCAGACATTCAGGTTCATACTGTACAAAGAGGAGAAGTTCAAATAATTTACCACGACTGAAAATGCTACAGATCTTTGGGAGCAGAAAAGAGTGTGTCGAGTCAAAGGAGGTGTTCAGGCACATTCATCAGTTTGTTTGTTGGTGTTGTAAGGATTTATTCTCCAAATTATATCAAAAAGTACTTTGAGGAGTTTGTGACCAATCGTAAAAAAAAAAACATGCAAGCAGGAAGGCTGAAAAACATATCCTCCTTACTGGCAAGAATATGAATAGCAAACACTGTGCCTAATGCCAAGTTACACACCTTTGATTGTGGACCAAGAAAAATTTTGAACAACCCGAAGTTCCACCCCAATAACACATGGGTACGTAGTTTCTGTTTGTGAGCCACGTCTGACTGATATATCATCTTACTTTCTAGAACCATTCAGTCAGAACAAACCATGTTCATAGTAAAGAGTTTGTGTCAGCAAAGGACATCATCCTTTACTGTAATTACGGAAAGAGACAATGTTTATAGGTGAAATATTTTCTTTTACATGAACAAAATGTCAAATGGCTTTATTCAAACCTTACCTATCAGTCATGGTCATCTTATAAATCACATCAGCCTGTCAGACAAAAATAAGAAAAGACAAAGGTCCACTGAGAGATTCTAGACATGATGATCCAGACACTAGTTTTATATTCATTAACATCTACCTGGCTTTCTAGTAGAAAAAAATTCAGTTTTTTTCCTGAACATTTCAAAAATCAATTTTAAAAGTATGATGTTTCTCTAAATACCAGACTTGTTGACAGCTGGTTGTCTCACCTGGCCTAGGAAGTAGATACCTCCGCCCACTATGAAGGCAGAGATAGCCGTACCAATCACAGCAAAGAGGGTGATGGAGCCAATGTTCTGGAAGAAGTTACCCTGAATATACACACAAATACACAGCTCAGATATCCATGGACAGTATGCAATGTCAAATAGCACCATTATATATCAGATGTCCAGCATTATAATAAGAGGTAGGCCACAGTACAGGTACATGCATATGTTAAAAAAAAAAAATAAAAAAAAAGACTGTGGGCATATGAAATTGTTTTTGCCTGGCAATAACTCACTGCCACTCCTAAATTGATTGACAGTCAAGGTACAAATACAGATATGCACACAAAAACATTTGTGTTTTTTTTTATTGAATCACGGTAGTATATTCATACATAGGAAATAAAACAAATATATAACATGAATTTAAGCACATGTTTTCAGTGGGCAAAGAAAATCCCACATTAAGAAATATTTTAATTATAGAATCCCCACTGCCACACTGACTGGCACCCAAATCATCTAAAATAAATGGGAATGCAATATCTCCTGTTATTTACATTTCAGTTTCTGAATTTGCTTAAATATAATTCCACAACTTCCTGTTCCTGCGACATAAATATGACAGGCTGCATTGTTGAATTACAGAAAGAAGGTTCTGCGTTTGAAATCTGGCCTGTAGCGTTTCTCCAAAGAGTTTAAATTTCCAGGTTCTGCATTCCTCCAACAGCCCAACAAACAGACTGTCAGGTTGATTGGTCACTCTGACATTAGACAATTTAGTGTGACCAATTTTCAGTTGTGCAGAAATGGGTTAAACTTTCACATGCTTAACCCATTTCTGGGTTAAGCATGTGAAAGTTTAACCTAGAAATGGGTCAGTGCAAACACACTCAACCTTTCTTCCGTGGTATTTATTGGCTATAGCAGTGGCCAATAAATACCTACTCCAGGACTTTAGGTCCAGGGTTCTGCAGGTTAGTTCTACTCCAGGACTTTAGGTCCAGGGTTCTGCAACTTGAAGACGCTTAAACACGCCTCAGTCAAATGCTGAGGGAATTGGCTGGACTGTGGGGAACTTGAGAGCATACTGAGGAGGTGATTCAGTCATTTGATTCATGTATGTTCGACCAGAGACAGATCTACATGCTTCAGGACACAGAACCTCAAGGCCTGGATTTAAATATCCCTGCACTAAATTTACATCCCATTTAAAAAAAAAACAATGACGAATGTAAAATAGAGGATTGAGAATTTTAGATATTCAAAAGAAAGTGGAGAAATAGTCAAAAAAATATATCCCTGCTTGTTCCAACCTTGTAAAATGCAACAGGAAAAGATTAAATGCTTTTAGAACATTAGGTTTTACAAAGTATTAAAAGAAATGCGGTAAAAAGTGCAAACATTTTGTAAACACAGCTGTCCTTTGAGGTGGTGTTTTCCCCCACTGAATTAATGTTCTAAAAGCATTCACACAAGATCCCAATAAGATTGCTGGCTATATAAACTGGGTCACTGTTTTAGACAGTGGTCGAGCAGCCTTTCAAACAGGAGGGCCAGAGGAGGACGAGAACATGAATAACAACCCACAGAAACTAAGCACACCCAATTGTATTGACTTTTCAGTCACAAGGCGGCCCAACCCAAAACCGTATGATTTATCATTCTTTGTGAGTTGCATGCTCATTCAGCACATTGTTGCCTCCTTTTATCCTGGAGTCACTTTGTACAGTAAGTATTGTTTTACCGCCTACATAAACTGCACTTCTTATCTGCATTTTCTCTACTCTGTCAGAGAAAATGCCACAGGTTGAAACTGGAATTGCCACTTTTAACTCATCAAGTGGCAGGGGTGTGCTGGAAATACAGGTTTAGTTAAAAATGTGACCATACCTTGTGCAAAGAGTATCCAGATTCAAATATGATGGGTGGAAGAAGCAGGAGGAAAAACATGTTGGGTCGAAACATTTCTTCCTCCTTGAGAAGAAAGAGAGAAAGACAAAAGAAGAAGCACATTAAAAATACACATGAAACAATCCGCAACATCAACTTTGGCCACAGAGCAAGAATTAGGAAACGCATGACATTCAGAAACAGCATCTAATAAACCAACAATTTAAATAATGCAATGAGCAACTACTAACACCTTTTCATCTTACAAAGCTGACTCCAGGATGACCACATGCAGACATCAGCTGCTTGTCAGGAGGCATACCTGCCTCCCAACACATGCCGTCAACCTCCATTAGCAACACATCCCATAAAAGCAGCTGTAAATTTCTGACAATTCTATTTTTAATCCCCAAGTCTCTTATTCATTCACAAACACACAAACAAGCCCACGTCTGCACTCACAGTATCCCAGTGACCTCTGTGATTATTTCTGCAGTATAATGAAGTCATTGTTGCTTCCCAGCAAAATGGGCCAGCCGCCCAGATAAGGCTTTGGCGTCATGTGCCCATGCGCTACTCTCTGGTTGTGCATGATGCACATGCGTTTTTGTAGTAGCGACATGTGTGTAGGTGTGTGTACCTATTCTGTGCATAATTCATGTTTGTAAAACAAAAATCAAAAGACATTATGCATGCAAGAGTTTTTCATCTTATTCCAGGTAGACTCTGGCATTGTTTTCTATCAGAGGAACAGAGAAGGGGCGAGTGAGTGTTTGCTGCAGCTGCTAAACAATCTCCCTCTTTGTTTAATGGAAGTCAGTTTTGACAGCTGGTAGAGCCTGACTCTCCACCTCAATAAGTCCACAAGCAGTTGGTGATGACAACAATCGCTTTCATATTAACAAAAAAGTAGAGGGGCACATTCACAAAAAATACTTCAAAGATCTGAATCAGAAGCACTGCATTGGCCAGTCACAAATCTAATTTTAAACTTATGAGTATCTTAAAACTGCTATGAAAATATCACAAAATTAAGGTTTACGAGAAGGGGCTCGGAGGACTTTGTGGTCAGTACAAAAACTCTGACATAAGCAGTTTTAAAAGTTGCCTAATGATCTACCAGTGGTGGGCTGTCAGGGCCTGAAAAACCTTCTCTCCAGGAAACCCTAACAAATATATCTATAACTTAAATTCTAATGTTTGTTCAATTAAATTTAGTGCTCTATCAGATTTCAGCCTCTCTGTGTTGCCAAGGTTAATCTAATCTGTCCAGGATCTTCACAATCCAGAGAGCAAGCCTATGTTCTGTAATCGATATGACCTCACAGCGCCTGCTCGAAGGCCCACATGATATCAGACATTTTCCAAGATTTGATTGGATGATCAGAACAGCTAGTAAAGGTTGTGTTCAGCAATCTGTGCTGTGGACATTAATACTTGTATTTTTTATTTATTTATTTTTTTTTATTTCATCCACACAATGGCAGATAGAGAAGGAGAAATTGGCTTCTCCTTCTCAGGAATGATTAAAAATGCATTTTCAAGAAAGCCAGACTTTCCTGAAAGAACAGGACATCGTAAAAGAGAGCGGGGTCTTGCCCGGTGTATGTCAGCCAGGCTGCTGAACAAACACCACTCTCCATCTCGCTCTATACTCTGTGTGCCTTGTAAACGTCCTACCATTAAATATATATTTTTAATATCATAGTGATTATATAAAAAAAAAAAAAAACAACATCTGAAGGAAACCTTCATAAGAAAGTCCTAGCTGTCTTCTCTGTTTATTTGTTCAAAGCATAGTTAGTGAGATCTGGTTCATGTGTCCACTCAGGATGACACATTAAAATACCTGCTCTGAATGACGCGTTCAGAGCAGGATGTTTGAAATCTGATCACTCAACACTGATGTTGATGCAAGGTTTTAACAAGATCTCTGGAAATACCCCATTCTATATTGTGCTTTTTGGATTTATTAGTATTGGCTGCTTGTATAATTGTAATGTAATAGGAGTCCCTCTGAGAGCCCAGGTACCAAACGTATGACCTGCCACTGTTATCCAAGTAACTTTTATAGCCAATCAGTCCTGTTTAACAGTAAAGAGAATATGACATGTTAATAAAAACAGAAACAGAGGGATGACGCCACAGGACATTGTGTACAAAACAAATTTTTAATTACTCATCTTCCAGTTAAAAATCGAACAAAAACAAAAAAAAAAAAACAACAAAACACTCAGCATCAGAGAACGTGCAACTCAGGTGAAAGGGTAAGGTTTGACTTAGTTTGTCTACTAATAATACATTCAAATTTCAGGAAAAGTAGGCCAACCATTGCTTCCAGGTTGGCAAAGTTGATGTTAGTGACTTGACATTTATCTCCAGTAGAGCTCCACCTTTCAGTCCAGCTTACAGCCACGGACACAGCAAGGCATGCCGCGCATTAACTGCAACTTGACATCTACAGCTGCACTCCTGCCGCATGCATGCGTTCAGATGTTTCACTGGCACATAGGATTGTTGACTGGAGTGATAGATCAAGCATATAAAACATGTCTTCACACGAGCACCGAAACAGAGAAGAACTTGAGCAGAAATGGACTAATCTAGCCTAATCTAGCTTGGACATTTCACCTTTTCTTGGAATAACAGTTGATTGAGAAAACGGAAAATAGTTATTCATTTCCACGCCACAAAAATGAATGCTTAGACACTGGGTCCGGTTCTGTCAGAATTACAACAAAAAATGAGGCCAAACAACACAAGGCAAAGGCGTCCAAAGTCAGTCCTCAAAAGGTCGGTATCCTGCATGTTTTGGTTATTTCCTTAGTGGATAAAATACACACACATGGATAAAATAAGGGCGCATTAGCAGACATCTCCAGAACACTGACATGCTGAGGAGGTAGTAACTACCGCCAAGGGGAAAACCAAAACATGTATGACACCGGCCCTTGAGGAGTGACTTTGGACACGCCTGTCATAGGGGATATAGTGTCTAGTAGAAACAGGCATAGTCCTCTGGCTTTTTATCATTTTGTCACGTAACAACTAGAATGTGTGACTGGGCAAGAAAAAGTAGTACACATATGTGAAATAGAAAGAAAAGCATACATTTCATTTGTGAAATACGTTTGAATTTTGCCATTTTGCTAGAACAGCTGCAGGTTTTGGGGGGTTTTACCTGTACCAGCTATGCTTACTATAGAGTGAAATATTTGCCTATTCTGTGGTGTGTCTTTGAGCTACAAGCTTTATAACAAATTTCCAAATGGAGTTCCATCTGTACTTTGACTAGGCATTTTAAGTATTTCTTTGTAATTCTGGCTTCATGTTGATTACAACTTCTTTACAAGTTTGTCGTCCCTAATCCATCTGTTGTGGTTCATTGGTCTTCATGATGCTGATTATTCACTGACTTTCTCCAACAAACCACTAAGATCTTTACAATTGGTTCCACTGGGTTTTCTTCAAGGATGTTAGAATAAAAGGATCTAATCACAGATAGATGATACACATTTCAGATTTATTTGTACGATGTATCTAAAACTGATGTATCTTTTCCCTCTTATTTCACTGCCTTAAATTGTGCTGATCTTTCATATTAAATTCTAATAAAATCCATTGAGGTTTGTGAAAGAGATGAGGCAAAATGTGGGTATGAATGCTTCCATAAGGCACAGTATAATAAGCAGAAAAGATAGCAGAATATTTTAGGGGGAAAAAAGATGAAATGGATAAACCCAGAAAGCAGAGGGTTGATATGGTATTTGTATGTGCTGAGTCTGAATGCAAAGTTAATGAAAAAAGATGAATGCCTAAAGATGAAGGAAATGCAGTTAAAAGCAAGCCGAGAGATATCAGGAAAAAAAAAACAAAAAAAAAACATGAGAGGGTCCATAGGCGAGAACACTGTTCAGAGCGGAGGGTCCCTGGAGGCTTGGCTTTGACAACCAGTGACATCACCACAAGGGAAAAAGGCCCCTGAAACCACAATTAAAACTTGTCTCTATGTGTCAGTTTCTCTCTCTCTCTCTCTCTCTCTCTCCTTCTCTGGCGTGGGAGCCATCTATTAAAAGTATGTGCTGCCCTTTGGGGCTTAAAACCCACCACTGCAGCCACTGACAAAAAACGATGAGCCTGTTTATTTCAGTACAGACAATACAACACTATAATGGAGGGAATGGAAAATTATTAGCCAGGTTGTAAATATATTCACCTGCTTTTCTCTGTCAGTGCTCTGCCTAGGAGACATATTGCTGCTAGAAGGTTACTTTGTACCAGAGCGCTATTTCTTCTTCAATCTGTGTCAGAGCACAAGGGAGAAATCGGCAGATGAAAGGAAAAAAAGAAAGGAGTAAAAAGAATGAGAAGAGCACACAGGCAAACGTTTGTTCATTTGATGAGAGAATTGGTAAAAGAAAGTTGATTGTTCATTTCAGCAGCACTTTATTGCAATAATTGCAAAGTTTTTTGCAGTTTTCATGTAACTGAATGAGTTAATATTTATTTAAGTCAAACAAAATTACAAAAAGAAGAAAGAAATGAAAACAAGTAAAAGAGAAAATGAAAAAAAAAACAAGACGTATGGATAACTAAAACTAACTTTCTTGTTTAAAATGGCTATGGTACAAATGCACCTACGCGCAGATGATCAACAGCAGCAAAGCCAAAGGGGTCATTGATCCGCCACCGTTTAAAATGTAAGTATCTTTAATTCGGAGCAACAGTTCATAAAATGGAGATGGAAGCTGATGTGGTGTTCTTCCACATCCGTCTTGTCAACTAAACTGTTACAACAGACCAGCAGCTGTGACACGTTGTCGGGGAAATCAGCTTGCATGAACATATCACCATTTACAATCAGGAGCAGTTGCACAGATGTATAAAAACATCTTGAGCTAAATTAATGTTTTCTTGTGGTAGTAGAATTTTACACTGAAAACTGGAGATAAATCCAACTACTAGTTTGAATGCAAGCTACAAAATGAATGTTTTTAGGAATAAAAAGGCTGCCACAAAGACAGAGGCCACATATTTATTTTAAACATAATCCTAACTTAAATATTGTGTTTATTTTTTTCTCCTTTACTTCTTTAAGGTGAGGAGAATGACAAGCAACATTTTAATTAGTAATTGAGGATGGCGTCAAAATTCTGAAACAATAGAACATGACGATGAATGTAATGTGTTGATCTTGGTTGATCAGGAAGTAGCTGAAAGAAATAAGTTACATACCTAAACTTGCTGATATTTAAGCTAATGCTTTAATGTGTAGCAACAAAATAAGAAGAGGTGATTTCTGAAAGCTTTTTCTTTTCAGCAATTTAGAGACTTGTGTGATTCTTACATCGTAGTTCTGCACAAGACATTGGTGCTACTGCAAAGGAAAAGAAAACAAGAATTCACTTTCAGATCTAACCTTTAAAGAAATTGCTCATGCACATGTTCATGTAGCCACAGCAACAGCAGTTTGTTTTCGCATGACACTTTTGGTGGCTTGTAGAGAGCCTGAAGGTTTGTAACACAGACTGTAAGGGCAGAACCAATCCGTTCTTAAAGGAAGAGATTACAGAAACTTTTAGTAACGTGCAAATATTATTTAGGAACTGTTTAAGAAGGCTGAGGTCAGTGTGTGACACAGTTTGTGACATGACATGGACAAATGCAGAAGTGCAAGTCTGATAAGCTCTCTGAAGAAACTTATCAGACACACACAAATGCACACACACATTAAGAACTGTGGGAATCCCAGTGTTTTTCTCAAAATATTTCAGTAACGGGCATCAATAGTGGAGACGGGGACAGAGCGAAGGTTTCCTCATCATGTTTTCAATCGTTGTAATTTTGATTTCATGTCTTTGCACTGTACAAAACATGTTTTTAAAACTTAACAGGACCAAGTAGGGTAGTGTCAGCAGAAATGTAGTTGGCAGTCTAAGCAAAAAATGCAACAGGCATTTGGATTATTCGTGACCAGGAAAGAGTAACACTAGTGTTGTACAATTTTATAGTGTATTAGATTGAAAAGGATTAGAAAGATGTTGATGCACTGCCAAAGAAGACAGATAAGGAAATTTTCTATAAGGTACATTCTATGCAATCCAGTTCTACGTGGTTGCTCAGACAAACAGGAGTTTTGGTATTCCACTTATTCCCTCAATTTAAAAAAAATGGTTGTAGCAGCATTTAATATAGTTAGCTGAATATAATATTACCAATAAAACTATATTTAGTAATTACGCTTTAAAAAACAAAATCTGAGTTTTTGAGTGTATAACAAAATAAGGAGTGCTCTTGTCCTCACTAAGGGAGCTGTCCTCTTCCCAACCCCTCCTAAATGCTTATGGTGAGTAAATAAGCATGTAGCTGAATGTTTACACACTTCAGGTTGGTGGTTTATTTGCTTAACCACCAACCAGCTTGTCAACTTTATTGGACAAGAAGCACTCGATATCAAAGTCTAAACACATGTGGCAGAGCAGCTAATGCAATTATATCACATTTTATGGCTTTATTCATAGAGCTAATACGAGAAAACTTCATGATAAAAGCCTTATCTACGTACATCATAAAGCTATTTGAACTCCAAAGACCATAAAGTTAATTAAACATGCTGACAGTAGCTTTTCTGCTCATAAAAACCCCACAGCCTAAATGCGGACTTTATTATGTTTTCAAGCTACAGGGTGTAATTTATCCCTGGCTGATTTCACTTAATCCAGAAAACATTCTGAGTGTGTTGGTGAGAGGCTGACGAAATGATGAAAAATCTTACAAATACTACTGCTACCAATAATAATGCTAACATGAATTATAATATTAAATTGGTAAATGTGTTAATTTTCCCACATAAAACGTGATACGACACTTTTACACTGTTACATATTATTTAACAAGAGCAAACTTTACCTGTATAAAGTTTTTTTTTTTCTATTTAAAAATAATCTTTTATGCTTTATAATGTCATACAGAACAAATGGAGACAGTGTCCTAAAAACAGCAATATATTTCTTAAATGTCAATTTTGCTTGACAGATAATAGTGCAAGCTCAGTATAGTTAGAAATGCTCTTTGTCCTAAATGATGGTGGACTGATTATTTCTGTGCATGCAGAAATTTCTGCAGAAACATGCAGAAACTGAGATTGGGATTATACTGTAATAATAATAATAATAATAATAATAATAATAATAATAAATTTCTGTCATATTGCCCACACCTACAAAAACTTGCAAAACATTTTTATAACCTTGAACTATTTCCTTTATTTTTACATCTTTGGCACATTACGACAGCAACCTGTAATGTAATTTCTTGGGATTTTGTGTCATACAAAGAAGTGCATAAATGTGAAGTAGAAGGAAATGCATGGTTTTAAAACTTTGAAAAAGATAACATAATTGTTGAGTGCACATTACACCATCCTCATTTACATTCCAAATACAATTCAGTGCAATCAGTTACATCACAAGTTTTCTCAGTGAATTAGGAGCGAGTCTAAATGTAACTGTTCTGTGAAGGCTTCAGATTATTAGAGAACAGAATCATGAAGACCAACACCAGACATGTCAGGGATAAAGTTGTAGAGAAGTTTAAAGTAGTATTAAGTTATTAATCGATGTCCAAAACTGTGAACATCTCAACGAGCACTGTTCAATCCATAATCCAAAACAAAACGAGTACAGCACAGTTACAAGCTACTAAAACATGACTTTCCATATAAACTAAGGCAGAACAAGGAGCAGCCAGGAGGCCCTTGCATGTCTTCCACACCTCAGGTGGAAGAATCTGTTGACATGACAACTATTAGCTATGCACTCCATAAATGTTCCCTTCATGGAAGATCGACGGAAAAAAAGACAATGTTGACAGAAAGACATAAGGAGTCATCTTGGAATTAGGTGTGTTCTAGTCCTCCCACAAATGGTCAAATGAGATGATCAAAGTTTGTGGTTGTAACATGAAAAGATTGTTTTGTTTTAATTTTTTATGTTTCTTAGTATTAACCCATCATGAAGCCTCAGGCCTACATACACAGCCTGATTGTTGAAAATCAACTACAATCACAGAGATGGTCACCTGCAGATTTACCGGATGGGACAACCTGGGCCGAGGGGCCTTGGGGGCTCTAATTACTTCAGCCAATGACTCAGCAACACCCTGGGGCCCACAACTAGGGAAAAAACAAACAAACAATGGATCCCTGTGTGTAAGAAACATTGACAACCTGCCCTCTTTACCTCCCTCCTCTCTCACTCAACAACTTTTTCTCTCCACCCCTTGATTGTCCATTTTCTCACTGGTTAGCGGGGGAAAAAAAGGAATGTTAATGAAAGGCGCAAAAAATGAGAAGTGATAAAGAGGAAGAGACAGCCACTAGACGCTGACATGTGATCGAGATGGTAGAATGAGATTATTTTCTAAGTGATAAGGAAATGGACCACAATGTTCCCTACTGTAACTGCACTATACAAAAAGAAGTGTTATTCTATCCTAGAATATATCATGCCAGTTTAGATCCCTCCGTACCTTCCAAATATTTTTGCAGTGAATAGATGGTGTATATCTTTGTCTGGTGTGCGATTGTTTCAATAAATAGAAAAAGCTTCCAGTGTGGGAAAAAAAACAAAATGAGTTATGGATCCAGTTGATGCAAACTGTACCTTCCAGTTGGCCAGTTCCTGGAACTCGATGATCTTAATGAACCCTCCCATTAGGATTCCTGGAAAAGGTAAGAACAAGAAAAATGACACAGCTGATTAAATAGTTTAACGTCTCCCTTTAAGACAAAAAAAAAAAGAAAAGAAAAAAATCCTGAAATATTTCCTTCTTTATTTAAAAAGAACACACCTAAACAAAAAAATATCAAAAGAAAATGTATTAAGCTAGTGTTTTCTTAGGGTTTGCAGGTGCATTAATTAAGAAGGAAACAGCACTGCGTAAGAAGGACGTAGAGCAAAGGAAACAGAGAGACAAAAGAAAAACTATCTTTGGAGGCTGGTTTATTGTGAGATGTTAAGAGATAACGTAGACCAAGGCAGACAATACGCAGATGGGGGAAAGGAAATGATGAAAGGCAGCCTTTCTTCTGATTTATTAACACTGTGTTATCTCTCTGGCTGCTCCAAGCACTCAAACAGAAGTTCTGACCCTGTGCAGTATGCAGGCCATAAAAAGGGAAAAGCCCTTCAGGGTCAAGATGCATGTGTGTCACTGAGGTGTAGAGAAAACACGTGAGCGAGCATGTGAAGAGAGTACAGTTACAAGGAGGAGAATTCACCTCAAGTGATCTTTTCAAAATGTGTGGAGCCCTATCTCTTTTGTTACACAACACACTTGATTGTTAAGTTAGGCTGCATGATGGGATGCAGGGGACATCCTGGCCTAAAGCTGGCCAACCTGACGAGCTTATCCTACCAGCTGTAGATAACAACTATAACGTAAAAGATGGATGATGCCACCGCAGAATCAAATACGGTCTTAAGAAGTCTCTCCTGCACTCAAAATGACCTCAGCCTCCTTATCAGGTAGAGTCTGCTCTGACCATTCCTGTAAAGCGCATCAGTGTTGAATGTCCAGTCCAGTTCATTGTTCAGGTGAACACTCAAGCCATTCTAAGAGTTCACCATCTCATTGTCCTTTCGCTGAATGTTTACTGGTGTCAGTGTGGTTGGTCTGCGCCTGTGGAAATCCACAACCAGCTCCTTGGTTTTAACCGCATTGATCAAGAGGTGGTTTGTATGTGATATCTTGAAACTGGCCTCTGTCTCTTTAAAAAAGCTTACCCTTTCTGACACTCCTTCAATACATTACAACAACTGTGGTTTGACATGATGCCATTTACAAACGTTCTTACTTCAGTAAGTTAAAAGTTTAACTTTTTAAGTTACTTAATGGCATCATAACGTTTGTAAATGATGCCATTTACAAACGTTCTTACTTCAGTAAGTTAAAAAGTTTGCATAAGTGCAGCATTAGCAAACACTGTTCCGCCAGGTGTTTGCCAATTGCTGCTGCCTCGAGTATTTTTGAGCTTTGTGGGGTGGAAGGTTGGCTGGTGAGTGCAATTCCAGTTAGAACACAAGAACACACCCTTAGATTCCAGATTTTTTTGTGTGCTGTAAAAATCTAAGGTTTCTGTGGTATACTTAGCTAATCATAAACCTTTACATTTTGACTTTGTCTTTTCTTGAAAAACAATGAAAAGGTGGCTCTTTGGTATCCATGTTGGCACAAATACCAAAGATCTGTGCATCTAGTTTTAAGCCATTTCAGAACCTGTTATACCAGATTTTTCATTTCAATGCTAAAACCCCAGAACTAATAATGAGTGTACTTTTTGACTGATAGAGAAGAGCAGAAGGTGAGAAGAGAAAATATTTATCTCTTGGTCAGGGATCAGCAACCTTTTGGATTCTAACGGTCATGTTTACCTTTACTTCAACAAAGCAAGATTAGTCTAAAGCCCCAATCCAGTTTGACCAGGAAAAAATATATGCAAATTATTTCCAATATAAGAAACATTTACCCATTTATTACAGGAAAAATACTCTGAGTTCCCTGTAGCTCAGATAATAGAGTTTAAAATATGCAGAACCAGAATCAAACATGGAGAAGCAGCATTCAGCTTACGCACCACAAATCTGGAACAAACTTCCAGAAAACTGCCAAACAACTGAAACACTGAGTTCCTTTAAAGCAAGGCTAAAAACCCAGCTGTTTACAGTTGCTTTAGATTAGTAGTGAATGGAACAATGAGCAACATATTTAATGTGTATTGGTGATTTTGGTGATGGCACTCATAAAAATTTTATGTTTGTTACCGGTTTTCCCAATTGTTGACTGCATGGTGTTTTTATAACTTTGTATTTTTGTGTTTTTATGATGAAAACAGCACTTTGAACTGCCTTAGTGCTGAAATGTGTTATACAAGTAAACTTGATCGATTGATTATTTATAGAATGAAGCCAGCTGACTCCTTTTTATATTTATGTTAGATAGGCAGCACACTTAAAAAAAAAAAAAAAAAAAAAAAAAATAAGTTTATTAACGTTAACAGAAAATTTACAGAGGAAGGTGAAAAAAATTGCTTCACGATTTCATTAGTCATGTAGGAATTTCAAGAAGGTGTCAATTAACAACATGCATGGGGCTAAAACCAACCTTTTCTTTAGTTCGCCTTTACAATTTACTACTTTGCTTGTCTCTATATAATTTTGGCTTAAAGTCACAAGGAGCCACTTTGTAGGGATATATTAGCAACATCTGGCTCTGAAGACACAGGCTGAAAAGCCCGGCTTTAGATCAACAATGAACTAAGTGAAAAAGAGCAAAGTCAGTTATTTTGCTTGTAATAAAGCTGTCTCCAATGGATTACACTGCCTAAAAAGTCAATCAGGCAACTACAGCTATAATTTATTATAATTTATGCTGATGATTATGACATTTGAAAAATAAAGTATGTTTCTTGATTGTTTATTATTTCCATCATGTAAAAGTACCTTCAATTGACTAGGTGCTGAAATGTGCTGTATAAATGAACTTTGTTTCCTGTAAAGTTAATATATTTGCACTTTGTACACTGTGAATGTTTCAAATCAAAAGTCAAATATTTGTGCAAACAATCTTAGCCAATGAAGCGGATTCTGACAATATAATCTGGCTTCACCCATTCTGCTTTCCGATTGTTATCCTGCTCTTAATATTTGCGCAGAATTGTCGTTAAATACCTAAACTGTTCAATCAAGTACATATTTGTGCAAAAAAGCAGCAAGTTACACGAGCGACACTCACCAAGAGACACAACAGCCACACTCTCAGGAAGAAAATGCAGCTTGAACTTGATAAGCAGGTGCACCAATATGATGCAGATACCTGAGGGAGAGAGGATGTAGGAGACAACTGAATGACTATTTAGGACAAATGCATCTTTGTTCAGAGGATGATGTCACACTTGCTCACATCAGGCCTAAAAAAGCTACCACCTAATATGCCACTACAAAGGCTTTTCTAGATGTTTGATTTAGATGACTGCAGTGAGTAGAGGAATGAAGAAATAGCATTGGTACGTAATGACATTTAAATAATTTTCAGAGGCGCATATAAAAGTAGAACGTAGAAAGAGCTAATTTATTTAGCAAAATATTAAACAACCCAGAAATTAGATGAGCTTTACAAAATTAATGACTGCCGTGTACCATTTTGTTGTTTTCCAAAACAGATTTTCAGTGAGAATAATCTTGAAGTTATAACATTTTTTGGTCAGAGACAAGATCCATTTTTAATTAACTATTAAAATTACTTGAATAAGGAAAAAAAAAAATCAAGATAGTTTTTATCTTTTATTCTCTGAACTTAATTATTAAATTTTACAAACATAATCTGATTAAAAGAGACATTTACTTTTACTGAGGGATATTTTGAAAGGCTAAACACTTAATTAAACATCCTGCAATATAGTGATCCCATATTTATTTGCCAAGGGTTGCTCTCGAAGATACTGGCACTATTTCACACAAGCAATCATGTATTTGACTGCATGGGAAGAAACAGTTGCAACAACCTCAAAAGCAAACTAACTTCTTTCTATTTCACAGGCGGAAAAAAAAGTAGTCTAGTCATACCAACAAAGCTTTTTGTTAAACAAGCAACAAAATTGTGGCAGCAAACGACATGTTATTTTAACCGTACAATATGCCACTTAGGCCTAATGTGTGGTTTGTAAGACTGAACTCTGAAATGGTTTCTCATGCACTAATCTTCAGCTACTCTACCTTCAGATCGCAAACAATGCTGCTTCTCTACACCAGAGTTTGTTAAAGAATAATAATGTAGTGATCCCACAGAGTAAAAGGGAAAAATATCTACATTTTAATAAAGATTAAGAGCACTACCTTAATCTTTTTAGAGACAGCTATACTTACTTGGAAAGCAGTTCTCAGAGTACAAGAAGCAAATTCAACAGCTAATCTCAATTTAATAAACAAAACCAAATTCAGAGTAGTAACAAGTTAGCCAACAGAATAAACAAGTAAAGTCAAAATGGTATGTAAAAGCATTCCTTATAATTTAAGTCAAATGTCAGAGAAAGACCCTAAATGACCAGTTTTGTCTCTTGCTACTTCTAGGCAAGACTGAGGCAGCACTGACCCTTCCTCACCTGTTGCTGCTGACTGCTGATTGGCTATCTGAAAGAAGACTGCTAAAAATGTCCCCTCACAAACAATTGAGGGTTGGCTGGCTGGACATGTTTGAGGTCATGAGCCTATGGGCTGCTGTGGTGTGGTAGAAACTAAAGCCCCTTTTCCACTACATGTTCACAGCATGGTTGAACTCAGCTCAACTCTATACGGTTTGGGTGGTTTTCCATTACAATTGACAAACAGCTCCAGTGGGTGGGGTCGTCATAGTAGGGTGGCCCTCAGACATCATACTTTTCAAAGTAACACCGATAACATGTGGAACATTTGTTAAGTAGGCGAAAATAAGCAGCCAGACAAATACTCACCTATTGTTAGCCTGGTCAACTTCCACTATTACTTTAAGAAGTGTTTTGATTTGTTGTTGTTTTTTTTTGTTGTTTTTATTGCTTCAGTCCATCCCAAAAATCAAACTAAATAAATTATACAGATAACACTGCAACAACTGTAATAGCGAATTGATTCTGCAGATGTATGGAAATGCCCAAGTCAGATTAATCAATAAAATGAATGAATAGCAACCCACCAACGACAAGCAGACTGAAGAAAATACTCAGTCCACTGGACTGTTCTTCCTCCTGGGCCTTCACCCCGGTCTGCACAGGAAGGATGGGCTTCGGAGTTGGGGGTGCTGGTGTGGTTGGCTTGGCAGCAGCTGCTGTGGAGTGATGGGTCTCATTGCTGTAATTCTCAGTAGTTTCATTGGACTCTCTGGAAGAGAACAGTGAATATGACAGGTATAATGGCGGCTTTATGCTTATTGTCAGCCAAAACTGACCACGTGATACAATAAACAGCCATAAGGTAAACACATCTTAGACTGAATATTATACCCGTTTTAGGTGTTACCACAGTCAGGGACACTTTGACCTGAAATAAACAGTCGCCGCTATTTTATATAAAATGCACACATTTTCTTTATAGGACAGAAAAGATTGTTATTGAGTGTGGGATTTAAGTGTTATAGTCGAGAAAGTGACAAGACAAGAAAAAAAAAGTCTTGCTAGCGTAGTTACAGTAGGTAAAACAGAAAAAGACAAACAACCTGAAAAGCTTCCCGTCGCTCTGCGAGTTGGTTGAGCCAAGTTTATTCTGTTGTGTCTCTTTTTGACCATGAAGTATCTGCTTGTCTTGAAGTGGAGTATTATCCTTATGTAGCACATTCTCCTCGCCGTTGTCATTTCTCTTGTAAAGAGCCACAGAGTTGGGCTTTTCGAGTATATCTGACACGCACAGCTTTACGAAAAACAGCAACAAAAACCACGAAAAAAGTTTAACCTTAATGTCTCTCATTCTCAGCTAACTGTTTTTAGGCCTAAAGACAATATGTTGCATTAAAAAAGACAGACGGATTCATATCTTCAGCTTCGTGTATCTGTTGACATCACGGCCTTACTTCCTACAGAAATGTTTGATGGGAGTTGTAGTCGACAACAAGAGCTGTACTGATCACATTAAAACGACCCAAGTAAAAAAATCAGACGCAGTTGAGCGCATGTTTTGTGTAGGAAATGTGCACATGCTTTTTTGTTGTAGTCAATGTTAAGCCCCCCCAAAAATTTATGTAAAATATCATGTGAACGCTGATTATATTTTTATTGACTACATTTCCCATGTAGCATTGCACTGTACCGTCAACCCTCTGCTTCACACGCCACGCAGAAAACTGAAAAGATAAGTTGTTTGTTCTTGTCATTAATCGTTTAAATTTGTCTTATTCACATCATTTCATGATTATTTTAATCCTGAGATAGGTATATATAAGTTATGTTTTTTCAACATGTTTGTTTCCTCAAATTTATATAAATAAGACTAATTAAATGTAATTATGACTTATTTATTTTATTAGTGTATTTCTTTCTCATTGAAAGGCCGAATTTATTTAATTTTTCTTTCTAGCTCACTGTGTTGCATTATGTTGCGATGTCATTTATAATATTTTTAATCCTGAAATTGCTTTTAAAACGAACAAAAAACAAAAAAAAAAACTGTCTTCCTATTCGAAATAACTAGAACCCCCCTAAGGTGTTATTTGAATGTAACAGACAGTGTTTATTCAGCTGAGGAAATAAAAACATGAGGTTTTAAATAGTTTACTGGGAAATGTCTAACAAATTATGGGTACTATGAGAGAAAGGTTGTATCTATAGATTTTTATATTCCTGTTTATTTACAGCCCCATACTCCGGGGTAGTGGGTTTCGGGAAAGTACATCGGTTCCCAAATGCACATTCCAGTACTCCCAATCCCCCAGAACACGGAAAAAAAGTTGTCCTTTTTTGTTTGAGTATTTTAGCTCATTTAATATAGGCGATATAAAACAGATGCAAAACAAACATAAACAAATGTAAATAATATGTAAAAACAAATTCAGTAGCAAAGCAAAGAAACAGAGCATCTGGGGGAGCGTTTATAATCTTGAGGTAGCATACAGTGAAACAGAAAGCTATTGAATAATTTCAGATAGATAAATAAATAAATAAATAAATAAATGCAATGACGTGTCGTTTCTTGAATTAGTAATTTAAACTATATATCATGTATGTAAGACCAGGGTGACTTAGTTCATTTGCATATTAAAAGAAAATTGAGTTTTATAATATTCCCTTAAAATAAACTCTTAAATTTTATTCTGAACCTCACAGAACTCACCATATCTGCTGCTTAGGTTTTGTAGATAGAAAGCACTCTGAAATGATTTCTTATGTAAATTGACCCCCGACCCATCCCTCCTATGGTGGCGCCACTGAAAGCAACAAAGGAACTCTAAGTACAGTGCTTTGCTGGTGATTCTCATATAGTGGGAGATCTTTTGGGAGGCAGGAGTAGGGGGTTTTATATGATTCACACCCTAGAGCACAGTGTCGAAACTGCCTTTGCGGCTCTCCTCCCCCAAGTTACTCAGTTTTTCTTATCATTGCTTTTGAAAACTAAATATATTTTTTTTTGTGAAATAATCACACTCTAATCACATCAGAAATGAAAACTTGGATTTCTGATAATAACCTTTTTTTTTTTAAAATGATCCCTTACTTAAATATACACTTATTTTCTTTGTATGTGTTGCATTGTGGCACTTTGTGCTAAATTCCGTTTTTACTTACTGAATTAAGAATAAATAAGTACTCTCGGCCAATAATTAATCCTGTGAATGACAGATTAGTTTTAAGAATCGAAAAGTTTGATTTAACTGAAATGAAATGATTAACCAGTGAATCCATATCTTATGATCTTGCCTGAGACAACTAGCTTACGGTCATACAATACGCCATTAGTTTTCCAGTAACGTAGAGAAGGTTATCAAGAAGGCTTTTTTTATTCCAACGTTGGTTGCCAGGTTACGTCGTCTACGCCGTACGTACTTTGCGTTGAGTAGGAGCTACCGCGTTAACGCCCACTTGAGGTATTGCTCTTTTTTCTCTCTGCGGAGAGACCGCTCCATTCATAGGGTTGGGCAGGCGGGCAGCAGAAAACGAAGAGTGGAAGAAACACCATCGGTGGAACCGAAAGGATGGTCTCGCGTTGAGCCCACCAGGCCCCCTTAATCCGCGAAATTTTCGCTGGCCATTTTCCCTTCCATTAGGACATACCCCGAATTTAAACCGACACCTTCTCTTCAGGAATGGGACTCAAGTGTCTCGGCTGAATGCTGGCGTTCCCATCCTTGTTTTTTGCAACCTGCCGCGGAAATAGACTGACTTCCTCGTCGCCTGTTCATCTGCTGCAGCCGCAGACCTAGCGCTCGATTCGACTCATTTTAGCCCAGACCGTCCACGGACTCGCTGGCTCAGGCATCTGGACACATCGGGGCTGGTCAGTCGTCGTTGGAAAAAAGCAAAACGTGCCTGTGTGTGCTTTTGCTGCCTGTATGATGCCGACACATTTGCGTTTCCGGAGAAGGTCATTCCTTGGGCTTTTATTCCTTTTTTCGCTCTCCACCTCGGTACTATATTTCATCTACTCCGCCCCCGGAATCGGTAAGTAACATGAAATGGGAGGTTTTGTTCTGAATTGGCCGACCGAAGGAGGATGGTGAGGATGTGAGATTGTTTGCATGGGCCGTTAGGTCATGTGTGACAGCTCGACCATGCGTCTCTGCTTAGCTTAGGTATTACCCAGTTGATGATGAGACTCGGCTGGATGCTGATCCCATAATATCCATGTACCTGGCCGTGATAATAACAGTGCGACTGATGAGCATGGCTATTATAATCTGGCTGATGTTACTAGGCCTTTTGGCTGTGATCACAGTACTTACAGTGGCCCGATGTCTGGAGACACAGACCAAAATGCAGCATTTTGGCCTTGATATTAATACCCTTTGATACACGTTTGGAAACCATTAAGTCATCAGCCTCAGTTGTTGTCTGATTGTGTTTGGCAGGGCAACGATCTGATTAAGAGTGTAAATTATTGAGGCCAAAGTAAATTTCAACCTAGCAATGCATTCCTTGCATCATAAGCTGGCTGTTAGTCACATGTAGTTGTGTAATATCACATGTCCACAATTTGCCTATTATTAATTCATTAATGTATCTTTTCTTCTCCTCTGCTTCTTTGTTCCTCTCATTAGTTGGAACACCAGTCTCATCGCACCTCTTGAATCAATTAACCATCTTCCGTTTTTGAAGCTTTCCAGTGTATGGCAATGTCCACCTATCTTGTCAGCCCAGATACATTAGAGCAGTCTTGTTTCTATTTTATGTCCTTTTATCCAGGGCGGGTCAAGAAATGTATTTGTGGGGTGGGTGGAGCACAACGGGAATATAAATGGTGAAAAGGAGCAGTAAATGTGAATGACTCATAGAGATAACTAAAAACAAAGTGTACCCAACTTACCATATGTAACAGACCGAATCATTGTAAGTAGCAAGACTTGAGATATTGGGATAGGCACTTTTTTCATTGTTTATTCAGGGATATGCTGCATAGTATGCCATTATAAACAATAATTAGGTCTCAAAGTACTATAGAGCCTTTGGAGAAAAAAAAATGCAGGAGATGTAGACTTCATCGACATACAATTGTACAACTAGTGTTGCTGGATGATCAGTGAAAAAGTTAAAATATTTTGTTTTTCTTGAAGTACTCTGCACCAAATTTGATTTTCTTTATTTTAAGGACTGTTTTATGTCTTAACTTAAATTGAAAGTAGCACTTAGTTTCTGGTCATTTAGCTGGTGATTGCAGATCAAGGAAAGAGTGTGTGAATGGTACAACTCTAGCTTCAGTGTCCCTGCTTAACTTGACTCCTCAAATTCGGTGTTGTAAGAGTTGAGCTCTTGAATTAGTGATTTTTTTTAAATTAATTATTACTGTACTTTATTATTTGTGCACAAAATGACTTGTGAGGGTGTCCTGACCAAGGTGGACTTTCGCTCAAAACTATTAATAGTTGGAACACTCATCCACATGCAGCAATAAATGCTAAACACCACAGATGAAACCAACTACAAGTACATAACTCGGAACATGGCAAACTAAACGATACAATATAATATATATACATACTCAATATCATTATAACAGCCATCCTAGAGACGGCTAAATCTTTGCAACAAAGACAATGTTTTCCTGTACTTTAACCCTACAGCAGTTGGTGATTGACCATATTAAAGGCAGTATTCTGAAGCTAAAACCATAAGTCAGCAGGGCAGTGGCCTGTAGTGATTTTAGACACAAGTTAGTGTGTAGCTAAACTCTAATGGGGCAGCAGGTGTGTTGTTGGGATTTAGCATCATGAAACATACCTTTACCAAGTTATAACTGCAAAGTTGGGATGTTGTTCTTGTGGTACACCCACTTATACAAATCCAGATGAAATTGGATTCAGCATGTTTTACATTAAGTAAATAGGCCCAGATACATAACATGTCATATTTTGTAGAAAGATGCTACTGCCATGTGGTTCTTCATTGAAAAATGGTAAACATTTGTCCTCCACTGCCGGACAGAAATTTAATCCAACCCTACAGTTTATTTTATTTTTTTCCAAAGAAAAGAATCACATATACTTTGAGATCTTTCAGTTGTAATATTCTCCTCTCCCATCTTCTATATCTTTACGGCTTGGTCCAGAGAAAATAAAACTTGTCCAGGTAGTGAAAGAATTTACAGTAATAAAACATTGAGGTGTTGTGCCTTGAAATCCTGCTATAAAACACAGTATTTTCTAAAATGTCTCACCACTCATTTTAAATCTAGACATTATTCAGATATTCAGTTTTTAAAAAATGAGGCTCACTTTATGTGATCACATAAATAGTTGAAGTTACTGTTTGCAACTCCACCCTTTAAATTTGTGGGTAATTTTTCTGTCACCACCAGTATTTTCTAGCTTAAGCTCTGAAATGTTACCTCTTATTACCAATCTAAATCACTCACAACTAAAATTTTCTCCTCTTGCTTTGGTTACACCTATTTACAGTTCTGGCATCACTTGTCCTTTAGTCATGTACTGCTATCATCAAATGGTGCTGACCTATCATCCTTATGCTGCCATTTCTAACACTCCTCTCCCATTGGATAACCACATGAGGGAGCGTGACATGCAATGCAATTCACTTTGCAATTCACTTTGCATTTACTGGTCCCCTGTTTAGGGGCTTCTGACCACAACTATTGCCCCATTGTTATTTATCTCTAAAGCATGCAGCTTGACTTTAAATGCATGACTCTTAAAGATAGGAAATGCATTTAGCTTCTGTCTTTGAGTCTTAGCCAACCACATTTTAAAAGTGTTATCTTACTACTGTCAAGTAGACAGATTAATGTGTTGAGCATCAGCAACCAGAATGACTATGCTCTATCATTGTAACTAAAAGTATTGGAATAATCAAAATTAGGAACTCCTCCTTAACATGTCCAACACCATGTATGTTGATGCTCTCTACTGTGGTAAAGTCCTCAGTTGGAAAAATACATCATGTATGGTCATACCTTAAAGAAAATCAGTATTGTCCACTGAAAGCTTGATTGGTGCATCTCTATGCAGGGTTATAGGTATTGAACACTTAGCTCTTTTAAAATGAACAGTGAGAAAGGTCATCGCTGTTACTCATCAGAATGAGTATTGACTGATTTCTACTTCTTACCAGCTGAGGATAATTTAGTCGAATCAGTCAATTCTTAAATGCAGAACACGTCTGACAGTAAACCAGAGTTACCGAAAGTGGCCATTCTGCTAAATACGACAGAAACAAAGAAATCATGAAATGATTGACATATAATCATACCGTCATTTCATTTTTATTTTTATTTTTTAGCTTGGGCATTGACGGTGTCTGAGAGCAGTACTCGGCCATATTTATCCTCCAGGGTGTTGACTGTTGCAGGGCTTTAATGGACACATGGCCTTTTGGGGATTAGCTTAAAAAGAGTACAAGGACCAGCAGCACCAGTCCATTAATTATACATGCTAACCGGGAACCAAGCAGGGTTTTTTTTTTGCTGCTGTTACTAAATACTGCCATTTAAGTGTGTGTTTTTCTTACAGCAGGGCCTAGCTGTGAAATCATGTGAGGGTTTGGAGAGGAAGCTTAACAGAAAAAAGATCCAGCCAGAGATATTGATTCACAAGCATTAGATGAGGTTTCTGAACTTGTGGTCAGATATGAGTCTTTGAGCAAGTATTTTGCAAAACCAGAATTTACAGTGCTAAATGGGAATGTTAGCAGAAATGCTATGGATGCCAGTAAAGCATTAGCACAGCATTTTCTTGTCTTTGTTTTATATTTTCTCTTAAAACTAAGATTGAAGAAGGTAACTATCCAGAACTGGTATAATACTAAAGGAGCTGGAGTGACGTGTTGATTCTTTTGAACTGTACAAATATTTTAATGGTTTAATTAAGTCATAAGTAGCATCTCTGCTACAATTGCCTCTGACTAGCAAGTTTTCTCACATGTAGGAAACAATCTGTGACACATCTGAGTCTTCCTGAGTAATTATACAGTGTTTAGTAAAGGCAGCTTGATGTTGATTTTGCAACCTTCCACTGGGTTGAATGTTGCATTCAACATTTGAATGCAACATTCAAATGTTGCATTGAATTTGTATTCAATGCAACATTTGGGTGCTATTCTCTTCAAAAATGAAACAAAGTACAGGGGAAATGGCCATCTCACAAGTGGTCAGAAAATTAATTCAACTTATCTAAATGATTTGTATTTCCCTTCCAGTAACTGGGCAACTTAAAAACATCATAAAAAATGGCAGCGAAGCAAAGCTATTTCTGAAAAGAGAACATCCAGATCACAAGAATTGTACTCAACAGTGAAGATCACTGAGAGTGAACGATGTGTTGTTTTTTGTAAACACTACGCTTAACAAGAGATTTTGGACAGATGCCAGCTGGGTTATGAAGCATTTTGATCTGGTCTTTGACTTTCTACCTTACGAATACAACTTGGATGATTTAGATAAGACAGAGGACTAAAGATTAGCCAGAATATTTCTCTGACCATACGCAAGCCATGATGAAAGAATGGAAACATGAATAATCACGCTGAAACAATTTGTGATAAGCATAATAAATTTGTTCATAATGCAAACTGCAATAAATGTTTTTAACTGATACCAGCTGAGGCTGGCACTGCTGGTACAGCGCAGAAGGCCCATGAAGCAGCTATCATGAAATGCAAATTTAGAGCTCTACAAATTGCCTAAACAGATTTGATGACTTCATCCGTGAAAACAAAAAGGAACTCTGTTCTAAATATTTGATCATTACCTCCCAACAGCACACCTTAATATGTTACAATTAATAACGTACCTTGAATCGTGTTTGTTGTTTTTTTATTGCTGTTTGTTTTAATTGGTATCTGTCCTGCAAGCAGAGGCCTGGTGGGGCTAACTGGTTCGACTGGATCCATGATAAGTTGGTTATTTCAGTTTGTCCTGGTCCTATTTATGACCTTCTTCTGTGGAAAACACAGACGCTGCTGGTGTACTGTACTAGCCATACATAGAAAGTGACGTTGGTTTGTTTGAAGATTATATTTTATCCTGTAGTCCAAATGCTGACGGTGGTATTTTTTCAGGACAAACTAAACGTTACAAGAGTTTGATTCTTAAAGTGAAATGTGGCCAGTAACTTGTAATATGAGACATTTTAAAGTGGTAACACATGGTTTGTGTCTGTATGACTCTTCATACAGACGGTTTGCTACACTCACAAATGGAACTATTTTAACCCGTCTTGATTTCAAACCAGCCTCTTCAGACAAGCCGGAAAAGCAACCTTTGCTAATAGAAAACGACAACTTCACCGCATGTAACATGTAGGCATTCTGCACTTTTCACAACAACACACACTGCCCGTTTCCTGTGTTAAAAGGTAGATTCATTTTTGCTGCATTTAGACTCCAGTTTTGAAGAGCAGAAATGTGTGGCTTGGCAGCAAAGCATGTGGGGCAAGGCCTGTTTGAAAAGCTTTGGGGCTGCACTCACATCTGCTTTGTTCACTTTCACTGCAGAAAAAGAGAGCCATTCAGCCAGGATATGCGTTAGCATCAGGTCTGAACAGAAGGTTCATTTGGTTTACCATGCATAAACGTTAGGAAAAATAAACCATGACTGTTTTAAATGAACGGGGTGAGCTTGACTTCTGGCTGTGCTTATGCTATTATATATTTTTTTCTCCTCACTGCAAGACAACAATACTTTGCAAACATTTTTTTTTTAAAAGTAAACACCACTAAAAGAAAAGATGATATGGGGAGAACGATGAAAGGAATGTATCAAGCTGCTGGTTTGCACATCGGGGAACCCATCCAAAACACCTGAACAGGGCATCCTTTGATACCCAGGTGGCCTCTGTGCAGAATGCCCCAGTTTTACGGCACGGTCCATCTCGCTGTTCTTCTTCGCCATCTGCCTCCGTCCTTACGTATTCAAATGCACCGTCGCCCCGGCCTCTACAGCGTATGTCGCCCCTGAGCACGGATGCTGACTGATGCAGGCTGGGGATGCAGGGCACAGCTGGGCCTTATTGCTGCAGTTTATTTAATTAAAACATGAGAGGATCCCACTGGAGTGAGCGCTAGGGAAGACGTTTCCTCTATTTATAGGTTTGAATGCAGATAAACACACACACAGAGACAGACAATGGCAGATCCAGAGAGTGCAACAAAGACAGGAGAGCAGGTGCTTCTGCTTTGTCACAAGAGACCGGCCTTATCCCCTTGCCTTAATGGCTGCTGTGTGGTGGTTTGTATCTGTCTTTGATACTGAAGGATATCTCGGCTTGTACGTGTCACCGATTCTCTGTAGATTCCTCTGTAGATTTGGCCACTGCTCTGTGCAGTGTAGACCGTGTTTTAGGTGTTTCTTCATTTCAGATGAAGCAACGGCTGCCCAAAGTTACCAAGCATAATAGAGATCCGCCGTGGCTTTAAAGTTACCAGAGAGAATTGTGCATAGCTGTCTCACTGTGGCGAGGTACGCAAACAAATCCTCAGACAAAGCTGTCGCCTCTACTCGACATGTAACAACACTCTATGTCAGCAGTAGTGTAAGCTTTGTTTTTATATGTGTGATGGACTGACTGGGTGTGAGAGAGAGTGTGTGGATGGTGTGTAGAACCTTAGCAGCCTATCATCATTGCAATGATACTTAGTATAATCACACCTACTCATCCTTTCCTAAGAACTGGTGACTGTGACGAGGTCAGCTGATTAAATGTCTCACAAGTCTGCCAGATGAGAAACAATGTCTTCTCAGGATTGAAAATATGCAAATAGAAGGCAGAAGCAAATTAGGTGGAAAGATGTGTCAACCTCAATGCAAATGTTTTCATTTCTATGGAAGATCTTTGACTTTTAATAAGCGTGGTGTTCTTTTAAGCTGCATGTCTCGCAAAACATTTTCTTTGTATTTTCCTGGATTTGGCATTAACTTTTGTCTTGTTGTTGCATCTATTTAAAGGAGGAGTATTATGTATTTTCCAGGCGCATAGTGTCATTTTATGCCACAATCAAGTACATATTTTACCATCAGTTGGTGTAAAAATACTGCACATATCAAAAACAACAAAATAAATTGGATTTTGCGTCAAAGTCGTATTATGAGGCCTTGAAACTGATGCCTTAATCTCCTTAAGAACCTGCTACCTTTTCCAAAACTTCTCTCAGTCATCACAACAATGCCTCTCCACTTGATCCACTGATGCTGTTTACAATCGTTCTTATGAGCGTTGTAGTTTGTATGATAAGCTCAGCAAGTTCCACCAGGTGCCCTAAAGGGAACTTGGGTGAATAGGCGGCACACTGTATTGTTTATGCAAACCCATCCATAGGAGATTAAATGATTTCTCAAACATTTATGAGTCAAAACAACACTCTGGATATGTTTGATGAGGAAATTAAATCATAGCGTGATAGAAAGCCCAGACAAGTTTAATTTTGTATAATACCTCCACCTCCTTCTCCTAAAAGAAGAGGGTTGCACAATGTCAGGAAATTAAGCTATTATGTTAGTGAATGTTGTGATGACCAGATGACTTGCAGTAAATAAATAAATACCTAACTCTAGAGTGTTCATGTCTTTTTTTTTGTGATGGGTGCTAGAAAAAGTATTCCTTTTCATAATAGCAAGATGATTATAGAGAACTACACTGACAAATATTTATATGAAAAACTTGCCTCTTGCTACAGCTGCTGAATTGAATATAAAACAACTCGGTTGCACAGAAATACGGTTTCTGTCTGCTCTCCATCACATCTTCACGTCCTCTCAAAAGTAGTTCCACTGGTTTAAAAACATACACAAAACATAAGGAGATTTGTATTTGCTGAATTATTTCTTTGTTGTCATAATGCTTCTTGGCAGTAAATCTTTTATTGATAGAAAGCATGTTTTTTTTTCCCTCTCTCTTTTAAATGGTTCCACATCTGTAATGAAAATGCTTTTTGGATTGAGCAGTAGATTTGAGTGTGTGGGTTGCGCCGAAAAAACTGAACAAACTCTATTAACCAAGGCCAGATAGGTTATTCTGCTAATGACTCTTGATAGCCTTTGGTTTGGTTTCTCGAATTGACTGAAACGAGACAGTTATTGATTTAATAAACAGGGGACACAAAAGTGTAATGAAATGCCATACACAAACACTCTGCCCTGGTCACCAGCTTGGTCACAAATGGCTGTGGGATGGCATTCCATTCTTCAACCAGTTTCTTCATAAGTCAGCCAAAGTGAGTATGTTGGTCCCTTTGGTATGGGCAGGATGCTCAAGCTGATCCCTTAAGTGTTCAGTGAGGTTGAGGACAGGCAGGCAGGTTCATTTCATCCTCTCTGCTCCAAAAATCAGAATTTAGTCTATGACAGATCCTGCTCTGTGTGGGCACACACTAAAAATCTTGGAGAGTAGTGGGGATATGGGACGGCCTCCAGGTTGCAGAATCTCATTTCGATACCTATCTGCAATAAGATTGTCTCCAAAGATGGTAACTTTTTTTTTTTTTTCATTGAGGGGAATGTTACGCCTCACAGTCATACTACCTCCACCAAAAGTTGTTTGGTGTTGGAAGAAAGGATTTGACAAGTTTTTTTTTTGTTGTTTTTTTTTTGTATTTGTTTTCTTGGATATAATCCACATACTCATCTCTCCTGCTCAACCAACAAATAGATTTTAATTGGAAAAATACAAGCTTTCCAGTGGAACAAGTGTTTTTGCCATAAGGTACTTTTATCAAAGCAACAAAAAATAAATCAACCACAAGTTTCATTTGTGGTAAATTTGTTACTGATATGCATAGCACGAATGTATTGCACTTTAAACATACGTAGATAGCATGTATTGCAGTCCACGCAATTCTTAGTGGCACTGATGTTGTGCTGATAAATTTGTAATATGTTTTGCATATTGAAACATTTTAAAAACATCACAACATAGTAAAGACCATACAGTAATTTATTCTAATTTGATGGAATGGTGCTTAATTAATTCCCAAAGCATAACTTTATTATTCCAACACATACAGACAACACAAAAAGGATCAACTTAAAATATAAAATAGGAGTCATTATATGTAACTGTTCCAGTGGGTAAGTCTAATTAAGTTCTTATTGAAGTTCTAAAAAAAAATAAAATAAAATACATGAATCCAAGTATTTATTTTTCTCTTTAAAAGCAGCTGACAAACTGTTGGAAAGTTACAACTGTAGCAGAGAGGCAGGTTGAAATCTCTAGAGGCCCAGTTTGGTTATTGTGTTTGTAGCCTGACAGCAGTCGAGCTGATGATATCGTTTGCAGTTAAGACGGCAGCATAGGCCGATGGAGATATATAAAGCTAATACAAAAAGTATCGCTTTTAGTGTACAGTCTTGCTCTGTGTTTCCAAAAGTAGACTCAAGACTGCTGGTTCTGCTCATTTTAATTAGTTTTCACTCAAATTCAGTTTAATAGAGTTAGCTAATAATTGAAAGATGAATGTTTTTTTTTTCATACCTCCCTTTCTCGTCTACATAAGTGGATTAATCAGCAGAGTGAAGCAGTAGAAGCCCGTTTTTAATGCGCTCAGGCCTCTGCTCTGACACCACTTTTTAAAGCTAACTCAGTGAAGCTTTCTTTCCTCAATGTTTTGTAGAACTCCGTTTTCCCAGAGGTACTTTCACATTTACAGTAGACACTCCCCTCTGTGCTGTCTCTGTGCCCACATACATGATGCTTCAGCCACTTCCTGTTCCTTTTCCGGTGTAGTCGCGAGTAAGGATGCCTCACCTCAGGACAATTTGAATCCTAATTTGTTTAGAAAGTATTGTTTGGAAGTGAAAGCAAAGCAAGAGAGTCTTGTCAAGATCAGAAAATATGGTTGAGGTTGTGTGCAGTTTAAGAGGAAGTGGTAGTGTTTGTAAAAGGGCAGTTCCTGGTATATTCATGTGGCAGACCTGTTAACTGTTTTATTTTTTTATTTTTTTACAAATGAAACAGCCTGTGTATATGTCACTTGCTAGATATTGAAATAAATCTGTCTACGTTGTCTGCACTACTCCATAAACATTACTAAACGTGGTTTACTGCGGGTTCAGAGTGGAGTAAACTCGGTGCTCCTCAGAAGTTTGCTGGAAACAAAATTTATTGCATTGTTGGCAGTTGCCATAGAGCTAAGTAGAGAGAAGAGTCAGATCCACATGTTTGTGGTAAGAGCAGTGTGCGCCTCTGTGCACTGCACCATGGTGAGAGAGAGTGTTTGCTTTAATGTGCAAGTGTGTGCCAGCCAGGGAATGACACATGCTGTTGTCTGTAGCCCTACTTCTCTGCATTGTGGTTTTTCCACTTCCCTGTCTTTGTGTCTGTTGTGCATATCCATCTCGAGCTCTGAAGGTCCAGTGTGGTACTGCTTCCTCTTCCTTCCTACTGCTGATTAAATCCCTCCCTTGAGCTTCATTGAGTCGCTTCCTTAAATTGATTTTAATAGATGAGAAAGGTTTTACTAGTGTTGCTCATGCTGGTTCAGATATATTCCATCAGTACGAGAAAATCAGCAAAATAACGTGCAATAAAGAGGGATAAAGTGAGAGAACATACAAACCTGAATGTTGACTGTCACTGCTCGACTGCTTAAGGTCTGCTGTTTGACATTTTCTCTGCAGTTGCCATGGTTCCCTCAGGACCTGTTCCCAATGAGGACTGACTCCTTTTTTTTTATGCCACCACAGAAACATGCCATCCTCGTTCTCATGATGATTTGGTTGGCAGCAGATCTGCCAAGGATACAGTCATTTTGGACAGGGGCATTTCTTTTTGTCACACAACAGTCCCCCGTAAACGTCATAACAGAATGTATAAATAGCTTTAAGCAGTGCTAGATTTGCTCTGTGTTCTACCAGTGACGGCTCCAGACAGCCCTTGCCTCCATTATTTAAATAAACACATCAAAATGGTTACTTCTGCTTCCGTCTAGGCCCTTTCTGGTTTTGTGCGCCGCTCTGCTGTGATGCTGCAGCCAAGCTTTCCCAAATGCATGAACACAGTACACAGTCATGTGACCCTGAGCATTCTATTCACAAAGGAATTTGGTTAAACATCAATAGAGCAAGAGTCCACTGCCCTGTTCTTCGACTCCCGAATATCCAAATAGCTGTATTAGGAGCATTATTTTTTGACGCAGCCTTGTCTTATTTTGACGACTACTTGATCTGGGATTTTTGAGAAAGATGTCACATCAGTGACATCTTTTTCTACTGTACACCTAATACGACCCCAGATTTACAATGTAAAAGTCATTTGTCAGCACAACTGGGAATCTTGATAACGTCCCGTTTTTGAAATTCAAAATAAGAGTCTGAAAGATAGAAAATGTGCTCAGCTTAAAGCTCAAACCTTTTACATTGCAGGTTCATATGAAAATCTTAGTTTTATTTGACCAAAACACATTTAACAAACCAAATCACATTCTGAGCAAACCTCTGAGTTTACTTATGGAATATCTATGAAAGGTAGACATGATCTGTCGTTTTAAAATAAATGTTAAAATACAGTTTTTCAGAGGAAACGGTCAAAAGTATCGCACATTTATTGTTAGAATAGCAGGATTTCTTCCTGACCAGAGCTGTGTATCCTGTTCTTTCTCCTTAGAAGTGAACACAAAAATCTTTGTGAAATCCCTGTAAAGTTTTTTTTTTTTAGTCACACCTTTTCCTGTAGTTTTTAGCATCTCTTTTTAAATCGCGCAGGGCGTTGATGTGACAGAATCCTTGTTTACTTTTTGTTGCTTTCCCATTCTTAGTCGATGATGACAATGCCGTTACAAACATTTCCCCTAACTTTGTTCTTACTTTACCAAAATCAGAAATTGAATTGAACAACATACCGTTTTTTTTTTTTTTTTTTTTTTTTTTTTTTTACAGACAATACAAATCTCCATTGCATTTGGATAAAAGAAAACCTGTCAGATTTTTCAGTGCATTGCTGTCTGGAGTTGATTAAAGGAAAAGTGGCCAATCTCAAAGTCTGTCAGATTGCTGGGTCAGTAGTTGGCATGATGACGTCTAAATGCACTCCATTGTTTCTTGACTCAACCAAGTGATAAATCTTAGGCATGCAGACATCCTGAAAAGGTGATTCACTTCCTGTAAATTTTTTGTGTCGTTGAACTGTCTCAGACTTAAAATAAAGTTCCGTCTTTGGCTTGCTTTCAGTTTCATCACATCAAAGACAAGTTTGGCATTGTCATTTTTACCCATTTCTCTGAATATTTCCTGCCATTGCAATAAATCAGAAGCATGTATTCCGAAAATATCAACAGCACTTTCCTTCACTGATTGATGTGCATTTCACTAAGGTGTCCAGCTTTGCATATGTTCCAAACGACGTCCTAAGGTTTTACATTGTGTGTTGTACATATAGCTCCAGCTTCCATCATACTGACTGCATGTTCCTGTAATAAATATCATTGAACCGATACAGCAAACACTGCTGATTCAGAGGCTATCCTCACGCACATAGCAATCGTGCTTTTATGTTTTAAACTGCTGTCTGTAAGATGACCCCTATCCAGCCGCTGTAGTCTTGATATTTGACCGTAGACAGATGGCTGAGCCGAGTGTGGAAGAGCTGAGGGGGTGGAGGTGTATCACTGCTTAGACAGAGAGGGGTGAGTCATTTTAGAGGTGGATGTGGGGTCTCGTGTGGAGGCTCTAATCATTTATGTAACCTAATCATCCTGAGGAGATTCCCGCTCTTTGTTAACCCATACTAAGCCTTCCTTTGTTATTGAGATGGTTACCGTGGTTACTTTTTAGTCATGCGTTTGAGGGGTGTCTACAACTGCGGCTTGTGATAAACTGGTGAACGTCACTGATGTTGCTGGTGAGGCAGAATCCAAACACAGTGAGACGATGGAGAACTGCTGACGGTCAGGAATCTTTATTGTGAGGTTTTACACCTAGCCCTCAATAAATGTTCACTGAACAATCTGTCTAATCCTTACTTGGCTTCCTGTGCTCTGAACAAGCACGGGAAGCCCGATGTTTGCAAATCTGCTGAAAGTATAGGTTTCTTTTGAAGCACTATTTGAACACCTTTAAAAATGGCAGTTTGCTTCGTTTGAAGAAAACACAAACACTTTGTCCATTATCTGCGTTGAAGTGGCACTCCTCCTTATAATTGAAATCAATGCCTTTTGAATGATAGCCAGGGTTACTCTCTGAGCATGGGGGCAAATTAAATAAAAACTGGTCCACAAATAATGTGAAGCTTGAGCAATCTGACAGACAAGTTTAGGCAAGCCTTGGTTTTCGGTAACTTCATGTATATGACTAAGTTGCAAGAACAAGCTTTGAATTTATGCATCCCAGTAGATTTAGAAAATGAGAATTTGCACTGCATTGTTCTGCTTTTTTTCTAACCTAGAGTTATCAAAATGAAATAAAGACTAGTTTTTTACTAACGTATTCTCTAAACAATCTTTTTCACTTACTGAATCTTTAACTGTCCATGGGCAGGTTACTGGTTCACGTTTTTAAAAATATCTGTTTTAAAACGGCTACTAATTTAGAGTCGTATCGCTCTTTTATGTGTAAAGTTATTTTATTGAGACACCTGAGAGAGTGCTGAAGTGTGTTTTCTCTGGCTGTATGGAGCATTAAGTAATGCACTCCTTTCCCATCCCCCATCTGATTCTGCATGTTGTTGGTCAACCAGCTGAAAGAAACTACTATCCAACAGAGACATTTGGCTTTTTGGTCCCACACTGAGATCACCACCCAAACGCTCATGATTTTTATTCTCCAGGTAATTCTCATTGAGAAAGATTTTCTAATTTCCAAGAGAAACCTGTTTAAATAAACCAAAGAGATAACAGTACAACTAAAACATTATAAAACAAGATTCCTGAAAATATCAAACAAAAGAAATCTGAGCAGCATGTCTGTTAAGGAGCACATTGCAGCTTCACCTGCTGAAGCTGAAAAATGCTATCTGACAGGGAATGAATTGGCCAACATTAGTTATTATACTTGTGTTACTTTTTAGGAGCAAAATGTCAAAAATGTGCAATATTCTGCATAAAACACACTTGCATACTACGGCTAAAATTTGTGGGTTTATTCAATATTTCCACAAGTCAGTATTTAAAAAGCATTTTACAGATACAGATGTTACAGACCTCCAATAATCAATCTTATCAACAATAAATCAGTATTATTTTAGTAGCTGCAGGACTAATTGCACTTTTGTTTTAAATAAAAGTGATGTATATATTAAACCTGTGTTTAAATACTGTGATACCGTGGTACTTTACTCATCCCACTGTGAAAAATCTCATATTTCATTATGAATATTGTGAGACTTTCAACTATAACGGTTTTATGTGGACAAACTTGTTTTGCTTGAGTTTTCCTTCGATATCTTAGGATCTGGGAAAAGATTGGAAACTGACATGTCATGTAATGCTCTGTGAATTTCCTGTGGTGACAAATGCAAACAAATCTGCACAAAAACATCCTACGTAAGGTCTTGATTGGAGGGCTTCTCTGAATAAACCTCAGGATGGCAGAGCGTAGCCGTGGAAACAGTAGCTGTAACACCACTCAACAGTACAGATTGAATTGGTGCTAATGACCTGCACTATATAGAACTAAGGTGTGATGAGAAAAACAGCAACCTCTCCTCACCTTAAAAAATGTTTTTAAGGCAATGAGAGATTCGCTGAAACTGCAAACACAGATGCATTCCTTAGAAAGACAGTCATCCTGCATTGTTTGTTGCTCTATGACTTCATACTCCCTCGTTCTTCTGTTATCTTACCTGTTTGGATTTCACTGATTCCTGGAGTTGAATGAAAATATTTGGTACAAGACATGCTGTATGCAGTCTTAACTTGATGGTATCTCTCATGACATTTCAAATTCAAATGGAGACCTGGCTTGGTATCAGTTCCACTATATAATAGTATTTCAAAGAGATGAGGTGTTTGGCTCAACCACATTGCTTTTTGCAAGATGTATTAAGTTGACCAGAAGCACTTAGGCACAGATGCTGTAGGGTTATTTTGCAATGGGTTAAATTTAATAATCCATTGGGAAGGGCTCGCTCCACTGAGTGTAGCTTCTGTGGCAGTGCGGTATACTAGCTGCCTGCTCTGGCCCATTTGTTCAGTCAGCAGGAGTAACCTCCAGCTGTGAAAAGACCTCATCTTTCTGCCAGGGGGATAGGAATATAATGGAAGCAGGGGAAAATAGGCAGTATGGTACGTGTGGTTGGGAATGGGATTGGGAGGAACGGAGTATAAGAAGGGGGCAGGGTGGTTCATCATGTGGCAGTTGTGTGACTTGTGTGGCTTTTGAGTGTACCTGACGCATGTCCTGTTGGCACTCTGCAGGCTGAGCCGCTGCAATATTACAAGAATGTCCTGGAGGGCAGCCAAATGTAAAATCAGACAGAACTGGGCAGAAGGGTGCGGCATAAAGCAGGAAAAGATTTGTACAAACAGCCCCTAATTTCCAGGCTTTAATACCTTCCTTGTTACCTGGGTTTCTTAAAGCAGTGAAGCTTTGGAAACTTACTATACAATTTGAGATCATGTGGACAAACTGGTTTCACCAAAACTGTTTTAAGGCCATGTTTTGCAATAGAGATAATGAGTGAATGAGCTGAGCAACGTTAAAAGGGCTGGGCTGGTAGATAAAATTCTTGAAAAGAGATGTGGGAATTTGAGACAAGATGAGACATCTACAGAATAAGTTAATGAAGGGTTTGAATGAATCATAAGTAGAGTTATTGACATGCCGTAGCATACTGCTGCTGATTGTTGGAAGTTCCTTCTACCTGCATTTGAGGGAACCATGCAGGTGAAGCTGAAAAATTCCAGATTGCGGAGAGGCAGTGGAAAACTATCCAGCCTGTTTTGATTAGATTCTCTCAATTTTGTTTTTGATATGTGTGAAAATTAAACTATACTTGACTGACGTTACCTAGCAGAGTCCAGGATTCAGTCCTTCCAGTGCTGTAAAATGTGAATGTAAAGTCTTATCACTCTGTAAATAGTGTCCTGTTATGGAGGAGTGGTACCAAATAATCCCTTAAATAAATAGTTTGGTTCATTACAGAGTCGCTGTGATTTTGTCACAATGCTGTCCCTGTGTGACATTTGAAGTTGTGGTGGTTAAAGGACAAAAATCTGTTTCTTAAAGTTTACAAATAACAGCTTCAGAGCAATAACTTTGAACCAGAACAGTACAGTAGTTGGCCCACCAGATCAACAGTGGCCAACTTCCTGTTACACACAGGATATTAAATTGGACTGCTGCCTCAGCCTTTTTATAGAGCACTTTTCAGTAATGGATGCATATCATAGTTCCAGACATCAATTAAATGGAGCAAAAATATGACAGACTTAAATAAGGTAAATAGTAAGGAAACTAATTGCACATAAAAAAGACAAACACACAAGTAAAACATTTACTGGATTCAAAAATATAAAAGATGAACAGGTAATGTCCTCTTTCCTAATGTCAGTATATAATTGCTACAATAGGCGCTTTCCCACTGAGAAGTTGCACACTAACGGTTAATGTGTGGTTTGGTTCTACCCCAGGCAGAGAACTTCTACATTATATGCTCTATTCCTCCTTATTGTGGGAGGGTAGTGAACACGCAGCAGCTGCGGTCAACTCTCTGCTGATGTTTGCAACACTCAGCAATTAAGAACTCTGAGGTTCTGAGGAACTCGAATAAATCCAGTTGACCAAACCGGTTAGAGGCGCTCTAGTGGAAAATCGCCATGTATTGGATTTATTTTTTTTTTAAATCACTTTTATACAAGTAGCAGTTCCTTTTTACAAATGTGGATTGTTCAAATTAGGTGTCAGTATTCAATACAGAAGCTTAGGAGAGAAATGGCATGGAACATTTTTGAAATACTTGGTAGGTTATGTAAAGCTACAGTCCTCTGAAACCCACTTTGGCTCTTTAAATTTTTCTTTAAGAACTAACAACTTTTTTTTTTCTTTATCCCTCATTATTTTTTTAATCCTCACTGTAGTGAATTCGGAGCAGTATTTTGAAACTTAAGATAAGATTAGTTCACATGGTGAACAGTTTTTTTGCAGTTTATTTGCCAATATCATAGCTAGCAATAATAAGACCTCGGTGATACACACTAATTTTTTTTACATGTCACAATCAAGTTCCCAACATAGAATGTAGGTTAAAGTTGACCCACTTATAGTATGCACCTGATTCACCTCAGGAGTTTGTAACAAACCCTCAGCCATAGCATAAGGGGCAATTTGGTATTGCTAAACAATTGTGTCCAAGTGATATTAAACAAAGGAATGATCTGCAGTGCAACCAGAGCAGAGTCACCATCTTCACCTGATATGAAAAATATATGGAACATAATCTGATGCACATAAAATGTATAGACGACGATTATGACACAGAGGTTAAATCTGTGTCATAATCTCAAATGAGAACTGATAAGCCATGCATGTTTGGCTCGGTAATCCCGGCAGCATGATTTTTTTGAAGCACGCATGCCCCTCGATTTCTGTGAATTGATTGGTGTAATTTGAAATTACAACGTGATGCATATCAGGGAATTTCCTGGTTGTGAGTTTATTGTGGAACTATGATCTGAAAAGGGGTAGAGACTTAAAGGTCAAAAGGATAAAACAGAGCAAATGCAGTCTTGATGGAAAATATGATTTTCTAATTTGAAATTGTGTTTTATACCTCCGTCTCTTCTGGCTTCATTTTATACACATACATATAACATAGTGGACTTCACGCTGATTGGGAAAAACAAGTTTTTAAAATTCCGATTTGCTGATCACTAATCTGGGGCAATCGAACTAAAGAAAAAAAAAGAAAAAAAAATGGCTACTTTGACAGCATATTTACATGTGCATCTTTAATTAAGACATGGTTGGTTCTTCACAAGCTTCTACTTGTAAGGGCTTTTCTCTCATTTTTTTTGTTTTTCAAATATTATCCACATCTGAATTGCATGTTTTGGTGGAAGAAATTACTGTTCAACCATAGTTCAAACCTGCCATAAACACTGGCACAAATGACTTAACATTTACACAAACAACTCCCCGCATTTCTCTCTGCAGTCTTTTCCACTCTATGTTAATGGATAATAGTTTTTGTCAGGAGAAGAAAGCTTTTTTCCAATTCTCCCAGGCTTGCACATACACATGTTCCCACAGTCTTTCTGTCTCTTCATCTCTCACTTTCCTCCCCTCAGATCTGTTTCCCAGTATTTGCTTGCAGCAGAGTGAAAACAGGGGGCTCTGGCACAACTGTGCCATTTATGTAATTCTCTTCACCATGTCTGGACCTTGTGTTTCTCTGCCATGCAGTTGCTCAGTGGCCATCATGGGAGCATCACACATGCACAAACTGATATGGGCAAACACACATTTAGGACAGCAGAGTTGCAGATGGAGGGGAGAATAAGGCAATTTTTTAAGCTTGTGCACATGGAGGTCTGAAAGTTATAGGATCAAGAGTAACCAAGTCAAATAAAGTGTAATTTTTTTTAATGTACTTTCATTTTGTTTCTTCAATTTTACTTATGTTAATTCAAACATATAGCTGTTTTTCTCTTTTTACTGTTGTTTTATTTTTCAATGTGTAAATCATTGTTTTCTATTTACATCCCTACGCTTTTTTTACATCTCTGAATGCATACCTGTCTCATTATGTAATAGTGGGAAACTGTCTTTCAATGTGTGCCGTTGGAGGAATGCACAACAAAGCAGAAGAGACAGCTAGCTAGCACATGCAACGTTGCTGAAATGGGTTAAAAGCAGTAACCCTTTTCACACAGCTCTTAATTCAGTTTGCGAGAAAGCATTTTATACTGTGAGAACATAACATGCTTTTTGGCATGACTGCAGTGCAACAGAAAGTGTCATTTTCTGATTTTGTTTCCTTGCAATGGATTGTGATTGGAGCTCTGGTTTAACAGTGATAAGAGAACTCCTTACTATAAACTTTCCATGACACACACATCAAGTTGCAAAATACCAGATTATTGGAGGTTATCAGGCTAATCCCTTTGTCCTTTCTTTGGCGTGCAACATTATCAGTGGGAAAAAATAGACGTTTCAATTGAGTTACACCCAGATGTTAATATATAACGGATTATTCATTTGCTTAGGAGTTCTTTATATGGAAATTTACTCAGATAGTGTCACTGATTAACCCTGAGTCATTCAGTACAGCCTTAAAAAAATCCCAAGGCGAAGAAAGAATGTAACCTTTCCAAAGAGAGATGAGAGTTAACAGTGTTTCACAACATGATGCAAAACATCCATTGAGTCCTGGACATATTTTTTTCATGGAATGGTCAAAAATAATTGTTTAAGCTCCACTATGTTTTCCTCTGTAAATAACTGCCAGTTAGTAGTTTATTTAATCACTATTCTAGTAAGCTTATTTCCGGTATAGGTTTAAGGTTTTAAATAAAAAAGGTTTTATTGGCTATAGGGGTGTTCATTTGAGAGTTGTCAAACAGGAAAGTGGGCTGTGAGAGAGAGGAAGGACCTGCGGCAAAGGTCATCAGACTGGGACTTGAACCTGCAAAACCTGCAATGGCCACGTCGAGGACTAAGGCCTCGGTATTTGGGTGGTGCTCTAACCTCTGCACAGCTGCAGCGTCCTAGTTTCATGATTCTTGCAACCTAACCAATGAGATTACTTTTAATGGTTTTGTTGTATTTTACATTTTTGAAGTTTTTCACATGAACACCCACTGATCACATGGAATCAGTTTGCACTGACTGCAGTGATTTGTCTTTTCATAGGGATCTAACAGGGTTTTTTTTTTCTCAAATATTGCAACAATTTGGTTAGTATTTTCTAGGTTTCCAAAAAAGGAAGTTGCGTCTTTGTGTTGACTACACCAGTTTTTTGTCTGGAATGTATTTCATAGACAATTTTGGTCTGTTATTCTTTGTAAAGGGTCACCACTTATGATATATTTAGGGCTGTGTGTAAACGACTATTTTAGAAACTGAGTTTAAAGTGATGCCACACTTTTTACACATTTGGTGGCATTTCTTTCCGACTCAATCCCCATAGCAGCAATTAGCACTTAGCATCCATCGACAGCTCATTGGCGGAAGTAAGAGCGTTGTGCACCACAAATAATCATCTGTGGTGATTATTTGTGTGCCAAGTACTAAAACATAATTTATCGAGGCAGATGATTTGCGTCGAGGAATTTTAAAAATCAAGGTTTTCCAATCATTCTATAGATTGCTACAGTCTTAGATTAAAACAGTTTTTACTAATATTGTTCGAGACTAATCAGGTTTTAATCAGGTTTATTTTGCTGCAAGACGAATCCAAAGAGTAAAAGCTCCACATTTATTAATAGACATGCACCACTGATACTGATGTGCCTTCCCCTTTTCAGTGGCTCAAAAGAAAATACTCACTACATTTGTCCAGTGATCCAACTTCCTCTCCTTTTCTTGTCAGTGACGTATTTTTTACTTACTGGAGTTCTTGCAGCTCATCATCATTCTTCTTCTCTTCTTAACTAATTTAAGAGGGCTTCTATATCTCTCAGTCCAAAGCATCACTTAAGATTTAATAGTTTGATCATTGGATTTTAAACATGAAACTACATCTGCAGGTCCAGCCAGACTCCACACTTAACTCGTCTTTCTCTTGTTGATGTGTTTCAATGCTAGGCTAACATTAGGATGTTGAGTCTTTATTTTGACTCGTTAATTACTCTGCTCAAAACATAGTTCTGTTCCAGAAAATCACTCTGTTTTAACCATTGTAAAAAAGGAACATATATTGTTACAGCTGCTGAAAAGGTCACATGACTTGTACAACAACCCACTACAGCCTCTCTCTTCCTCTCTCTCTTCTCTCCCTCGCTCGGTAAACCTTACTGCAGAAAGAGAAAATGAGATGATACTTTCAGTTAAATTTCTGGATATAATTGACAGCATATGGGGTGTCAATTATTTACAGTTTTGCAAGCCAAGCACAAGTAAAGACAGTGGTTATTAAAAATTAGCTGTGCAAAGCGTGATTTGCTTTGCACAGTAATATAAGAAAGAGAAATGCTCTTTTTTTTTTTACTTTTTAAAATGCAGTTATGTTTTTTTACAGATGAGCAGAAGAAAGCTTCTTTCATAGACTTTCTGATTGCTGTTTTTTTGCTGATGGCATGTTGTGTTTTAACTTGAGGGTTTTCTTTCCCACACAATTGGACTTCCCTCTTACTTCAGCAGAATTAAGTCGACCTGCGGTGGCAGACATGGTGAAAGAATGTAACCGTTGGTTATGTAATCGCTGTCTGCAATCTCACCCTTGTAGAAAAGAAAAGAAATTAGAAAAAAGTAGCCGACTAAATGTATTTGGGCAACATGGCTTTGGGAGTGTTAAGTTCACAATTTATGGAGTCCTGCGAGTACTATAACTGTGTTTGTGCGTAGCTTTACTTTGTGAGGTTTGTGGGTGGAGGTAGCTAGAAGCAATGCGGTGTTAACCGGCAGCTCCCAGTGTGTAATATAAAACTAATTTAGGGAAATAGCTTCAGTTCTCCCGGATGCTTCAGCTGTTTTCCCCCCTCAGTTGACTCATTGGGGTTATTTTAGCATACTTGACTCACCCCACGCAAGCACAAATATGATGGACTTTTGACTCACTTGAGTCGATGTCGATGTGCAAGACTCAAAAAAAGGAAAAAAAAAAGAAGTTGTGGTAGATCAGATGCCCCATTAAGAACATCCTCATAGTCTGTGTCAAGGTTACTTGTGCAGGTAGCCAGATAAGTTCATTAAAGAGTGAGCATGGAGAAATCAAAGGAAGAACTCTTAAAGATGAGGTATAACATTGGCTGAGTGACACTGTGTTTCCAAAAAGGAAGTAGGAAGAGGGTGAGAGAGTACTGGTGTGCTAGTAGTTTGAAAGCACTTCAAAAGTGGGCAGTCTGCCAGTAATTCTGTCATTTCTTTGGAGATAAATGAGCACTCTGCTTGTCAAGAAGACATCTGCTCTCTCAGAACCTCTCTTTTGTCGGACTACCCTTGGTCCTGGCTCTTTATCTCTTGCCACTCAGTTTGCTTATCTTATCCATTTCAGAAATGGAGCTTTGCTGAGAACATTTTTTGGATTGCCATGCATATGAGGATTCTTATGAATGTAGACATGACTTTACTTGCAGTTGCTGCTGTAGCCATACACACATGCTTTTCTTTTCAGTCAATTCAGATACAGGATCTGAAATGGGTGCATGCCAGCCGGCCTGTGTGTGTAGAAAAGTGGTGGGTTTGGAGGAATCCTCATGATTCACGCATGACTGAATGTCATGTGACCACAACTTTCACGGTATCGCCAGTCATTGCTGCTACTGCTTGTGTTTTATTTGTGTAGGTTTCAAGGTTAAGCTAATTTGCTCATAAAATCTCTGTCATAAATCTCCTCTGGCCCTGTCAGTACATCAGTGCTAATCCAATGTTACACTAGCTACATTTTACAGTAATGATAAGGAATTGAACTATGTGATATTCTTTCTGTGTGATAACTTTGAGTAAAAAGGCCACTGTTTTATATTTTTAGAGTTTACTCAGAAATGTAAATAAGTAAAATATTAACTGATTTTCAGCAACAAATATTCCTATATCTACTGAAATTTTATAGCATATTGATTATAGTAGTTATGATGTTCTACATTATTTCTTGTTATGGCTGTCTTTACATAAACTTTAAAGAGACAGATATTTTCTGAAGAAGTTTATTCAAAATACTTTTGAATAATGGGTCCCTTATGAGGATATCCAATCACTGAGTTCCTAGAAAAATCAAGATCGTCAGAGCATTGAAAAGCTAGCAGCAAGTATGACTCATTGTTTGAGCTAGTTTTACTAGTTTTAATCAGCTCTAGACTTTCACAAGACTTAAGTTTGAATCCAACTTCTGTCGTACAAAAGTGAAGTTATGCTGGCAGATACTGCTGTTTGCATCAGTCCATCTAATCAGCTGATTCTGAAGCTGGATAAAAGCACAAGAACATACCATTTCTGTTACACATCGAACAACATATTTCAAAATCCAAAAATCTATTGGTGAACTTAGAACTGACAGATAGCATGTAGCATAGGGGGGATTGAAAACAGCTGACAACCTCTTCCAAAATAGCACGCAATTAGCAACACAGACGTTCTGCTAAGAAAATAGAAATAAGCCTATTAACTGTCTCTTGTGATAGTGTAGATATTTAATATTTGCTAATATGGGCAGTGAATATGAATATCGTTTTAGTTGTTTTCAGCTAAAACAGAGATTCATCAGGTTAGCTCTAAGCCTTCTACTGCTCTGAAGAAGTGTTAGGTTTTCTACAAACTGCAATATTAAATCTTTTTTTTTAACTCATCACATAAATTTTCCCTTCTTATAACCATGGAAGAATGTAATATCCTTCTTCATATAAGCTGTAAAGAAGTTTGAAACAGGAGACACTGTGTTGCTACGGTTTCTTCCAGACAGCCAGAAAAAGACAGTCTCTAAGACTCTTTTCCTTGTATTTCAATAACATAATTAAAACCATAAAGATATTTTTTCTTGCAACTTTTACCTTAACTTTAAAACCTTAATATTACTTGATACCAGTAGTGCTCCCTTGCCCAGTAACAATAGTAGTGCTTCTAGGAGACATCTGGGCGTTGTTGCCTGCAGCAGGTACTATATATATATAAATTAAAAAAAAGTAACTACCAAGAACGCTTAGACCCAATGTTTTTCTGCACAGCACCACACTACAACACAATTGCATGTTAGTGTTTTCAGTGTTGTGATGTATCGGTATGTGTGCCTCTCAAATGGCACCAAATGGTCCTTTGGGAAAGAATTACAGATGCCACACACGTCTGTTTACATAACCTGTAGCTACCCCCTGACCATATGAGCGCCACTGTTACCAATAATGTTGTACAAACAACATCTAATCAGGGAGTCAAACATTTAGAAATACCAGAGCTGCCATCAGACAAATCTACAAGCAGAAGTAAATGTGTTACGGCATAAAGGCTGTGCTTGGATTAGGAATGCTTTTCAGAAGTTTTTTTCACGCAGGCTCCACCCTGTAGGATGTCTTGGCTAAACATATCCTTGTACTTCTCAGAATCGCTTACAGAACCCAGAGAGTCTCTGGTGATGGTCAACAGTGGATCTCGTAAAATTAATCTGAAAGGCTTTGCAAAATGTGACTTTGCCTGTAAAAGGGAGGAGGGTAGCTTTAAATGGTTGAAGGTGGCAAACAGGATGTAGACTTACCTCTGTTTGTCTGCGGGACACACTGACGTAGACACTGCCAGTCACAGGAAACTGGACAACCAGAAGCACAAACAAAACATCCTGTCTTCATGGTTTTTATTTGACTTTTGAACTATAAGATTTTGACAAGATTGAGGAGATAAAAATCGCAGTAGCCCCGTACTACTTCTAAAAACCAGCTAAGGTTGTTATTTTGCTTTGGTCAGTAATGAAGACCACTTTTTAAAAATCAATTATTTATGCTGCATGTGTCAACCTCCACTACAGGGCAGCAGTTGGGTCTGTAAAAACTAAACAGCAATGTTTTTCAGAACGCTGCAGGGAGTTATGACACAGCCTTTTATAACGCGTCCTTTATTCCCATTCTTGGGGTGTTTTGATGGCATTTGTTGAAACAAAACTCAATCCATAGAGATACCGTCCCATAATTATCATTTTGAACATAACCCACCCAAGATCAGACAGTCCAAGGCATTGTTTTGGCATTCTGAGTTGACAGTCAGTTTTTGATGGTGAAAACTCATTGAGCTTTTATAAACCAACATTGTGGAACTAAAGAAGGCATGGGTTGGAAATTATTGGTTTGGATCTAGAAAACTATGCATCGAATTTGTGTTGAACATTTTGCTTTCTAAAGGATACAGACCATTTGAGGTTTGTTGCAAAATAACTTCGATCTATAAGAACCTTAACCCCGCATAATAAAATGTCCTTCCACAGAAGTCTGAATTTTCATCATAAAGTCCTTTCAAAACATACCGTGGCTAAAAGGTTGCATAGTTTTGGCTTGGCTGTGTAAAAAGGGGCTTGTGATTACTAATAAGATTGAACAAAGATGACACATATGAGGTGAAAGTCAATGCTCCAGATTTGAACTAATTTTAAACCGGGGGACCCATCGGATCTGGGATTTGAGCAAAATTAAATTTTTGTGGGAAATAAGGAGTCGAAGAACTAGTGTATATATTCAAATGTCAAATATGTAGCTTTATAAGTTCTAGTTCATTTTGTTTTTGAAATAAAAAAAACTGAATATATATTTGGGGCTTTTATTTTAAAGATTAAAGAAAGGTATGTCTCAAATCATCTGATGTATTGTAAGCAGACTCCATCCATTGTGAATTCAGTAACAAATTAAATAGACAAACAAGACTTTTTGAAATACTTCATAAATCCTGATGCAATTTTACATCCTTGGCATTTACCACTAAGCCACCAGTGGCAGTTCAAAGCAAGGTGACTAGCATAATTCCCTTTTGATGTAATGCAATCATAAAATGCCGAAAGAGTCGATGTAATTGGTGTGATTTCACTACCTTCTGATTGTGAATGCAGTAAAGTTCTGGCGACGCTGGGTTTGATGGACACTTACAAAAAAAAGTTTGATTGCACTTTAACCATGCATGTTTTAATGGTAATTTCATTTTAAAACAATAATTCCAATGATGGGAAATTTAGTAACCTCTAGGAACAATTTCATCTCTATATACTTAAAGACTCCGAGCGTTGGTTTTGCATTTATTGAGAATCTGATTATTCAGCATCTAGAATAGTTCATTGAAGAGAATTGTGTAATATATGAGTTGCAACAACATTTAATATTCCTCTTGGAATAATAAAGCATTTTTTAATAGAACTGAGTCAGAGGGCTGCAGGATGCAATTATTGATCCAATAAGGACACAAGCTTTCTGTGCCTCACTTGGCTTATCAAGAGTGGCAATGATATGCATAAGATCCCACAGCTAAAACATGTTTCTTGTTATTAAGAAAAAAGAAAGAACTTTCGCTGTCATATGCCTATCCCAACATCACAGGTGGATCAGTATACTCGGCTTGCAGCAGTAGGACCTAATTGTGAGGGATTTGCTCTTAATGCTTTGAGTAATAGCCTGTTTACTTTCCAATGAGGTATTGAAATTGACCTGCTTAGTCATCGATAGGTTATGAAATGGTTTACATTGCTGATAGTGTAGATGACAGCTGAATTAATTACACCGCCATAATGTACTCTCAGGATTCACTCAAATATGAAGAGCGTGCGCCTGTACTGCATGGAGTCCTCCTTCTCTGATTATCTCCATGAATGTGTGGATCTGTGGGTGTCACTGATAGGCCGCGGCATTAAACTGACCCTCTCTCAGAGTGACAGCTTTAAACCCTCAAAGCTATGAGAGTGAGCATGGCATGTGTGCCCACAGAATCCAATTCAGCCTGGAGTAAAGAAGAACTGCCTTTCAGCTCTTATCAGGGCGCCAGCAGAACGGGGCAGATCACCTCCCACTGCTGAGCTATCAATGTAGAGTTAATTGCCTTGCAGAGAAAAACAGGAAGATGCCGTGTATCTTGTCTTTTTCATTGTTTGCCGACATTTTTTTTTTCCTATGTCTTTTTTAACTCTATGTAGTACAGCATTTGGACTTGGTCTTTGCTTCGAGTTGTCCACGTGAGCCTGCAAACCCGCTCTTCAGATTATTCACTTAAGTGATAAGAACAACCAAGTTTGACATAAAGTGACACAAAGCAGCACTGAGAGAAGAAGAGCGATATGGGGGGATGGACAGATAAGTGGTACGAGGACGTCATGTAGAGAGAGAGACGACAAAGCGAGGCGCGTGCACACCACGTTCTGTAAGCTGTTGGAAGACAAGGTTGTTCAAGGTCTACTGCCATGCTTGATGGGTTACAGAGGGTGTGGGAGCCTGACGGGATAAAACACACTAGCGGTTGGCTAGTCCTTTCAATCTATAGGTCTTCATATTGTTTTTGCTGACTGCAATGCATTAAAGTGCTGCGCGTGTGTGTGTGTGTGTTATATGTCGAGTGCTAATGGCCTTGTGTTGTAGCCTATTATGTTAGTTTCCTCCAAGGTCCAGGTCTCCCATGTCTCATTGCATCTGTCACAGTTTCTTGCCTATAGTACGTCAGCAAGAACCATTTCTTCAGAGTCTGGAGGGAACATGTTTAATGTGCGAGAAATTCCAAGCCCACTGCCTTGAATTGCGTAGATCACCAGTTCTCAAGTTTTATTTATAGAATTTTTTTTTTTTTTTTTTTTTTTTTTTGTGCCATCTAAGGATATACTTAGCTTTTCAAGCACTGAAATTTAAAAATGGTAAGAAAACAGAACTTCCGCTTTTAAATTTTGTTTTTTAGTGTCAGGACTGATGTACTTTAATAAAATTTTTACTCAGAAGTTAAAGGACTAACTTCTGAGTAAAGACGTTACTCCAGTTCCTCTTGATTTGTAAGGGAAAATGGAACTAGTTTAAATCCAATATGGGTGTGTCTTTAGGGGGAAAAAAGTAACACTTGCTACAGAATTATGGCATTTATTTGCACATTTGATAGGTTGTATGTCTATAAAACTTTCAAATTGTAAAGCTCTCCAAGAACTATACCAGCAATTAGTTTCCGATGAGTCGGATGAGTTAGTCAGTCTTTTTTTTTTCTTTTTTTTTTTTTTTTTTTCAATAACAGTAGGATGTGAATGGATATACTTATACATAACTATTAGGTTTTTAAAAAATCATGAAGTTTTAAAATTACCAATTTTATCTTAATGTGTAAGTTATGAAGACTTAAATATGATCAAGGTTTCTCTACTAGGTCTTCAAATACTTTTAGATCTATCTTACATTTGTTGAACTCCTACATTTGTTTATTCATTCCTTCTTCTTTTTCTGTCTTTTTTTATGTCAAACAGGACGTCTGTAGCTAAAGCCGTCACCAATAAGTTTGGAAACATAGATGTAAAAGTTTGAGATTCATGCCAGGAGTTTGATTCTGTAAATTAATATTTGTTATTTTTCATAATTCATGTAGATCTTAATTTTGAGTCATAATGGTCTCAAAAGTTCTTCAATAAAATGAACTTACTGAAAAGAAGAATGTCTGTCTTTGGGGACATATACGTTATACAGACAGATTAACTGGATAAAGGCTTTGTGTGTTTTTTTGATTTGCCTGGAGACGCTAGAGATCTATAATCAGAGGAACATTACGAATATATTTTGCTAAACAGAATGTGGCTAGCAATTGTTGGCTTTTGTCAATTTTATTATTCTTTACTTGTTCACAGTTTGTCCAGTCTTAGAAAATCTATGAAGAGTCTCAAAGCATTGATTCCTCACACACTACAGACTTTCTTACTTTGACCTAGCTTCACAAATAGAGCTCCATCTCTCCATTTAATGGAATATTGCTTCGCTTAGGCAAAGGAGGCTCTATTATCTCCTTTGCCTAAGTGAAAGGAGATAATCTAGAGCCAGTTTAGAGCTAGGCTGGCTCTAATCAAATTAGAGCTATCGTAGCTCTAATTTGATTATATAAAATCCAAATTAACAGTGCAGTTTGCTTATCACTTAGTGGAGGAACCTTAAAGTTTTACCTGAAATACCATAAGTTTGAGACTCATTCCCAGAACCATACTCTGATTGCAGTGATGAATAAGTAGCAAACACTGCAAAACATTTTAGTTTTGCAGTGTTTGAGGTCTTGAAAAAGTTTTGCTCTGACCTTATCTTTTGAGTATCTTCAATTTGAAACAAGTGATTAGTTGTTTTTGGTTGTGGCTTAATAGCGCTACCACACAGTTGGCTAGCTTTCTATTTACACTTCCTCAAAGTATAATGAGAATGCGGCCTAAGTAATAGTAGTGGTACTTGTACCACAGTGTGAGTACAAGATCAAGTGTAGATAACATGTCTAGAATCACTTCAGAAAGTCTACCCCACTATTCTGCCACCAGAAAAGACTATTACTGACCTTGTACCGCTTGGGTTGTATTAAGGGAGGAGAAGAGGCGGCAGAAAACTCACAACCACACAGGCACTTGGAATTCCACAGTGCTGTCCTTTAATAAACTCTTCACCAACCTTACAAAGCCCGGTTGAACGGCTGCTATATTACCAAACATGAAAATGAGCAGAGTCCAAACTACCCGTAACGTTACTAAAGTTAGAGAGCTAGCATGTCCATGTAGTGACTGTAGCACGTTTCTCCCACGCTCTCTACAGAGAAGCAGTGGCGCATACACGTGACGTCATTAGAGATACTAGAGTATCTTAAAGAGATAGTACACAATTACGGCTGTTACAACCTTCAGATGTTTTTAATAGTGTTAAAGAAAACAAAACAAACAAACAAAAACACACTGCTTCAGTTATACTTGACTCTGCAACTGTCAAAGCGTTTTGGCAATCAGTGATTCTTGAGAATAGGGACAAAATGGGTTTTAATTTTCCATCTGATGGAGTTGACAGTGCAGGACGGAGTTGACACAGAACTGAAGGTGATGACAAACTAGTGAGTAAAATGAAAAACTTGATACATGTGAAGTAATGCAATTTATGTAAAATACATTCAAATGAATTAATTTCACATTTAAGTGAGATTTGACAACAATTTAACTGAAAGAGTCAGAAAAACTCTGATGGAGTTGACATCTGACGGAGTTGACGAAATGCCAAACTACCTCCATTTATATGATGTTATCCTGAAGGAGGCCATATTGTAGCTCATCAGGTCCATGGAATCTTTACAGTAAACCAAAATTAAGCTTTTATTTCACAAAATTTCATCAAAGTTTTGTAAATTGTCAGTTATGGAGTTGACGCATCATGGTTGTGACAAGCAACTTAGGAATAAGACAGAAGAAAAAACTAAAGAATAACTTAAGCTAACCAGAGCTAACTAGCCCTCTTAGCAAAGGAAGAGAAAGGAAGAGATCATGGGGTCCTCAGAAGTTCTGGTGCCCCCAATAATGCCTGATTTATTTTATTTTATTTTTTACATTCTTTTCATGTTTGATGGTGTTGACAAAATCTAGGGACAAATTTCAATGGAGTTGGAAAATATATAAAAATGATTTTCAATTAAATTTATTGATAATTTTATAATTATTTATATGACTACTTATACTTAATTGTCATAGTATATAATTTTAGTATTTCTTTATTTGTTTTAAACTATTACAATGTATTGAGTTCTGCTCCTGGACAAGGGCTTTTACAGGCATCCACTGACTACAGTGTTTAAAATAAAAAAATATTCAGCAAACACCAGGAAAATATACATTGTTGTGCTCACATGACCCAGGTTAGTTTAGTCAGATATTTGAAAAAATTATATTTTGTGTATATTCAAATTTTGTGCTTTATCCATAGGACCTGTTTTGTCCCTATTCTCAAGAATCACTGCAATGTGTTCCATCTGAGTGTCCAGGATGTATGTAGGTCAGGTTTGCCCTGATAGGCTAATATATAAATCTCCATATGCTTGGAAGGCATGAGAACGAAACATGTCAGACTATGTCTGCGCCTGCCCCAGGCGAAGAAGTCTCTCAGCGTTTTTCCATCATATGCTGTCTCAGAAGGTTATCTGCGAGTTATTAAATGCAGTTCTTTTTTTTTCTCCCCTCACTGATTTCTAACGAGCAGTGAACCAGATCGTTTCTGTGTGGTTCCCTTATTTTTAGCACCATCTATCGCAGATTCTTTGCTACAGCTTGCACTGTAGCCTTTGCATGCTGCGGAGGTAAAACGGGAACATTGATTTTAGTGAGCGCTTAGCTACTAGTCTTGACTCTTGCAAGCCTGGCAGTTTGTATAAAATAAGATGAATGTGATGGAAACTGTAATACAATTACTAATGACAAATCACATCCCAAGGATTTCTGGCTTAGCAGTGCTTCACTTGTGAGCGCACACACTGCACTCGCACGGACAACTATTGTACTGAAGCGTGTAGATCATATTTGGATTGATTTAACATTCAATGCTAATTGTTTTTTTTGGGCTGGTGATTGTGCATCTGGAAGTAGATTCAAAAGGACCAGCATTCTTTAGTGTGGTGGCACTTTGGTTTTCTGCATTTTTGTAGCAGCGCACCACTCGACATCTGCTTCTCAACTGCATAAGTCAATGGAGGAACTTAATATATGTGGGGTTTTGTTTTTATTTATTTATTTTTGCTTTTGTTCTTCCTCAAACTGCTTAAGTGAACAAAAATTGCAGAATTTCACTATGCATTTATATTTTCATGCAAGGTTTTGCGAAGGTCTGAGTGGTTTGCCAGTGTGTTTTTATTTTCAATTAAAACGTTGACTCATTTAGACCATAAACCCTTCAATGTTCCACTTTGCTGCTTCTTTTTTTCCGGGAGGTTAACCTTTGCGGTGGTGTTATGTAGGTCAGCCCGCTCTCATCGAGTTGAAGCTGCTTCTTTGATAAAATATGGTCTATGACAAATGCTCTCTTAAAAGACAATTTCTAACCTGGAAACATGAGGTGATGTTTTAGAAGATTTGAAATAGCATTTTTTTTAAAAGGCATCATTAAAAAAAAACAAAACAAAAAAAAAAAACAACGAAAATGGCTCCTAAAAACTTATATTGCCTTCCATATTAATTCTGGCTCTTTCTCTTGCAATTTTTTTGTGCCCTTATCATTTTTGTCCCCTTTTATGTTTCCCTATTACCAGCAAAAATATACTCAACTATTGACAGTGCAGTAAGTGTTGAATGGAAAAAGTGGTGCATCATAAGATGAAGCGCTCCCATTATCGAGCACTGAAAGCAGTAACCAGTCAGTTAATTTAGCTACATCATCTCCTGAGTCTCTTCTATTCCTACTTTACCCCTTTTTTAAAAATTAACCATTCAGTTGTTCCCTTTTCCTCCTTGATATATGCTTAGGAAGTTCTCATTATTGAATCATCTCTACACACAACATGTTTCTGCTTAATATAAAGGACATTTTGCTTGCGCAAAGCACACGTGATCTTCCTTAAATATGAGTATTGGCCTTTATTGTTCAACAGTATGTGACTAACTAAAATGAGGAAGGTCTTGCACAGGACAGTAAAAAGGGCATATAGGTGTTTAGCATTTTTCTTGTACTGTGACCCTATCTGAGTGTAATAATTTCACTCGACTTCATTTTCTCTCTCCTGCTTACAGTGAATGAGTATGTATTCATGGTCCAAGCCAGAGGCATCCAGATTAGAGAAAACGTGAGGAACATAGGGGCTCAGGTCCTGGAGCAAGTTGTGAGAGGGGCCTACAGCATCAATGGCACAGGTAAATACCAGCACATACAGCAATATCTTAACGGCGATAGATTTTCATCAAATTTTATTCAATTTCAATAATTTATTTCAAACGGTGATACTCTACTAGAGTCACCAGGCACAGAGTGACATAATTTCAAGTTTTAATTTCTATTAGTTTTTATTGTGATCACTTTCAACATTATTTTTCAGTGTTGCAATGATGATATCAGCTGTGGTTAATTGAGATTTTCACCTTTCCTTTTTTTCTTCTCAACAACCTCTCTGAGCTTCAGCATTTTTGTCACTAAAATTTATATGAGATGCAAATATTTAGGAAAGTGAATGTATATTGAACTAACCAAGCATGGAGATCCATTTGAACATCACTGAAAATATAATTTATTTTATTACGTCATTTGAATAAGTGGATCTTTGATGCTTATGTCTGTTCATTTGGATGTTTGTGGCTTTACAGCTAATGAAGAACCACAATTCAGTTCCCAGAAAATAAGAATGCTTAATTTCACCAAACTATGTTTAATACAGAAATGTTTTCTTATGTCTTACACACAGTCGTGTGGAAGAATGATAACTTGACAGTTATTCAGTAGAAAGACTAGGTTTCCTTTGATGTCTTTCTGAAACTTGTTCATTTGTGGCCCCAGATTATTCCTATGACTTCAACGAGAGCGAGAGCGATGCTCCTCCCACCACTTACCTCCCTGAGGGTTTCACATACCTCCCTTCGCAGGTTTGCCCTGAGAAGCTGCCCTCTATGAGTAAGCACACTGTTGACATTTTGGATTAGACTTCCTTTTGCTTACAAACCGAGTACACAATTATTACATAATCACTTAGAAACATATGCCCAACATTGCTCAACTTCATTATGTTACTTTGATTGTTTTTGCACTTCTTGTCTTTCTGCTGACTTCGTGCTCTCCTCTTTTCTCCCATTGTTATGGTGTTTTTTTTGCCTCCTCTAATCTCTGACTTTTATTGCTCCTTTCCCTTCCTCCTTCCTCTCTCAGAGGGCAGGCTGGAGGTGAACATGAGTGAAATATCTCTGGAGGAGGTGGAGAGGTCCTTGCTGGAGCGAGAGCCCACCATGGCTCTGGGAGGCTTCTGGAAGCCCAAAGACTGTTTACCTCGCTGGAAGGTAAGTGTCCTTGTGTGTGTGGCACTCTCAAAAGCAGAGCGGGTTGACGAGCATAAACCAACTGGCCAGTGGGATTGGCAAATGCACGACTGCTCCTTTTTGGGGCACAAAAAGTTACTAAAAGCGTCTTACAAATTGTTGGACTTGTTACAGAATTGCTGTTCATCCTTCCTGGAAGGTCCAGATCGAATATTTACTGTGCTGGCCAGGCAGCCATTTACTAGTAAATATTTGATCTGGCCAGGCCATTGCCTTCCTAAGCAATTTGGAATGGAAATATTTCTCATCATGAAAAATACAGTCATGGTAAAAAGTAAGTGCCACCCATCACCTGTATTTGGGTACCTAATGTGGGCAAGCTACAGGGAGCATGTCTATACAGCCGACCTCAGAATAATTACCAGAGAAGATGGCACAATCCATTTGTATTCAGTCCTGTGTACATGCCAGAATGGTAAAAACTGTGACATTTTGCAGAATAACCTGTTGAGAAATGCAATTAAATCCATCAGATGTGCACAACAGTGGTATTTTTTGTGCGGGTATTACACCAAATAAATGCTATACAGACCAAAAATCATGGCTGGTTGATTAACTAGATCTGATTGTATGCATTATTTAGCCTTAAGCTGTTATTAATGCCAATGCTCAAAGTTTTAGTTGTGCAAAACAAAACTGAAAATCCTAAATACAAAAAAAAAAAATCTGAACTTGAATTGTTTCTCTGCAGTAAACTGGAGCCAACAGTGTACTGCAAGCAGAGCTTGATAAGAAAATATTTAAAAAAGATTGGTTCTGCTTTAAGGTTCCAACTTCCCTATTAGCATTTTGTAAAGGGGATATTAGTCAGTTGAACTGTTGAACTGCATTTGGTTTCGTACCTGCCCTGTTTTTTTTTTTTTGTTGTTTTTTTTCAATCTCTGATAGCAAACACAGCTGCGTCTTTCCAGAGAATGATTCATCTAGCTTGTGTTTCACTGGAATTATTAAGTAGCCTAATTAACCAGCATGACATTTCTTATATGGTCTGTGCACTTTGCTGTTTATGCTTTGATGGAGAATTATGTGGTCAATCAGTTTGCCATAAAAAAAGGAACAACTTACACACACAGTACAAGAAGCAAACAAAGCAATTATACTTGCCTCTAAATGCAAAAAACACATTACTTGTTTGTTTTTAAGCAAGCCTTGTTTGCTATGTTTTTTTTTTTCAACAGTGAAATCATGCCCTCTTCCTTTTTTTTTTTTGTATTTGTAATTCTGCAAACTATCAGATAAGCGATCAGTAATTTGTTAGTAGGCAAAAGCCACCTTATCATTTTTATGAACTACCTATAAGCCCTTTTATTTTTGACCATTTCACTGAATTTGGAAAAAATCCCACTTGCATGTGCTGATTATAAGTCGGAAATGTCAGATCTAATTGTGTAGATTAGATTCTGTGTTTGCGATTTTTTTTTTTTTTTTTTTTGCTTTTTTTTGTCAGACTTTCATATTTTCCTTCTAGGATGCCAGACTTCCAGGCTCTGACAAACTCTTAACAAACTCAGTAGAACAAACTAAACGGCTCTGTCATTTGAATACACAGCAGCCCTGTATATTTTTACATTCTGCTTGCTCTAGTTGTCTTTTTTTCTCAGTTGATATATGTTGTATTATCTGCTGTTTTCCATCCTCAGGTGGCAATCCTCGTTCCATTCAGGAATCGTCACGAACACTTGCCCATCCTACTGAGACACCTGGTGCCTGTGCTGCAGAAGCAGAGACTCCAGTTTGCCTTATATGTCATTGAGCAGGTATGCACACTCACACACACACACACACACACACATGCATAAAGAGAAGTCCCTGTAAAACCACGCTTGGAAAAATTCCATCTGTGTTTTTCTGTCAGAAATGGCTGAATATTTTTGTTTTTATTCCCTTTTTTTTTTTTCCTTCAGGGAGGAACAGAACCATTTAACCGAGCCATGCTGTTCAACGTGGGCTTTAAGGAGGCCATAAAGGACCTGGACTGGGACTGCCTGATCTTCCATGACGTGGACCACCTCATGGAGAACGACCGGAACTACTACGGCTGCACGGACATGCCCCGACATTTTGCAGTCAAACTTGACAAGTACTCCTACATGTGAGTGTCCACTTTGTTCCTTTGTCCACTTTGTTGGGAAAAAAAAATAATAATAATATATATGTATATTATACTGAATCTATGTGTTATTATCTCCCCCAAGGCTTCCATATAATGAGTTCTTTGGTGGTGTCAGTGGCCTGATGGTGAAGCAGTTCAAAAGAATTAATGGATTTCCCAATGCGTTCTGGGGCTGGGGAGGCGAGGACGATGACCTCTGGAACAGGTAGGGAAAACAGCACATAAAACACACAGACTCCAGCTTACTGCATGCTGCTGCAGCACCAGGCTTGCTGCATTGTTAGCTTTGGACGTTCTTACTAGATAAGTTGGGCAGGTCGGTCATAGCAGGCCTTTGTGTTGGCTGTTTTTTTTGTTTTTTTTCCCTTCCATGTGGCTGCTTGCCGCACAGCATTTCCCACCGCCCACACAGCACACAGGCAGCTGTACTGGGCTTCCAGTATAATCTGCTGACTTCAACTGATCGACTTATGCTTTTTTTTTTTTTTTTTTCCCCTGTCAAGAGAGCCTCTTTTGCATGCAGTGACTGGACAAACAAACGTCAATATCATGTTATTGAAAACTGTAACACGATAGCATGGTGGTTTACGGAAATGCCTCAGTGAGCGCTAATATTGAAAAGCTTCTATTTAACTGTGTACACTACTGGTTTAAAATCGTTAAATTTGTTTGCACAGGGTGCAGTTTGCCAATTACAGTGTAAGCAGACCGCATGGAGACCTGGGACGCTACATGTCTATCCCGCATCACCATCGTGGAGAAGCCCAGTTCCTGGGAAGGTGGGTGTTCAAATACACACGGCTCATTTCCAAAGGCACAACCCGCCAAACTGCGTTTGGTTAAAGAAGGAGTTGATAGCTCCGGCGAGGCTTACACTCATGTGATGTAAGCCAGTCACATGAGAAGGCAAAGTGGTGACTTTGAGTGAATTTCAACTCACTTAAAGACTTTTCATGTGACGTTGTTTGAATGCTGCGGGGCTGGATTCCTATGTGACATAAAACGAGCAGAGGAAACATTGTTGCTTTGAGAAGAGTTAATTAAAAAATGTTATTCTTTTGAAAATAAAAAAAATATGTATTTAAAACACGGTTTCCAAAACTTAAAACCCATAATCCATGACAGCAGTTTGCATTTGTGTTCTGACCCACCTTTCACTACAATTACAGCCATGAGCCTTTTGGGGAACAGTGGATCCCCACCTATTAAAGGCTCAGTACTAGTGAATTTTTATGTGGAGCATAAGACATAATTATTTCCGCATTTTTTTCCCTGCAATATTCAAAAGGATGTGCAGCTTGGAAATGAACGTTGCAATACCTAGCTTCTGCAGTAGTGCTAAGGCAGTTTCCACTGAATGTATTAATGAACATTAAGGTACGTTTGGTGTTTTAGCTATTTAATTAGGCAGTTGTAAGCTTTTATAGAGGCAGTTTCACGTATTCATGGATTTATAATATTTGGGCCTGACTGTGGTTCCTAACACCGGGGAATACAACCATTGTATGTCTTCCCACTTTTTACATCTAGAGTGTGAATTTCTTTGCTTATTCTCCACATTGTTTCCCAGTTCTCTGTTGTATTTCACCATATATTGCCTCTGTCTAATTGGTACGTGTACTGTTGTGGTTTTCTGCTGTTCAGATGATTGATTTATTTTGCTTCTGTTTTTGTTTTTTGTTTTTTTACTCACAGGTATAGTCTACTACGTCACTCAAAGGAGAGACAGAAAGTGGATGGTCTTAATAACCTAAACTATTCACCCCTAATTTCAAGAAGTCGACTCTTCACCAATATCACAGTCAGCTTGAGCAGAAAGCTTGCACCTGTGGCTGACTACTGACGTAGGCAGAGCTGGACTGCAAAAACACCTGGGAATCAAAAGTCCTTTAGGACATCAGCCATATCTCACCAGTCGCAGCACTGCTTAGGACTTATTTAGTTTTTTTTTGTTGTTGTTGTTGTTTTTTGTTTTGTTGTGTTTCATTTTGTTTTGCTTTGTGTTTGTTTGTATGCAAAAACAGAAAAAACTGAAATGGAGACTCAAATTAGAAGATTTGATAAATCATCTAAAAAAAAAAAAAAAAAGAAACAAAAAGAAGTAGGGATAAATGCTGCACTTATTCGTGCCACAGTTCATTACTCTTCATCTGGGCTTGTGTACACGTCAGTCTCCACATGCCTTTTGCACCATTTTGGCCTTCAGCATCCCATTTGTCAAGTTTGTTCCTTATTTTCTCTTTTGATTAGCTCCCCCCTGAGCTGTTGTGCTTGACTACGGAATTAGGTTACACATTCAAGCACGTGCACGCACACACACACACACACACACATACGCACACACACTGGTCACACATGTACGCACACAGGATTCTGTACTTGCATGTGCTGACATGGGGGTGGGAGGGGGCGCTGGAGCTTAGGTCTTTGATTTTAGTTTTGCTCTTTTGATTTCATAAATGCAGTAAGCCTGTGAAAACATTTGCATGTGCACACAACCCTTACAGCGCCACACAGCAACTTCAGTTGAGTGGATTCATGCAGCTGGTTCTGCAATAGGAATGCCAAATCTACAAGTAAAGATAGATAGAGAAGATGATATATTGTGCGAGAAATAGTTTATTCCAAGTTAAAAAAGAAAAAAAAAGAAAAAAAAAAAAACAATTATTTCCTTAATCATTCGTATTCCGTCTTGTGAACATACCATTTAAAGACTGTGACGTTTGTGTTTGCATTGTTTCACTGAATGTTCTGGCTGCCTGCTAGTGGCTGTATGTTGGAGTGCAATGCTCATCCTGTTAGCAATAAGCTGTAATATCAGACAGCAGAACTTAGCCCTGACTTCCTTATTGTACAGATGCAATAGCATGGGTGCTAGCATTCCCTTGTTGGACTAAAGAAAAGGTGTGACTGCGTATGCAAACCTTAAATTGAGCTCAGCTTTGCTTAAGCAAAACGTGGCGCCCCCTTGTTTTTTTTCTTTTTTTTTTTTGTTTTTTCTCTTTTTCCCAGAACTCACGTCTGCCTTGTGTCTACATCTGTGTGCGAGTGAGGGCAAGCTATGCAAATGGCCTGCATGCATCTGGTCGCCAGGGAAGGAGGAGACGTCGTCTCCCAACTCTTCTCTGGCCGACTTTAGACCTCACTCTGCGTGCAGCATGTAAATCTAGGTCAGAAAGAAATAGGTGCAGGTGTATTTTTAGACCCCCTACGTTCTTAATGTTTACTCACCTTCAATTTTTTTTTTTTTTTACAACATAAAACTGGAGGTTGCAGATACTTGACTTGTGTCACCATCACTGGTGTTTACAGAATCTCGAGCTTGTCTTTTGTTTGTAACCAGCCTTCCTCCACCCAGGGTGCTGCAAACATCTTAATCTGTTCAGCAACCCTTTTGCAGCTGCCTTTTTTGTTAAATTGACCCTTATTTCCTCACATAGGTGGGGGAAAAAAAAAGATTATCTGATTGGGGGGGAAAAAAAAAAGACGATCTGAATGACGGTGTCATGTGATTACTACTGATTGGCTTCGTGTCCGAGCTTTTCTTCGTCTAAATCAAACGTTGAAGTGTTGATCTATGTAGAGATTTTTATTTTTATTTTGGAGAGGCATGCTGCCTGACACTGTGCTATGACACACACTGACAGTCCTCTCAAAATACACAGCAGCTCCTCTCTGTTTGTTTAACAGTGTTCGTTTTTGGGGGTCAAACATCCCCAAACCAATGTAGTTCCATTTTTTAAGACATCACACAGACATATATTCCTCACTGTCTTGTCATGCAGCTACATCATTTCACACAAATCGCCTTGTATACATTTCTAAACATGTTTCTCCTAGGAGGCATGTACGTAATCGAGAAAAAAAAAAAAAATGTTGGATTTCAACGATAAAATACAAACTAAAAGGGGCTGGCCCTCTTGTCTATTTATTTGACGAAATACTTACTTTTAATTGTTCAGTTTTTATTTTTCTTGCGGGTTGACGTGATGACTTAGGAAGTGACAGACTGTGTTAGATGCACTGAATCATAGCTGTGTGTAGTAGTGTGGGATTCTGAGGTTCGGTTCTGTGTAAATGGGGGCAGTTCCGTTTCATTCAGACACGGATCTTATTTCTCTTCAGCGGCGGCGCCATTTGCGTCGTCGCTGAAGAGATGAAATGAAATGGAATGGCACCCATACTGTAGCTTGGTGTTATTACTCTTCTGAGCAGAGGCGTTGGAGGAGGCCATTTTGTGTGATAACCACAGGAAGAGCAAGACAGAGTTAAAAAAAAAAAAAATGCTAGTGGCCACTTTCTTTCACTGATCACCTCCATTACACTGATGATAATCAATGGTACTGACCTGCCGCAGCTCCCTTTGGAGGACGTACTTACTGGAGCCAATTTTACCGGGACGCGATGTGATATTGAGAGGCGAAAAAACATTATCGAGACTTCTGGCTCTTTCATTTCATCTATCCATCATGTGGGCTAGATGCTATTATGATATCATTCAGTGAATTTATTCATCCTGCCACATTAAACTAACCCATGTGTGAATTGTTATGCTAGCAGATCTCAGTAGTGCTTACACCCCTGTTCAAATACCAGGTTTCTGTTGGTTAAGACAATGAGGCATTGTAAATTTCTTTACTAAAAAAAAAAACAGAGGAGGATGTCGCATCTTAATTTGCTCCAAATCTATAAATTAGTCAGATTGTGAGGACATTTCTTATCCATGTTCCGGTGATCCCTTATATTTTCTGTCACGCTTACAGTAGTTGTGGATTTGGCCATTCAAAAACTTCTAGTGAGGTGTTTTTCCTATTGGTTTTGGAGTACGCTGTGGGAAAAATTAAATCTTTCCTCATCTTCTGCTTTACAGCAGACAAAATCAATCCCAAACTATGAATCATGTTTTCCACCTTTGCCACACTGTGCTTCAGTGTGGCGGTGTGTAGTTTGTGGTTGTTCCAAATATCTTTAGCGGCACAACAGTCGAAGTTTTGAATCATGAAACATTTTAGGAGACATTAGCATTAAAAAAAAAGAAAAACAATGCACATATGGAGAATACTCTTCTCACACGTGGAGAACAAGCAGTACCAGACAGAAATTCCTGCAGCTCCTTCAGTGTTGCTGTCAGGCTATTGGTAACCACAGCGACGAGTTACCATCTTGGTATGTCTTCGGTTTTGGAGGAATATCTAGATTTTGTTACATCTACCCCTTTATTTTCTCCAATCAGTGGAGACTTTTTTAGCAGGAGTACATATAATATGGATGTCTTTCACCCTCCTTCTGACTGAGTTTTGGTTCTTTCTAACTTCTTCACAAGAAATTGAAAAGCCATCGCTCTTTTTAACTTAAATCCCACAGATGTAAAACAATCCCATCAGGACATCTGGCCTCTGTTTTCACATGAATCAGAATCACAATAACCAATGGCAGATTTGAACCTAAAAAAGAGCGAATGCTGAATCTGAATCAAAAGTATGCTTCATCAAAGTGTTGAATTAAGGATGCAAAGTTAAGTGAAATCAGTTTTGCTTCCTGAAATCACCGCAGCCTGGAATTCTAACAGTGGTGTTTACACTTCAGAGACGATCTGTGTGTTTAGAAAGAGCTGTGGCTCATTCTCAGAAACGAATCATGCAAACCTCCTCGCTCCAGATTACGGAGGTGCCCAGTGGAAGTCAGGGACAGTAGCAAGCAGTTGTGTTAAGTTTTCTTTTCCATGTGTGTTTGAGTGAAATGGCTAAACCTTTCAGAGGTGCAACCATCCTCCATATGAACCTTCTTTTCAATTTTTTTTTTCTTTTGTATTTTTATGTTTTGGATTTTGTTTACCAGCACTGATATGAACAGTTGTTTTTATTTCCTGGTAGTGAACAGCTGGCAAGTTCTCCGTGTAGTTCCTCACATTTACATGATACGCTGTATATTATCTCTAAACACAACTATATATATATCTATATCTGTAGATATAGATATAAAACTTTCATTGCTTTAAATTAAAATTAAAAGCTAAATGGACATATAGCAAAAGCCAAATGGTTTTCAGTGTGTGTGTTCAGGTGAAGATTCAGACTGTGACATCCTCGATCTAAAGAGGCCCTCTGCGTTTTCAGAGTCAGTATTAGGCTCTATGTTCACCATACACGATGAGCAGCCGCATCAGCTCTACACTTTCGACACTTATTTTCTTTGGAAACTACTGAACAGCTTTGGCCACTAGTTTACTCACCAGGGACTTGTGTTTGGAATGGTAAATATTTGATTCCAGTGTGAGGAGAGCAGGCGGAGACTCTCTCCCAAGAGGCTTCTTCATATCTTAATTTCACCTGTCCTAATCCGTTTTGTGCCAGTTTAAATGAAGGGACCATTCTTTGGGCATCTGACAAGACTGGCAGCCTTAAAGCTTTTTAATTTATTGCAGTAGTTCTTTTTTTTGTTGTTGTTGTTTTGTTTTTCGTTCTGGTTTGTGTTTTTTCACTTGAGTTTTTATTTTTTTTTATAAAGCAAGAATATTTAAATTGAAAAAAGTGCATATCAAGAAAATGATCATTGTAAATATCGTTGTTGTGTGTAGTGTTTTAGAAATTCTATTAAGGTCTTAAATCACTACAGATGCTAGCATAAAGAACAAGGCTTCAGGAGGGTGGGGGAGAGACGGGGGGTTGGCTCGGGGTTTATCTGGTGCCATTTAAGTGCTAGTGGAGCTTACACATCAATGTTTTTACATCACTGCTTCCAAGCACAAGCTGTTTCTTTTCTTCTTTTTGAGAAAAAAATATAAAAGAAAATATTCCATAAGATTTAAAATTCCTCTCATAATCGCAGAGTTTTGCACTTCCAGTGTCTCCACCATGCTTAGCTTGCTGTGGCAAACGGGAGAAGCGCATCGTGTTGGAAATCGGCACCGATTCCCGCACGCGACTGTCCGTGGGACATCTCTGGGTGTGACAGCATCTGAGTTTAGGTGGAGGTCACAGGAAAGCACTGCAAGATGTTTTTTTTTTGTTTTTTTTATTTAAGCCAAAAATAAATAAATAAATAAATAAAAAAAAGAAGTCTTACATCGCAAAGTAACAAAGGCACCCAAACCAGCGACACAATCCACGCAAAAATAATCACAAATATTTTCTTTTTTGTATTAACTATTTAAGAAGAAAAGGAGACAAGATAACTAAAATATCTTCAAAAATATTTATTCTTTGATTGTAAGGAGAGACCCGTCTCCTTGAATTGAAGCCATTCGAAGCCACTTGTCAAAACTTGATGTCAGCCTTATGTGGATCTGTTTGTGTATTGGCATATTATCATTTGATTATTGAAATTTGTATGATGGAGATTTTCTTTTATACCATCATTGTTATTGTCAGAAGTACACCAATAAAATGGAAACTTGTAAAGTCTTTCTGCACATCTTATTTTTCTTTTAAGGGTGGGTGTTTTTCCCGTTTGCTTGCTTTGTAGTCCGTTAGTGTGTAGAGTTCCCTAGAACTCGCACTGTGGTGTAGATTCACCTATTTAAATGCTGTGGAAAAAAAATGGTGCGGTTTTAACTTACACTCTGCAGATGCATATGCATGCACATATGTGCAGCTTCCTGTTAGCGTGACGTTTAGTTTGCACTTCATTGCTCAAATGAGGAACTGAACGTTGACTGACCACAACTGGGAACGTAAGCTGCCGGTAATGGCTAAAATAGGAGTATTAAAATCTCATTTGAACCACGCTCTCCACTGAAGCCTGGTTGGATAACGGGGCGGGGGGTGATTATGGTGGGGTAGATGCAAAACCTAAACATAAAGCTAATTTAAATACACTACAATGATCTATGTCAGGATCCCCGTTTGACTTAGTTAAGAGGAGTGCAATCACTGAGGAGCTCGGCACTGCAGCAGAGATATAAACGGCATCATGTCCCCTCTTAGACGCCCTAACAAAGGCTTGTTTGTCTCTGTTCTTTTGGCTCAGAGACGCAGCTCTTTTTAATCCGGTTTATAATAAAATTTCCCCCCTTCTTGGGAACAGATTCCTCTCGACTTTGCGAACTCTCTATAACTGTCCTATTCAACACCCGTGTTGCCTCATCACACCCCTGAGAGGCACCACCCCCTCACCAGGCACACACACATCCGGATCCAGGAACAGAGGTGACGCTTGTTCTTGTCCTGCAGCCCGTCACCCAGTGAGTAAAATAAAACGCAAAACGAAATGCTTTCACTAGAGTTCACTTAAGATTCATTGAATCGGAGCAGCTCCGGCCCTGTGGCGTTTAGCACATTAGATGTGCATCTCTGCTGGTTAACGGAAGTGACAGCTAATGATTTAATTATGCTCTCGGAAAAGAAAATGCTGTGTGGCAGGGATTGGGACACAATGATGCTGCTTTGAGAATATTTTCAGGAGCAAACATATTCCCCACGATAAGTTTCAAACTAAAACATGGAAAAGGCTATTTATCTATAAACGAGTCATGTTAAGGAACACGTGGGTGTATTTATAACAACGACATAAAAAAAAAACAACTTCATGAAGACGGAGAAGCCCAGTGCAGCTCCATCTTAATGGAATCTGGGAAACATAAGGCTGTGGCATGCTTGCAGCAGTATCACTTAGCTGTCAGCCACACACAGAGGAGGGCAGCTCTTAAAATCTCAAGAGTTTCCTTGGCATGTGTGTAAAGACATGCAAGGACACACACACGCACATGCATAACCGTTATGAATCATCCACACACATCCCTTGAGTGTTGTGCCACTCAGAGGCTTTGATATGATCTGTGGCGCCTCAGCCTTTGTGCACCGCTTGCGTATCTGTTTCAGTCCAATCCTCCCTACAGGATGTCTGAAACTGAAATCTGCATCAGGATCTACAGAATTTGTAGCTTTCAGTTGTGCAGAATAATTATTCTTCCTTTCATCTCCACTTCCTCTGTGCTCCTCCCCTTGTGTATTTGTGTTCATCTAAACACAGGCCACACTAAAGAAAGAACCAGACAAGTCTTCGAGTTTCCCACAATTTAAGGCTTTCTGTTTACAATCTGCAATAAAGTTTCTAGTTTGAGTAGAAGATGCAGCATTTGGTTGCTTGGCTGGAAAAGAAAATTATATATTGCCTACCAGCAGCTGGCATCGGTCCTCCAGGTTAACATGTACTCTGCAGGACCTAGGAGGGTCTCCCTAAACTTAATTGTTTAGGTCCTAGCATTTTTCAGCTCTTCTGAATTTTTATGTTTGGTGTCTCACATCTTCCTCCTGACGGTGACCAGTAGGTTCTCTTTGGGGTTCTGGTTGATGCAGTTGCTATTGAACCACTTTTTAGTACCTTTTACAGTCTGGATTGGTTCCAAAATTAAATCAGCATCTCCATGAAGCTTTCAGTAAAAGGAAGAATAAGGCATTGTGGTAGGCACTGATTTTAAACGTTCTAAAACAAAGTGGACCGGCACCACGGCTCCTAAAGTCATCATCTTAAGCGCCACACTTGGATCAAAGGTTAGCAAATTTTATCTTTGACATGGGGATTCCTTGCACGTTTTGGACGCGTTTCTGCTCCCGGTTTCTGTCAGGATAAGGAGGAACGTCTTGATGACCTGTCCATTTAAAGCAAGCGTTTTAAAACAGCTGACTTTCTTAAACACACAGGTCAACAGCCCTGGAGCGCGGGAATTCCCCAATCTTTTTCCGTGAGTAATGATGCATACCGTTTGTTAAAGTTGCCAAGCAGGTTGGTTAGACATAACAATTGCACTGTTTCACTGCTCTATTTCTTCACAGAGACTTGACAGAAAGTCTAAATTAGTTTTATAAACAAAATGGATCATAAGAATTTCTAGTTGGTAAAACCAAAGCGTACAGTATGTATGTCAAATATCACATAAAGAATTAGCAAATAATTTCTTTCTGAATGATTTGAAAGGTTCACTAAAACCACCCACTCTTCCGCAGATCTTAGGAGGAGGCTATCTTCAAGAACTGTTGCTTATGATGACCAAGCCCAACGAAAGTTTGTTTAAACAGAATAAAAGCAAAATACACACCCTTTCAAACAACAGGGACAATGTAAAAGGGTAATCAATTTTTAAAAAAATAAAATTTTTAATAAAAATGGTTTGTCAAAATTCAAAAGGCCTCAATGGCCTCAAGATGGAGTGATCTTTTCCAGTGGTGGTGTGTTGGTTCATCACTGGCAATAAACTACAAGTTTCTGAAGTTGGAGGGCCTTTTTGGCATCTAGTATTCTGGTTGGTTCACTCCTCTGAAATGTATTTCTTTCTGAAGGTACATTCAAAATACACTTTTATCCAAAAACTAAAAAAATAAATAAAAAATAAAAAAAATTGCGAAAAAGCTCTTGACTTCCTACTTCTTAGAAGCTGTGAATGTATCATGATGTGAAGTTGATGTTGTGGAGAGAAAAAGATGGGGGAAGCTAAATAATTCTGCACTGAACATGAAATGTAACTCAGAAATCTGCCTGCAAATCTGAAATGCTCTCTGCAGGAAGTCATTTCTAATAAAACCCAAAGCCAGACGTGTTTTTTTTTTTTTTTAACTTTCATTTGGAAGCTACTTTAGACACCTAAATAAATCTCCCAAAACCCCAAAATTAAACTTTTGTTGTTTTATTGTCTCATTACTATTTTATCTTTCACAGAAGGTGAAAATTTCTAGAATTTGCTGGACTTGAATGTTGCAGCTGACATAAATTCAAAGACCCTTGCTCTCATGTTGGATTAAATCACGTTTCATTAGCACAGAGCAACAATGCCTCGTGGCACTCTGTGTGTAAACACAAACAGGAAAGGAGAGAATGCAACAAAACCACTGTAGGCCACATGATTTTGGCATTACATAACCATTTATCATTATTTGGCATTAGAAAAAAAAAAAATCTGCTGCCCCCACCTTTCTCCATATGCACTTCCTTTTCATCACCCCTCTCCTCCTTCCTGCTGCATCGTCTCCAGGTCACAAACAGGACAATCCTTTGTGTTATGCCGCTTGCCACGGCTGGCAGGGAATCCAGCTGCTTTCAGCCCCCTGGGGTTTAAACCCTCACGGCTGCTGCTAGCCCCTGCTTTAGTTCGCTTGTTTCTGAGACTTAGCGGGAAAGCGTTTTCTTTCCTGAAGCCTGTGTTGTGGCTTCTCCTGTCAGGACGCGAGGCGTACAGCTGAGAAACGAGGAGGCTGTAAACACATCTATACTTCCACCTCCCACGTCGTTCATCGTGCTTGACACTGCTGTGCTTTCTGTCTTGGTGTCCGTCCTTTGGTTCCCCTGTCTGGCCTGCTCTTGTCACATCCCTGTCTATCAGCGGGAGTATTCCTCGTCAGTGAGTCTGCCTTGTTCTCTCAGCTTGCCTCTTTCTCAGCTGACTGTGACATGGCCGCTCACTCTGCTCTGTGTCCTTCTGACTGCATCTCCTCGTGGCGTTCCTTCCTCCAGGATATATAATCATCTGTCTTCAACCCCCTGTTAAAATGCTCCACTACTTCAAAAGCCATTCTTTCTTGGTGAAGCATCAACATTAACAGGAGGGCTCTCTTTTATTTGGAAGCACAGTTTCTTCCACAGTACGTAGTGATTGTGATATTGCAAAAAAAATAATAAATAAATAAAAAAAATACCCACTGGGCAAAAACCAAGCATGACTAAAGCAAGTGAAGACGATGCAACTGTCACAAACAATTACTAACAGAGGATATTTACATTTACTCAATGGACTAGACCCTTAACCAGATTCCAGAAATCAAATCTAGTCTTCATTATGACTGCTGAAGGCAACAGACTCTTCACTTTTTGACACGGAGGAATATTACACACACAGGTGGACTCCAGCAACAAATTAGGTAGCGTCTGACGACAACTTAAAACATTTTTTTGCTCTACCCTTCAAAGTTAGATTTTTTTTATTATTATTATTTGGCTTTGTCGCTAAAGCAGGGCTAGCAGCAGCCGTGAGGGTTTAAACCCCAGGGGGCTGAAAGCAGTTCAACATCATCATTATGCAGTCACTTCATATAAGTTAAAGTGATAGCACATACACAATCATAATACTTTGAATTTATGTCAGCTGCAACATGTAAGGGTGTGTATTTTGCTTTTATTCTGTTTAAACAAACTTTACATTAAAATATGTTATTGTTTGATTCTGAAAATTAAAGGAGTAGAAAGACGTCGCAGAGTACTCCAACCAGACCAACTGAGTGGCAATCAATGTTGCCCCAACAAGAGTGAAATGCGGAGAAAGTTCGACGTCTTAATGTGGCTAAATCCTAAACTTCCGACGCTAATTTCAGGCAGCATGGGAAGGTTGCTGAAAGACAAACATCCAAGTAGATCCTGTAAGAAGACGAAAACATTCCTGCACGTGTTGAGATATATAAATCATGACAGAAGTGCTGTAGCTTACCCTCACAACAGGTCTGTGTCCCCTTTCTGTATATCTCTATTTTCTTTTTCCATTGACCTCAGCCTCCTGCATCCGCTCCGTGTTTTGCTTCCTGCACTGTCTTTTTTTTTATGTACAGCCTCTGGCTTTCATTATGCTGAATAACTTTATCCTGTTCTGGTTTCTGTGAAATGTTGTCTTTTAAAGCTACGTGCTGACGGCCCACAGAAGACCTGCTGACGGAGCTTTTGGCCTGCAAGAGCAACTAAATTCCACATCTCGCTTCCTTTCTTGCTTCACTCACTGATATACATTCTCAACTGTTGATGTGGCACACATTGTAATACCTCTCACATTTTCACCTCATGCCCTTATTTGGGCTGAGTCTGCTTTATGTGATTACCCGTCTCATGCGGTGACAGTTTGTTGTTTTTTTTTTTTGTTTTTGTTTTTTTGCGAGATGCTCCCTAACTGTTTGAGAAACATGAAATGAGCACAGCTTCCTGCGTGTTTTAATTTATTTGAGTCTGTGACAGCTGTGCAGCCGTTCCTAAGATTCTTCTGTCCCATATGCCTCACAGTGTACATTAACGACATATTTCTGGTCCCCATTACATTCTGACAGGCAGTTCATTAATAAAAGATGCTGCGTTCTCAAACTGTACGATGATATTATGTGAAACCTGCAGTAAGTGCAACCTGACAACTGGCTTTGCTGTAATTCCCACCATATTTACAGCCTAATTCTGTGGTAACAGACACTGAGAGGAATTGACACTGCTGTTTAGCCATACGCTGAACTATTTTTGGGTGAAAACTTGCGGGTGGAATTTCATTTGGAAACCTTTGACTGGCTTTTACTACCTGGCTGGCTTAGAGTTATGTACATATTCCTCAACATTTTTTTTTTTTTACTAAGAGTATCTTATTCCTGTCTGTTCTTTGCAGGATCTTAAAAGAAATGTTTAATGTGAAGTTTTTTGTTTATCCATTTCCCTCTGTGTTGCTCAGTTTCTCAGTAAAACTTTTGCTTTTTTTTTTAAGCTGAGGGGAATTTTCGCTCTGATGTAGTTTGCCTGAGTCGAAAGAATAACCGTTTTGTTATATTGGTTTTTCTTCCGTTACATATCTACCGCCATCATGAAATATATTTACATGATGCTGCTTGTTGAGAAAATAAATTTAAAATAAGCTAGTTTTAAAACTTAACATGTCTTGATTCAAATGGCCTAATTGTGGTTTTGAAATTAGTAATGTATTCTGACTTTTTGACCTTTAATTTACCTGTAGTTCCAGCAGATGGTTTGCTAGGATCGTTTGAACTGCCTTTTTTTCTGTGTGGGAAAACAATACAGGAGAAGTTGTAGCTTTTCACACTCATCTGTGAAAGGCCGTAAACACGGCAGGGGTTTCTGGCTTCAGATAAAGGGTCAGAGATAGCTCCTGGTTGGATGAGCAAAGATACGCCTTATTTGAATAAATTAAAGATAAGAATACGCCTTTACTATAAAACTTTCTACACAGAAGTAACAAATCAGATTTGCCCTTGCAATTCTCCAAAGACATCTTTGTACGTCTTTGCTTTTCTTTCTTTCCTTCTTTTCCAAGTCTGTCAGGTAAACGAATGTATGTCTCCGTTGTTCTGCAGTTTCTGGTGTAAGTTTGTGCATTGTCTTATTTCTAAGTTTATGCATTGTCTTATATTGGATTAAACTCTGTAATTCTGTGACGTCAACACACATTGTTGTTTTCCTTGTGGCCACACGTGGCTCGCCGAGAGGACCTGGGATCCAAAGGAAGAGAGAGCCAAACTTTTTCCAAAGTTAACTAATTTAGATATTCTCTTCCTTAACATGCTTCAGTGGTTAAAATGAATATGCATCAAACGGAGAATTAAAAGCCACTCGGAGTTCACACCAGATCACCACTTACAAGAGACCAAACAGTTGCACTGAGCTCATCGTAGTAGACTGTCTTAAAGTGTTGACATGATCTTTTGAATAAAAGGGACCCTAAAGGCACCAGTCTTGAACATTCCGATTTTATTTGATTTTGATTTCAATATCATGAAATGTGCTCTCACTGTCCCCTTATGGTCAATCGTGGAACATCTTTGTACTTTAGATAAATGGGTCTGGAAATACGGACAACTCTTTAAGCAGATATGTATGCAAGCAATTTTAAAACACATTTAAAACAAATATGAAAAGAAATGTACATAGCACCAAGTTGACATACAGTATTTGCTTGTTTGTTTTTTAAGACAAGGCTAGTATCCATATGGGTGGTGTCAGGTATGCTTGTCAGCAGAAACCTGTAGCAGCATTTTTCTCTTTTGTTAGCATTTCTCCATAAAAACAGTTCAACATCATCATTATGCAGTCACTTCATATAAGTTAAAATGATAGCACATACACAATCATAATACTCAAGAGAAATATAAACAAATGCCCTACAAAAAATAAAATAAAATAAAACAGTTGTGAAAATATTTTTTGCCATGTTACAGAATCAGAAAGAAGTTTTTCTTGTTTAGCTGATCTGGAGCCACTGGAAAAAAGATGCTTATGTGACCTTCACCCGTTGCAGTAATTTGCATCTGTGCAAATGCTGTTTGAACAAGAGAGGCAGAAGCAAAAAAATAAAAATAAGGCACTTGGGCCTAGTCAGAAGCATACAATACAGTGAGTCCTTCTTATTAAAACTGTAGCCTAAATGCTACTGGTCATTGTTTTGTTTGGTGGCATCCTTGGATGCAAAGTCTTGGACTTGACCTTTCGGATCATCCAGCTGCTCTGAATGAGAGGTCATTGTACCGTTCACCTGGCTCAGAATGGCAACAGAGTGTTTCTCCAGCTCTGCCCTGATTCTTTCCAGGCTCTCTGCAAGTTCCCCGAGGCTGCTACACTGGCTCTCCACCTGGCTCACTCTGCTGTCAACGACCTTTACCTCTTTCTGCACCTCCATTGCTGTGCTGCGGCAGCCTTGAAGCCCCCCTGACAACTGTCTCTTCAGAGCTGCTAGCTCACCCCGAAGTTCTGCCAATCGCCTCTCGCTTGCTCCAAGTAGGGAAGCCTGATGGCCCATGAGTTTGGTGATTCCTTGCACTTGGTTGACAATTTGATGCTCCCTCTGCTCCCACGATGAGTTAGCGTGGCCCACTTCAGTTGCAATGAAGCTAATGGAGTCCTTCAGGCCCTTGAGAGTGCGGTTCACAGAGTTTATATTGACCTTTAGCAGGGTGATCTCTCCTTGAACGGAGCCCTCTGATTCCTCCTGAGCAATGCGGAGTAGCAGGTTATTCAAGGTGTTGTTTAGGTGGTCCAGCTGGTTAGAATGGGAGTCCAAACGGTCTGTCATCTTCTTATCCATTCCTTTACATTCCTCACCTGTTAAGGTGTCTGTGATAGCTTCACCTTGTGGGGTGGACTGGGCACAATTGGAAGTGCAAAGGAGCTCCAGGTCTAACAGCTGTTTCTGAATTCCACTCAGGTCTCCTTCTACTCTGCTCCTGACTGAGTCAATCTCTGTCTCCAGTGCGGGAACCACCTGACCCTCCAGTAGAGCAGGAGTTGTAGCATTGCTTATTTCTTCCACTGCCACAAACAGCCTCTCCTCTAGAGTCTTCAACTTGTCTTCAAGCAAGGTTTTGAATCCATCCAGACCACTGTGAAACCCTTCAACCCCACCGAGTTCACCATTGGTGGCATTCAGTCTTCCTTCCATGTCCACCAGGCGCGTCTCGACTAGGGTCTCTATATGAATGGTTTGTTCAGAGAGGGCCGTCTGCAGCTGCCTCTGAGATTCGCTTATATCTTTCACAGATTCTTCTAGCCGCAACACGCGCTCAGACAAGCTGTTCACCTGTAATTATCAACATATATTTTTAGAATTAATTATCAAGGTTTTTAATATTACAAAATTTGAGAAATTGTGGACTAAAATCACCCATACCTGTCCACAACAGCTCTCAGTCAGAGTCAGACCCTGAATCTGAGCTTGCAAGGTACCCAACTCCTCCCTAAGGCCAGTCTCTCTGCCGTCCAGAGATTGCTGCATCTGCTCCTGGCCATCCAAGTGCTCTCTTTGGCACTGCCGCTGCACCTCCCCAATCTTCTCCTCACAGTGGTTCTCCATGCCGGTAAGACGCCGTTCAAAGCCGTCGAGGATCTCAGCTCTCACACCAGCTAACTTAACATCCAAGATCTCGTCCAGATAAGAGGTTGAGCCTGGACCAGGAATGGGTTCACCTGTGGCTCCATCCAACAGTTTCTTCAGCTGGCCATCATGACCTATGACCATACCCTAAAGAAATACATATATATTCAAAAAAAGGTACAAAAACATTTAAATAAAAATCTTAGAAGAACTGCGATGGTTGCAATCTTTATACCATTTCAAGACAGGGTACCTGAATTTCTTCCAAAATGTGAGACTTGGCTCGCAGCTCATCCCTCACTTCAGTCACTCTTCCTGCTAAGTCTCCAAATCCAGTTATGGTTCCTCCTCCATCCAATCCGTCTGGGATCACCCCGAATCCCACCGTTGAGTCTGGTGTTCTTGGAGGGTTGGGCAGCAGGGACACCAGTAATTTGTTGGTTTCTTCACGGAGGGATGTTCGAAGTCGCTCCTCGAGGCCAGTCACCACACCATTGAGGGTTTCTAGACCCTGGGTGAGGCGACGTAGGTCCAGCTCCATGCGGTCCAAACGTTCACCTGTCACTCCTAAACAGTCACATTGTTACTTGGAATTTCAAGAAAAAGCTTGATAAACAAGATGTTTCTGGACAAGACAACCATGGCTCATTTCTTACCATAGTTAGGTTTTCCTCCGGGGAAGAATTTGCCTGGATCCAATGGAGCTCCTCCAGGCTTCTGGTCCACTGGAGGTTTTGGTCCATGAGGAAATCCCTTAATACCGGGGCGATGGGGACCTATGATGTCAGGTAGTGATGTGGGCCCATCATGGCAAGCTTCACCAGAGTAACCAGGGCAGCATCTCCATTCGAGTTCAGTCACAGTCTTATACCCCACTTTGTATGTTGGCCTGTGAAATGTTCTATACCTGAATGAATCGAGATACAAATAGAATGCTTTCTGTCAGTGCAAATAGAGATGATTCAGCTATATAAATATGCTTTTGTATGTTAAATAATTCAACCTGGAACAGATTCCAGATGGATAGACGGCACAGAGAAAAAAAACTGCAGGAAGTTGTTTTCTATGGGATTAAACGTGGATTAAAGGAAGATTAGGAGATTAAGATAAATTGTGGTGTAAATGGTGTGGCATCAGAGGATTGAGCTCAGGTCAACGCTCAACTTTAACATTATCTTGTTTAAAATCAAACTCACTCTCCTCCTTTAACACACACACTCACAGATTGAACTTTGAAGATAGAGTTCAGTAAAATTTTTCTGTCAGTGTGTTTTAAATACATATTGCATAATATCAGAGAGGATACAGTACAATTTTCAACATTTCTTACTAAACCATTGGGTTAGAACTCAATTATTGACACATGATCTATAGTTTGGGAATGTCTAATCCACATCTAAGATGGAAAATAATTAGAAAATTAAGGACTAATTTCCCACATTTTCCCTGTAAGCTGTCAAAATAATAATAATAAAAAAAAACTGACACAGATGCATAAAACCTCCAGCTGTAAAACAATATGTGATTTGGTCACTAGAGGGCAGCACTTGCATGGGTTATATCAGGGGAGGTGTCAGTTGTCTAATGCAGTTTTTCTAAAAACATAAAGTCACAATTGCACACTTTAACCACTACATCAAAGGATTATGAATTTAGATGGACAATTCACTAGTTTAAGATCGTTTTGAAATACTTGGATTTTGTTGATCAGGTTTTTTGACATACATGACTACAGGGCATTTCTGACCCCAGATGCACTTGGTGGTGTATTCGGCTTTCACATAGGTTTCCACTCCATCCTGGAGGATGCAGGTGATGTTCTTCTGGACCATGTAAGCACAGTGGTTTCTGCAGGCATAAAAGAATTATGTCAGATTGAAATCAGGCCTAGTGAAGAACAAAGAAAGTTTAGACATAAATCACTTTTATTTAAGATCCTATAAGCTTTGTTCTCCAAATTGTAATTGTAGACAAGACTCAGGTGCATCGACAGCTGAAATCACTTTAGCAAATCCACTAATTGAAAAAGCTCTCAAATTAGTGTTGCACTACCAGTTCAGAAAATTGGACTGATTTTTGATGTTCACCCTGTGGAATATTCAATATAATGATCTGAATTCATTTTAGCCGTTATCTATAGCGCCTGAGTCTTTGCCAGGCCTGCTCAAAGAAACCAAACTGTGCTGGCATACTGAACAGCCCTGAGGGACACCATACAAAATGTTTTGTTTCTCAAAATAGTCAGTTTCACTTTAAACAAGTACATAGATGCTTGTTTACATCATGTGAAACTTTTACTCCGCCCATAGCAGAGGGCTGTAAATGTTTCTGCTAGAAAAAAGATATTTGATAAAGACAGATCTGATTGTGTTCCTCTAGATCCAATTATCCGCTGGGGTTCTGCTTCGTGTAAGTATTTCAATTGGGTAATTGTAAGTCTGTATATGTAATCATCCATAACTAAAGCACTGGTTTAAAGACAACATTGTATGAGTTGGCAACACTGCATTAAGCTACACATCAAAGAGTGGTTGATACGAGTCCTTCAGATGGACTCAGAATCCACATAACACATGACTGCAGCTACTTGTTGCATCATGCTGGAGTTGGGCCTCCTCTGTCCCCTCAACTCTCTCTTTCCAGCCAGCGCAGCTATAGCAACTGTTAAATTTTTCACTTGGACTCGCTGCAACTCGAGAAGTGACGATCCAAACTCTTCAGGCTTACATGTGAAGAATTGCTTTTTTTTTTTTTTGCATTCAGTGGGGACTATTTAACAGCACATGCGGTACTTAACATCGCCTCCTAGATATTTTGGCGTAAATAGTCATGTTGGATGCAACAGGGGGATTTGAGGAGGGTTGAGTTAACAGGTTCAGGGAGCAGAACCAGTTCGAAATCTGCGAGGGATCAGCTTCTGACTGCATGGGCAGAATGTTTCGCAGTGCCACCACTCTGAAAGTGTTGACATATGCTAATGGGATCAGATGGGAAAGGGCAGGCGCCGGAATGAGAGAGCTCTTTTCATACGACCCTGTCAACCTGCGCCGGTGTTGTACGTTGGCGGCATTCAGACTCATGCACGTGCAGCTGCAGCTGGTTGCTGCAGACAAACAGAAAGCAAGCAGATTTAATGGCTGGAACGATTTATTAGATGAGGTTTGCTGTAGGTATGGCAGGTGGAAATTGCACAACCAATGTGATAACGTGTTTGGTTTCTCGTCAGATCCTCCAGGAAACAACTTGACACATGTACAGCGAATATGACTGCATTGCTAATGGACTGATTTCATGTTGTTTTCACCCAGGACCACACTTGGAGGCTCTTTTTTTTACAATCTCTGAGAAATTTTGACACTGATCACTCCCTCCGCTGTCATCTGTTACTCTGTACGCCTCAGAGGAAACACACACACACACACACACACACACACACACACACAGCCATTTTTCTTCTTTTCCTTTATCCACTTTCTTCGGGGCGTTTTACAGTGATGCAAAATGTTATATAATCTAAATCAGATTTGACATCTGAGGTTTATCTAGAGCATTTGCAGTTTGTATTTGAGAATGTGAATGTTGAGCAAAATTTGCATATGTACTTGTAGCAGCTGACAGAAAGCAGCTTAGTGTAATGTAAATAAATCACAGGAGATGTGTGACCCTGTTCTTACACACATGTATGGAGTGCTGCTGAGTGAAGTGAAAAGTGAGCATGTTTGCCGAGTTGTTTGTCAGGTGCACATCTGGAGGGTAGAGCCCTTCAAATCAGCAAAGAAGACATAAGCCCAGAAGAAGAAAGGGACAAACTGGACTCTCACATTCCTCATCACTGTTTCTGTTTTCACAGTTTGAAGTTGTCAGTGTCATTTGGATGCATTTCTGTATAATATTTAATCCTCAATACTCCAAAGAATGACACCAGGGAGAGAGTAAGGTGCTGGGAAACAGTTTGGCTGAGATTGCTGTGCATGGTGGAAATCCAGCTCTACACTCTTGTCACCATGGTGACACTTGCTGGTGGCAGCTGATCTGGGGATGCTTTTCTTCAGCAGGAAGAGAGAAGCTGGACAGCATTGATGAAAAGATAGATGGAGTTTCAGACCTATAAAATTTGTTATAGGTCTGAAACTAAAGCAGCGGCTTACTTTCCTTCAGGACAAGAATCATAAACGTTTGGCCAGAGCGACAATGAAATGATTCCTGGATTACAATGGGCCAATTAAAATCAACATTGATATATAAAATTGAGAATCAATGGTGGGACTTACAAATTGCTGACTTGCTCCACCCAGATTGGCCATACTTGAGATATTCCAGAAACAAAAACAAGTGAAACTCTAGCTCTAAATTTGCATATCACCATTTTTTTTTTATTTTTGGTAAGAATTGTTTTGCATGTGTAATTTTTCTTCCACTTCAAACATTTATAGAATTTTTGTAACTTTTATCCCATATTTTCAGAATGAAATACATCCAAGTTTGAGGTTATTGTGTGACAAAATGAGAGAAAAAAAATCAGTTGCATTGAAAATTCTGTTGTTCCACACTGCAGTATTGGGCAAAGTAGATCAACTCCTCTGCTGTATCAAACAATATTTTGTCAAGATCCGTGTTATTGTGTGTTTATTTTTGAGTTTTCTGTGTTCAGTCCTGTTTCCCTGTGAGTCTCTGTCCTGTCCTCCCCGTTGATTGCTCCCCAGGTGTGTCTCATTCCCTTAATTACCCCGTGTGTATTTAAACCCACCTGTTGTCTGTGTTCCTTGTCGGATCCTCGTCGTATGTATTGTGGTTTGTGTTTGTTCCGTCTAGTCTGTTTGACAGTTGCTACCGGTATTTAGCTGCGTGCTTGTTCCTACCGTGCTGCCTGCCTTGGACTGTTTGGGTGCTTATTCATCATTAAACCTTCATCATCACCATAACCTGGGTCTCGGCGTCTCTCCTCACCACCAAACACACTTCATGACATATTTGGGTTCTTACTTGAAGGACAACAATAATATGCCAAAACCTGCACAGTCTACACAAACCCGATTTCAAAAATATGATCCCTGGATATAAAAGTTGAGAGCTGTCTTTAGACTTTATTTTTTCTGCCATGTCTGCTCCAGGGTGGGGAGACATTTGTTTTGGCTCTCGGTGTGTTCTACAGCTGGGAAAAGCCCTGATCTGGGAACTTTGGAAAAAATAATAAGAAAATTCAGATCCATGTGATCTGAGGTGGATGTGAAAATCAATGGTGAAAACATAGATCAGAAAATCTATTCCCAGATTGTCCCGAAAGGACAATTTTGCAAAATAAAGCAACCCTCTTCAACTGCATGATCAAATATAACAGATACAAAAATAGTCCCAGATCTTCTCCCTTGCCCTTTTCATGTGTGTTTTTAGGGGATAAGAGGCATGACGTCCCTTTCCTGAGTCTCCATGCTGAACTATGTCTCAGCAGTCGCCCAGAATGAACAGACCAAGCACCGTTTGTGAACAAGCTCTATAATTTTGAGGGGTCTTCATGTGGATCCAAGTGTTGGGAGAATTTAGGAACAAATTTATTAAAATATATTGTTCACACAAGGTGAGCAGAGGTAAAAAAAAAAAAGGTAATTGTGTCTCAAAATTGTTACAACTTGATCAAGTACAGTGGATTTGTGAGTTTGTATAAATTACCTAGCAAAGGTGTTCAAACCCCTCAAAAGTACAACTACCATATCTTCACTCAATGCAACTCGAAACGTGGATGGATGTCATATTCTTGAATTGGACGTGACTAATGCACTGGAATCTTAGACTCACTGCTTTCTAAAATAAAATCTGTGAGTTTTGAAGGGGAATGTCTTTGCCAGCTTTGCACGTAAACAAGATTTTAATCAAATCTACTTTGGAAAAAAAGGACATTCTTGCTGAAGAGAAATGTCCCCTCAGTATGTTGCTATACACCAGCTTCTTTGATGGTGGGGTGATTGTGTTCCGGTTCATATTCAGTGTCAGTTTTCATTCTAAAAGTTCAAATTTGGTCTCATTTTACCACAGCACTTGTTTTCATGCTTTTTTTTTTTCTGTGCCCCTACATCTGCATACTTGTATTTGTATCATAGTATATTTAATTCTAAAAATTTCTAGAACCTATTTTGTGCTTAATTTCTTTCCACTTCCTTTAGAGTTTAGTGACCTGTTTTAACAATTACATTTACCCAATGTGCAACCAATAATGTTATTTTTCTTGGCATTTGCCCTGTCAGAATATTCCTCACTTAAACTTTAAATCTCTTCGGAGCCGTCTCCTTGATCTGTCTGCCGTGTTTGTTGGTCGTCACGATGCTGTTTGTTCACTAATGTTCTCTAACCAAAAAACATCGGGCCTTCACAGAACAACGCACATTGAAATGACATTACACGCAGGAGGAAACTGCTTACTAATTAGGTGATTTTCTTCATGCATGCAGAGCAGGAGCAAAGAGCAGAGAGAGGAAGACGAAGTTCAAACCATGTCTTTCACTGATCATAAACGGATCACAAACAGGAGAAAAACGAAATTACTCTAAAAACTGCAAGGAGAGACCTGCTGTTTTCCCAAGTATGAATAATTGATCTCTTGTGGATAATAAGTCACAAGAACTGCACGATTCTGGTGAGAACTCGCTTTGCTCTAACTTTTGGTTCCTTTTATAGGTGAAGGTTAGACTTTAGAAATCCTGACGTAGTAAGCTGTTTAAACCCATTAATCCAACTGTATGTTGTTTGGTGTCTGTTTTGTTAAATATGGTCCAATATAATTCATGTTTGACCGAAGACTGGACTGACAAAATAGTCCAGATTGTGTTGTTTTTTAACCCAGCAGTTTTTAAGAGCATGTGTTATTAGAAACGCCCTTGCCGTTTTCTTGAAATTTGCAAGAAAACACAACCAAAATGTGAGAAAAAAACAGATGTCCAGTGTGGGTGTATACCCTTGACATACCACCCAGTTGTAACCTCTGCAACTGAGCCAAACTCTGTAACCTCTGCTCTATCCCTCCTCACCTGACTTTAGTCCTCACTGTCACACCGCACAACATTTTCGTTTCACTTCCACTGATTGACTGAATTTTTTAACCTCCTTTCTTCTCCCTTAGTCAAAAGGTCCAGCAAGTAACAGTTTTACAGCATCATAGGGAAAGAGCAGAATTGCCGTCAAAGACTGTCAGAACAATATTACACCTCTACGCTTCTTAGGCTCAACCTAACTCAAGGTTCAACCTTCCATTTCACATTGCGTCATTTTTCCTTTTAAAATGTAAAAACTGTTCAACCATGACTGCATGCCAATCGTTTGCTCGCCTCTGTCACTGATATTGGATTATTTATCTTTCCGTTTGAGATTCCGCTTGGCGTCCATGTGTTGCCTCATCATCATCAGCCTCTGTTTGTTTTGATACTGCGACACTCGGTGGCTCATCTTCCACGCTCTCACCTGCAGGGGTCCCCGACTGTTTGAACCCGGGCCACCGCTGTCGGCTCGGACAGATTTACGACTGGTCGGGGGCTGATAGGAACCCATGCAATCTTTTATAAGGCCTTCAGCAGCTGTGTCTATAGGCTAACAGATCTCCTCCAGGGCCCATCTCTTTTCATAAATGCTTTTAATGATGCCAGCTGGCGTATCTTCAAGCTCTACGGTCTGGTTGACTGCGGCTTCTCCTGGCTAATGATGGAGGTCAAAGATACTCCCAGCTCTAAAACCTTGGGGGATCCGTCTGACATTCGGAGGAAAATGTCAGCCGAGTCACCTTCCATTATTACACCTCAAAAACATGGGCTTTTTATTTCAATTCCCAACTCTTGTAATTGCTAATAGAGGTATTACATGTTAGCTCATGGATTTGTTGAACACCATAATCCTTCTCTACTTCTTTTAGGTATTTTTTATTTTTTTTATGTTGAGCAGGAAGAGGCAAAGATGCCCAAATTAGAAAAAAAAAAAAATCTGCTTCACTTTATCCCTAGGCATTTCCCAGAGCACATAATCTGCTTTACGTTTTATGCCTGTGGAAGAAAAATGTGTTTAAACAGTATTATTAGATTAGTTAGACTCACTGCAGCTACTGTGTGGGATATAAGCTTCTCAGTCACTGAATAAAAATGCTTGAAAACAAGAGCAGGGTACACATCGTAGCTGTAGGACAGAACTGGAGCCTTTCATTGAAAACACAAAGTGAATCTCAACTAATTGATTTTTGCCTTTTCATTCACCAACTCTGCACAAACTTTGACATTTTAAGAGAGAGAGAGCTCAGTTTTCTTGTTGCTGTAATTGAAATAGATAAACAGAACTATAACGCAATCCCTTAAGTTTTTCTCTGCTTATAAAACAGATTTCTTTGGTTTTTGACAGTAGTCCTCTGGCTACGTACTTAATGTGGACACCATGTGTGCAGAAGTGCTCACAGTAACCAAATACCTCAACCCAACGCCAAAAATAATTACATCTTAATTTCCAGGCTGATCAGCTAAATCTTCAGAAACAATATCCTTTGGCGTATTTGCAGCTTATACGTTGGCAAGAAGAACGGGCTGTCGTGAATGGGAACTGGATGGAGAAATGTAGAGAATAAAGTTGTTTTAATTATGAAAGGATGTTTAGTAAACAAGGTGTTAAGATTCATAGCATGATTAATTTGTCCACTTTTTTTAGGAGAAGACCATTTTTTTGTTTGAACAGACCGACACCGGTTCATCTCAAAGTACCTGTCCTCTAAACCCCAAACAAATTCAGCATCACACCTTACATGCATTATTTGCACCTTTGTCAGATTAAAATGTAGTTCTAATTTGATCCTTTGATAGTGTTATATAATTAAATCCAGTTGATCAAATGATGGCAATAGGAAGTCCAGCCAGTTGCATTCACTTTGCTCCAGTTCCTCGTCTCAAATGAACGACTCCTATTGACAGGTAGGAACTGGTTCTGAGTGGCTCTCTGCTGCAGTTTTCTTCATCAAACAAACATCTGGTCTCAATGTGGCAATATGATGTGATGCGTCAGAGAAAAGGTAATGGACGTCATCCGTGTTTTTTTCTACATTTTCTACTTTTTTCTACCTCCGTTGTGCTGCAATAACTGAAAATTAAAGCCAACTCTTACACAAAACTTGCAATCCAGATGGGCCCTCCTGAGTGTAAACCTGACTAAATACCAAATGCAGATGCTGAAACCACACAAAAGCCTCAATTAGAGCAACTGGGGAAGTAGAGTTATTTCTTCCGTGATAAAATCAAAGCTATCCAGAACATTTGAATCATCTTGCGTTCATGGAGAGGTAAAACACAGAATGAGAAATTGCCTCTGTTTCTTTGGTACGCTGAAAGCCTTTAAGTTGCACCAGAAAAAGCCTGAAGTTTGATTAATAACTCGGTTAAAGGGAGCTTGGGACTTTACTGCCCAGTCTTTGTAATTCTTAGCAGGAGACTGGCTCCATTCCCGTCCTCCACTGGGCACTCAACCCAAACTTACAAGAGCAACCCACAACCTCTAACCTCTATCAGCTTCCTGACCTTTGCCCCTTGATCTCTGTCCTATACATCACCCAAAAACCCACAGATATAACTCAAATCCGATCGGCGGTTACAAGTGACACCCAACAACTGCCAGGATTCGAGATGATTTTTATTTTTTTTTTCAAATGACTTGTTTGTTGCTTCAGTATTCAGTTATTCTTCCACTGTTTTACAGTAGAGAGGATGAGAATCTTCACATGCAATTACTTTTTTGTGTTTCTGTTTTAATAAAAAGAAACTTTAAAACAGAAGGAGAAGAATATCCTAACATTTGCTGTAGAGTCAGAGAGAGATACAGTGTCTAAGCCGTCTAAGATGTCACTGACTGTCAGAGGCTTTCAGGACCATAAATTGTCTCACAGCAGCAAGTGGTCGCATTGAATGAAAGAAATGACTGTGAAATCAAATCACTCGCTTTGCTGCCAAAACATAGATGATAATTGAAAGTGACGACAAACCAGGCTGAGGACTCCCAAATATTTCAGCAGCAGGAATGTGTGTCGTAAAATGTGACTGTGTGCTCAGCAAGAAACAGAAAATGTTCGACCTTGGAGATTTCCTCAACGCAACTCAAATCTACAGACACAATAAAATATTTACGCAGTCGGAGATAATGTTGCGTACGAGTTGCAGAACAAGTGTTATTATTAAGCCTCTGTTTCCACTGAGCAGTCAGGTTGACAACATCTGAGCTCTCCTAACACAAGTGTCTGTCGGACACTTACACGTCCTTGGGCGCCGTTGCTCCAACAAGGACATCAGCTCTCGATAAACATCATTGTTAAACTCACGGGCATGAATGTTGAGAAACAATGCCTACTGAGGCTCAAAAACGCATAGAGAGTTACCTGCAGAACACACAAGCATGTGGTAGGTAAATAGTTAATTTTTGTAGCACATTTTCAGCAACAAGGCAATTCAAAGTGCTGGTAAATGAGTTAATACGCGGAATCAGGCATTGAAATAGTTTCCAAGATAGAAATAGATTTGGCACCATGATGATGAGCTCCTTAATGGGTGTTTCTGTCTTATGACACTGGCATGCTGCAGATGTGTGGAGTGATGCTAAAAACACCCAAAGGACTGAGGGTCAAAACTGCACGGACTGTCAAATTTTAATTTTTGATTAATAAACGCTGACGTAAGACTGATTAATAAAAATGAATGCTTTTTTAATGTCAATTCAGCTTTTATTGAGTCAATGTCAAAACTAAGCGCTTGCTATTTACGTTGGAAACTCGTACCGAAGGGCAGCTTCCTATGAGCTGATGAAAGGCGAGGTGCAGAGCTCACAGTAAAGTCCTGAGAACGGTCAGAGTGAAGCAAGAACCTTGCTTTTCTTTATACGTTTGTTAAAAATCTACCCGTTTGCTGTTTTGCAAGTTGTCACTGGAGCTTTGGCAGCTCTAATAATAACAGGTTATATTCAGAGCTGTGTGAGCCCTGTCACTTTATAAAAGCTTGCACTCAATGCTGAGAGGCTGAAGGTTGGTCCCCACCTAAATAAAAAAGCTGAATGCTTGCACGTGTTAGTAATTTGGAGTATGCTGGTGTGATGCTGTTTAAAAGCTCCCGTGACAGAGCTTTTGTTTGGATAACTCCATCAGCAATGTGGTCGCTTACTTTTCCCAATTAATAATAATACCAACATGATGGGGTTTTTTTCTTTTCTTTTGAAACATGCATTATACTAATTTATAGGGTTTTATACACATTCAATTTCAAGTTAATGTGAGGAGCAAATCCAGTTTTGCTTTTACAAGGGCAAAATAAACGGAACAACTAAAGAAGGTTCTGTTTCAATAACTTACCTGCAGTTGATCATATTCTTTGTACGTTAGTATAAATCTGGTCGATGCTGGCAGCTGAAGCTGATGGGTTGTGTGAGAGAGGCCAAAACCAAAGCAGAGTTGGTGTTTCCATGAACAGTTCATAGAAACACTATTTTGTGAACCTTAAAACCATCTTTATGTATGTTTACTGTGATTATTCATATTATTTAGATACTACTGCTTGAAAACGCTTTACATGTTCAGGCTGATAATTAATAGTGCACTACCTCCTAACGCTGCCCGTCCATCAGTCCGCTGTCTGTACGTGCTTAATCTAGCGGAGTTGGGTTGAGGTTATGGGGGAGGGGCGGTGACGGCCGGTGCCAATCTCTGGCAGTCGTTGGGCAAAAAGTGGGGTGCAGGTTGCCAGGTTCTAAATAACCACACAATACATGTGTTGATGTGTTTCAAGGCTCATAAAATAATACTTGCATGTAAGGAGAGGCATATTTAATGTAGGAGAGCCAATAAAGTAAGGTTGGGTAAAAATTGTTTTAAGATGGTAGAAGTTTGTTTTGGTCTTGGCTTCTCCCACAGAACTTGTTAGCTTCAGCCCCCAGCAACAACTAATAGAGATTTATACTAATGGCAGGCACAAGGAAAATGATCTAATGCATTTAAAAAAAAATGCTTATAAGCTTTACAACCTTTAAGCAAAACATCCCTTTAAAAATTCTTAACTAACCTTTTAATGCAGGTTGAACTGTCCCCCCTTTTTTTTTTTTTTTTTTTATGTAACGTCAAAATGTGGCTCACTTCTCATTTTGCACGTTTGTATAGTGCACATCCCAAAAGAGCAAAACAGAACAACCGTGTTCATGTCAACATTAATTTGGCTGCTTATGAGGTTCTTATCCCAACAAAGTTCTGTACTGTGAGCTTCTAAACAGCATCTCACCAAACTGAAGTGGTTTCCAGATAATCGAGCTGTTAGCTTCAACCTCGGGGACCAATGAGTCTGGATTTATACCAAATGAAAAAACCCAAGAGAGCTATCTTCTACAGGTATGATATTAACTGCCTTGACCTTTTTTTTTTTTTTTTTTTTTTCGTACAGAAGATTGCTTCCAAAATCCTGAGCTTTCCCTTTAAAGGTACAGGATGAGGAGAGGCATATTTAATGTAGAAGACCCAATAAAGTAAGGTTGGGCATTCAGCGGTCTCCTGGGGCATTTTGAGTGGAGCAGCAGGTAGCTGGGGAGCTGTCCAAAGACATAACAGTAACGATGGGAAGCCAAGCACAAAAAGAAAAGGGGGAGGAGAAAAAGGGAAGAAGAAGACAAAAAAAGAGAAAGTCTGCAGGTCAGGCAGTCGCCGCTATCTACACAAACATATGCGCAAACTTTAATTAACCTCACAGGTGATGTCTATTTAATATCATCTCATAGCTGGCTGTGCTCATTCAGCTTGTTTTCTATTCATTAGATATGACTGAGTAATAGCCCCTCACGTATTTGTGTGGATACATCAGAGGAAACAAACATGAGTCCACGTGTTATTGTTTCAGTGTCGACTGGAAAACCTTTGTGCCACTCCCTTCTGCCAGCAAGCATCCAGCTGCGCTGTCAGTCTCTGCCACCGACGCCTTCCTATTACAGCTCGCGTTCACTGCGAGGGATCCCATCGTTCACTCTGCTGCATCATAACGACCATAATGATGACTTTGTTTCTGTGGCACTGCGAGCATGTTGCTGCTTTTTACCCCCTGGATAGTGTTTAGGTCTGAGCCTGCAGAAATGTCAATTAAACCCTAACTAGAGCCAATGTTCCTGCAACAGAGCAGGCACGGCTCTGTCAGTGGATGTTCAGCATGGGCTGAAGTCTAGGCTCATGTTTAAACATCTGGTAGGGGAAAACATTATTAACTGTAACGGACACTTACTTGTGGCGGGTCATAGGCTTGCTTGGTGAGTGCAGAGGATTGATTCCGGCTTTGTAGAGGTTATATCTGCTTCCATAGAACGGGTTGATGTGGCCTCCGTACAACGTCCCTTTGCTGTTCACCACAGACAGCATCACTCCCAAGAGAAAGATCTGTGCTGAAAGCTGGCACAGTTTGCTCCACATTGTTGTGATTTAAAAAAAAAAATCAGTCCCAGAGTCTCAAAAAAAGCAAATGTCTGGTGATGCAGACAGGTTAAAAAAAGTGTCAGCTTTAGTTCCACATAACTGAATATAAAGTCATCTCTTGCCACAAGTTGGAGTCTTGTTTTCTTTGGTGGACCCTGAAGGAGACATGGAGCCCAAACTGCTATAGCATCCTGTCCCTTGTGCACTTTCAGTTTTCCAAGTAATGCAAAAAAGGTCTGAGCACACCTAACATGCAAGTCAGAAAGGCACAGAGGATGAAGAGGGGAGGGCAGGGAACAAAGGCAAGGAAAACAACCCAAAGGTGATCAGGAGGAGGGGAGAGGAGAGCAGAAGAAAGAAGAAGATAAGGGAAGAAAGCATCTAAAATTCAAGCTCCATATACACACGTGCAAGATTGTTCAAGACCTGCCGACAGGGCTCGACCCTCCCGGCAATCGGCTCTCTGCACGAGTGAGGGTGTGTGTGTGAGTACAAGAAGCAGCGTGCTGCTCTGCAGCCTCGAAAGGGGCAGGCAGACAGCCGGTATTTGCATATCCCACCCTAACTCACTCTGTGTGCTGAGGGAACAGAGTGGCAGCGTCATTTGGTCACTGCTTTTATTGTTTGTTTTCCCTCATCGATACAGAGAAAGTTCAGATTAAAAGATTTTATTTTATTTTATTTTTTTGTTGCCCTGTTTTTCTTTCTTGTATATTTTTCCCCTCCTTAATTTCTTAAAGATGTTGTGCCTTTTCCCCCCCTCCCTCTTCATCTCCTACAGTAGCAGCTGTGCATGAAATATATCCCAATGTGCAACACCATGTGTGTTGCTGAGACGCTGCAGAGCTGGACACAATAGACTTCCTCCTTGCTTCACTCCAGTCAGTCATTAAATATCCTAACTAGATCTTCGGTCAACTCGCACACCCGGCCACCTGCTTGTGCTACACTGCCTTTCTGTTTGATTTTCAAATTCAGGCTTTACTGCCCTCTGTGCCTCTTGGTTTTCAGGGGAAACTTCTTAGTTTTTAGGTGCTAATGCTTGGTCAAAGAGGCTTTGTTGCTCTATAAATTTTAGAAAAATGACCCAAGATAAAATTTCTGCAATCCAAGCAAAGTGGTAAAAAGACAAGGGTTCTTTACAACCCTCGACGAGGTGTTTTGATGCGGAAATTGAAGCTAAACCTGAAACTTTAGCTTAAATCAACAGAGGATTGAAAACCGAATGCTCGAAGCTCAAGGAAAACTTTACACTGCCTTGAAAAAATATCAATACTCCTTTAGCTGTTTCACATTTTCTCACGATACAGCTCTGGTCTTTTACATGGTTCCGTAACTTGTTGCAAAGGAAAATGTGAAAGTGTGGCCTCCATATTCACACAATCTTAATTTGATATCCATACATAAAACACAAAGTGATTCAGAATTAACCTATAAAGTAAAGCTTAAAAAAGCTACACTGCAGAGGTTCACCTTGGCTCCTTCTCCTGTTTCACAATTATTCGCTACTTTTTGTCGGTCTATCACTTACAATCAATCCCAAACAATACTTTGTAATTTTTGTTGTTGTTTCAGGACATTCAAAGAAGCTAATACTCAGATCAGAGTTGAAGCAACATTTTAATCCTCACAACTGAATTATGAAAGGATGTTCAGATGAAAAATACAGTCAGAGAGGACAGGCATGGAAGAAGTGACCGTCTAATCTTCTCGTTAAACGGCTGCCTGGCGGCATCCTTCTCACCTTCGTGCTGACTGTCCATCATTGAACTTCGTCTATTTGCTCTGCATTTGCAGGTTGATGTGAAAGAGAAAACCGTAGTTCTAGTTTGCAAGAGACATCACACAAGTGGTCCAACTTCCTGACCACTGAACAAAAGCCACTCAAACTCAACCAGGGATTGAGGACTCAGGTTTCATAACTGCTAGAAGGTCGAATAAAAATGAACTCAGAGCCTCGAACAGAAGGTTTGATTGATAGTCCCTTCAGATTCCTTTGTGCTATTCCAAGGCATGCCTTGCAGTGTGAAATCATGTCCTGGTTTCTTTTATCAGCTCTAAAGGAAACTGTTCAAAACCTGGCCGGTTTGGCAAGCAGTGGTGCACCAAAGTACTGCTTTTCAAAGAGAAGGAGGGAAGGATTTTTTTTACAGAGGTCTGAGCAAACAGACAGTCCAGATGGGTGAGAGAGCTGTAATTTATCTACAGGTGCAGTGTCTGTTTATCAGATGTTACATTCAGTTTAAGTTTAAATCAATATGGGCAATTTTTAAGGTGATTATTGCTTTATTTGGCAGAACTGAAAGTGCATGCAAATATTCTTTACTCTTGTAATGCTGAACATGCAAAATTGTTAAGCTTAGAACTAAAACAGAGTCGGTAACTATACATCTGGATTTTTTTTTTTTTTTTTGACAATGGTTTTGTTTTCTTTTTTGTTTTGTATCCCAGTACCTAATGAGTATCCTGTGTGCCACATTTGTGAGAAGTTTTAGTAAAGTATCCTCATCTGCTCTACATAATCTGATTTTGAATATCAGAACAGATGCATCAAACCTTTCTGGAGGCTTTGATCATTTGCTAATGGAGGACATATTCGAGTATCAGTTAAACAGTGACAACAGAAGCCCAGGTTGTGTTTTATTCGTCACAGGTTGTGATATTTTATTCTCTTTGTCGCACGGTGTTTCTCAATGAGACTGGCACCCTCTTCTGTAGTCTTTGCACACAGTTCTGCAGTGATGAGAGACAAATTTAATGAGTCAAATTTGGCAAAACAGGACACAACGCAATTAGTTTCATTTGTCTGGCCTTTAAATGAACTGCTCCCAACATTTGCCAACAGCTTTTTTTGCAGCGCAAACATTAGATTTGTACGCTTAGAGAACATTTGAGCAGCGGTGAAGAAGATGTACAGAACATAAAGAGAAACCAGTGTTTTTACTCACCAATTGGTAGATTTTTAAACAATTTTTAGACTCGAAAAACAATTTTGTTTCCTAAGGACCGTAGTAGACGATCATGAGGATTAAGTTGCTAATTTGCTGGATCCAGTTAGACAACAGCTTTAAAATCACGACACGTGCTCTACCATTATCATCCATGTTTATTTCCACTGAGCACGCTACTGCACATTTTAGGTTGTTTGCAGTTCAGACTGAAGAGCACAAACAAATAGCCTAGACAGCGTAGCCTAGACCTTACAGTGCGACTTCCAACAATGACATTCCAACCCTAAATGACTGTAATCATTTAGGATTGTCAAAAACAGGGGACATTTTCACTGTTTTCACAGGGGTCAAACAAGTCTTCCTGTGATGGAAACCGTTTCTGTTTCCACAATAGGACCTTGAGGATATGAAGTCATAAAGAGGCAGGTGTGGGAATGGAGCGACATTTCACAATGTTCTCACACACACACTCACACACACCCACACACACACACACACACACACACACACACACACACACACACTTATCCCCCCTCTGTGTCACTGCTCTTGTTCTTCTTAGGTATGTACTGATATTTACTGCCAGGGAAGGTCTTCAAACAAGAAGAGGCCATCTGTTCTTGGAAAAAGAGCAACAACACCCCAGTTAGAAGTTAATAAGCATCGGACGAACAATCTTGTCAGTGTGAAATGAAATTGGATTACAAAATTTGAAACGTCCTCAACCAAATGATGAATAAGCCGGTTGTTAGCGCAAGTGCTCATCTTGTACTGCCAGAAAGCTAAAGGTCAATTGTTCCCAAACCTGGTCCTCAGGTGCCCTTGTTCTGCGTGTGTTAGGTGCTTCCAACATCCTGACTTAACTTAATGGGTGATTAACATTTGGTGACTGCAGAGGAAGTCATACAATCATTTGAATCAGATGTGCAGGGACAGAGACTCGTCTAACACGCAGGGCACAGGGACTTGAGGACCAGGTTTGGGACCCACAGGTCCCATTGTAATGTCTCACTACTTCAGCAACCTATTGCACGCCACTCATTTGTCAAACAATTCAGAGACATGTTGCGTCAAAGTTCTTTTTTTTTCAGATTTTTCCATTTCATATTCAATAATAACCCATTCCTGCAGCATGCTCAATGTCAGAACAGTTTAATTGCTGTATGATGAAGCCCTCATCCTCCATCAATCTTACATTTTGCATTAGTTAAAAATAGATAATTTACAATAAAGGTAATTCACTGATATTACAGAAAAAAAATAACAAAGTAGAACAATCTGCAGTTTTCTGCCGAAAGTCCAGGTCATTTTTCATTTTCAATGAATGTCTGGTAGCAAATGAAGCTTCTTTTTTTTTTTCCTCTTGTAGCTTGTTTGACATGTGCCTCGTGATATATTCTAACATTTCTATGCTTGTTATTTATGATGTGGTGAGATTTGAATACTAATATTTATGCTAGCTGGCAAAGTTAATCCCAGGTAAGCTTCAACATAATGATGTTGGGAGGTCTGCTGCTCTTGCTTCCAGTATAAACTAATGTTGTGCACCGGAAAATTACAACGTAAACATAACTGTAACTCACAGCAGCCCAATCAATATTGCTTTGCGTTGTGCAATCAAGCTCTCAAATGCTTAATTTCAAATTAACGTACAAAAATCAAGGGATTATTTTTCTTCGAACACTGTACCGGTGGCCAAGAATTTTGGCTTGCAAATAAAGCAAAGTGGCGCATAAGATAAATACAGAAAGCTCCTCATCAGCCCCGCTGCATCAGGTTATAATTACCAGTTGGTTGGTGATTTGTACGTATTAATTCTTCTTCACTAGAAGAGGAAATAGCCATATTAATGTCCAGTTTAATAAGAGCGATTTAGTTGGCGCGTTGCAGCTGAGAGCAACGAGATCAGAGCACCGACTCAAAATACGAGCTGCAGATCCACTGAGCAGACTCTCGCAATGCCAATTCATTCATTTCATCCTTGCCGTTTTTCATCAGATGGAAACATCCCACTGCTTGAATGACTCTTTTCTTTCTCTTCAGCAGAGTTTCCTGCAGTCTCACTGGAAGAGGAAACATCAGTTTGGAAGGGAATGGCATCTAGTCTGCTGCAAACACAGCGAGCATTGTGCACAAAAATATCTGTGCTGTAAAAATGCTCGTCAGATGGATGCAGTGTTCTCAATCAAGCCGAAATGCTTTATTGAATTAAGATTATTTTTTACGTCATGAAGGATTTTTTTCTTCATGGCATTAGGTCTTTTAGTGGTATTTGTTAGGTGGTCTTTTCTTGGAAAAACCTGTTCGTTGAACTAATTATGTCATGTTAAAACCATAAATGCCATTGTATTACATAGGTTTATTAGGTAATAGACCAACACAAAATCGAAAATAAATTGTGTTTGTACCCAGTTTCCCTCAGTCAGCTCTTTGCTGCACCACCTTTAGCTGCATTTATTTGGGTTACATCTTTCCGGTTACCTCTCCAGCAGCTTGGTACATCTAGAAAGCAAAAATACTTTTTGTCATTTGTCTCTGCAAAACAGCTCAAGTTAGTCAGTATGATGTGTAACATCTTCAAAGATTGATTTCCAGGACTTCTAGAACTTCCTCATTGGATTTAAGCCTGGACTTAAATGGACCATAACACAAAACTCTTTTATCTAAACCAGAATACTGATGCTCTGCCTGTTTGTTTAGGGATATTGTTCTAGCTGGAGTCAAACTTCTGCCCAGCGACTCTCAAGTCTTTTGCGGACTCTAACAGCTTTTCTTTCATTAAGCCAGTGTTGATCTTCTTCCATCTTCCTATTCTCTTTGATGAGTTTTCTTGTCTTTGCCAAACAGGAAAGCACAGTTCTTCTACCACCACATTTCACTGGTTAGGCTGAGGGAAGGGGATGGATGGGGGCCATAAATGACATTTTGCATTTTGCACATTGGCCAAAATGTTCAGTTTTAATCTCGTCTGACCACAGCACCTTTTACCACATGTTTGTTGCTGTGTCTACTGTGTGGCAAGCTATCAACAGAATTACTAATGGCTTTCTTGCACAAATGTTTTCTTCTCCATGCAATGTTTGTGGTGTGAATGGTTAATGGCTATTCTGTCTACATTTCTTCCTACATGAGGTGTCAATCTCTGCAGGTTCCCCAGGGTTCCCACGGCCCCTGACGGCTGTTTCTGTGTTTATTGCCTTCCTTCTGGTTCAGCTGGACGGTTGTGTCTTACAGTTGGACATAGCGATGAGTCTAGCAGTGCTTTGTTCAATGTGCATTTTTTTTTCATAAACTCATCTTGCTTCAAGCATCTTTACAGCTTAATCTCTGATCTGTCTCATGTGTTCCTGGCTCGGCTTGCAGTTTGTTGATCAATGCTCTGAGATTTAATTTCTCAAATGTGGATGTGTTTATCTAATTAAGTGACTCCTGGTTGTTTGCGTTTGCTGTTATTTTGGAATGAAAGAGCAAAGGGGCTGAATATGAATGCATGCAACATTGCAACCTTACAGGACTTCTTGGAAGCAATATTTGGTGTGCTATTATATTTCATGTGTGATACATCCAAATTCAATAGTATAATTTATGCTCTATTGGTAGCTGAGATACTAAAACTCATAAGAGTAGGTAAGTTATTAAATATTAAATTTAAAAATGCAATAATATACAAATAAAGGCACAACAGGACTATAAACAGAGATGTGTGCAACACTACACATATATTCTAAGAAAAAAAACTATCTCACAAACATTTGCTGTGCCTGGCCCGTGCCTGAAACAACACCTGATAGTGCCAAATATCTGCATTCAACAGGACCAGTTGTAAAAACTGTCCCTCAGCCAGTTTGTGTTTTAAGCACCCTGAAACGTTTACCAGAGGGCAGCAGCTGAAACACACGATGTCCTGTGTGCATGTGCATGTGTGTGTGCTGTTTCTCTGAAGGCTGTGTACTCTCCTAAAACAGCAGGTGCTGTAGAGGTCCTTGACGGAGGGTAGAGGATGGATGGCCAGTGATCTCCTGAACAGCGTTAATAACCCTCTGTAGTGCCGTTTTGTGTGCCATGGTGCATCTGGAAAACCACACAGAGATGCAATAAGTCAGAGAGGAAAAAGAAGCGTCACATATATATGAGTTAATCGTGAAAGTTATCACAATTTTCAGAAAGAGTTTGGCAATTACATGTTTTCTTTGAAAGGTCCAGTCCTGGTATTTTATATAT
>NW_006800029.1:985190-1006371 GCF_000485575.1 Poecilia formosa | reverse complement strand
TATATATATATATATATATTGTTCGTTTTGTTATATATATATGCACAGATGGTTCTTTTACCCTCAGGCTGGTATGAAAGTCTGCATTTAGACCACATCTGGTTTACATCACAGCCAGACCACCAGAACCTGAATCTATCATGCGACACACACAATTTTCTCTGTTTCGCTGTTTTCAAATGACGACATCATATGCATCGTGCAGAGCTTTCTTTCGGGATAAATCACAAAAGCATAAATTTGTACATCACTAAACAAGCAAAACCAAATTCACTGTAATCCCTGTTTGAAAACAATAACACACAACTCTACTGTTCAGGGGAGAAAAAAAAATGCATATGGAGATGCAAGCAGGCGTTTCGGTGGTGTCTGCATGTGAGTGCGCATACAAACATTTTAATTGCTGGCTTTGTGTTTTCTTATAAATGGTAGCGGGGGTCAGTGGTCTGCAGAAAATATGAGGTGTGTTGAGATGAACGCAGACTCACAATGAGCCCCTTGTTTCCACTGCAATGTGTTCTCAGTTGTAAAGCAATTAAAGACTAGTTTACTGGCAGGGGCTGCTCTTTGCTCCGTGCGCGTGACGCAATCCTCCGGGTTTGCCCAGCTGTACACTGACTGATGGCACACACACACTAGCACATTCACGTGTGTGGAGTGCACAATCGTGCACACGCGAACACACACACACACACACACACACACACACACACACACACACCGGTTAGCTCTCAGCCAGAGTTGCCAGAAGGAAAACACTTCACTACAGCAGCAACACAAGGGATACACTGTATGACGTTCTCCCTTCAGCAACATTACAATAAATTCAGATGAGTGACAGAAACATCATGTTGAACTTGGTCATTAGCATGTTGGCTTAGCAAAACACAGATGTTAAAGCATTTAAGCCTAACGAGCCTTTGCAGGTGTTTGCTGATAGTATTGACTATTTTGTAAATAAAAATATAATAATGAACTTTCATTTAGTAGTTTTCTACAACTTTTCCACAATATGTAAATATATGTGATTTGCAAGTGAAAAACATTTTTAAAAAGTACTGAATATATTATTCTTTTTTTAAAAAAAAAATACACAGCCTGCAAAATCTTGTTTAAAGTTTGCAGCCGTTTAAGTTTAAGTCTGTAACAGCCTCACAATCTGTCCAAACGCCCTGACTTTTTTCCTCTTGACAGCGTGAATCCAGTGTATTTCGAAACTTTATGAACTCCTTGAACTTTTGCTCGTTTTGTTAAATTGTAACCATAAACTTTAATTTAATCGAATGCAATTTTAGGTCTCTCTTGGCTATGCACATCGAGAGATAAAAATGTTTTCCCTGTCTACTTTGCGAAATTCCCCGATGTGAGTTAAATTTGATGGAGGGAATCGAACATGAATACGGTATGCTTCACTGCAGCTCTGGCTACGTGGTGATGGTTCTACTGGAAACCTGTAGAAACATTTTGCAGGTTTTTCATAGCTGTATTTTGCCCTATCTATCTTCTAGTTAACTCTGGGCAGTTTCCCTGTCCCTTAACAAAAACATCCCCACAGTATGATGCTGCCACCATTGTGTTTCGATGTAACAACCAACGCCGCTTGCGAAATCATGCTCGCACACTGCTAACAAGATTTCTAATGGTTTCCTTTTTTGCCTCTCTCTCTCACAGACAACATATTGCAGAACTAACTTCTCTCTTTGTGACAATGTTCTCACACCTGAGTTGTGGATCTCTGCAGCTCCTCCAGATACACCAAGGACCTCTTGGCTTCATGTGTTGTTAATCCTCTCCTTCCTCATCCTGTTGCTTTAGGTGGTGGATGGTCATGTCTTATAAAGTTTGCGGTTGCTGGTCATTTATGAACCATGCAGACCCCTCGGGTCATCTGGAAACACTCAGTGTTCCCGGGTTCAGAGCTGAACAAGCGGAGGCAGCTTCTAGTTTCTCAGTTCTTCTGCTCTGGAACGAACTCCCTGAAAACCTAAGACTCACAGAAACCACTGCAGAAACTGCTGCTAAGTATTATTGTTTGCTGCAGTCCGACCTGAGCTTTAACATTGCTTTCTTTTTTTATGTGATGTCTTGTCCTTTTATTGTGTATTTTTTTCTTTATTTATAAAATTTTGCAGCTTTCCCAGTGTAGGCACAAGTTTCTTTATGTTTGTTTATTTGTCTTCTGGGCTTGGCTAATGCTTCCATTTGCAGATATGCCATAATTTGTATTCAGATGATAGTTTGAACAGCGCTTTTTTGAGGTTTTCATAGCACAACATAACATTTTATAACCCTGAGTGCATTGGTTCATTTCGGTTCTCTGGCTTCCTGCCTCTGTCCAAAAACATGCTTATTAGATTAACTGCCCTCAATTACGACTGCGTTCATGGCTGTGTTGCCCTGTGATGGGTACAGAATGTACCCTGCTTCTAGGTTATTGACCACTGACCGCCAAACAGTCCAGCATGAATTGGTCAAATGTAAAAAAAAAAAAAAAATAAAAATGGAGGGACAGTTTCTGAATCACATCATTTTTGACATTTAGCAAAAAAACAAAACAAAAAAAAACATCAGTTCTTTGTTCTGGAACTTGAATCTATAATATATATTTTTTCTGAGATTAAATATAATTTGAATGTATTTATTATTCTCTCTCCCTAAAGAGTAAACCGGTGAGGCAAATAGTTGAGCGTTAGCATAATGTGTGGTCAAATATTATTGCTTCTCAGTCAGGCGTTTTCCACAGCTCACACTGGTAGGAGCTGTACAGGTTGTGTGTTTTCACAGAGGGACCACGACACCCGTCTGGTGTGTCTCGTGTTAGCACTGCACAGGAATGGGAGCCGTCATAACTTTCTCCATGTGTGTCAGACACGATCTTTACCGTTTTTTGTTTTGTTTTGTTTTATCCCCCTCGCTCCTTCTGAAATCTTTCCAACTGCAAAACAGAGATGATGAGGAAGGATTACTGTTATTTAAACAAGGTTCCTCTCACTCAGGGTCAGTGGGTTTGGGATTCTTACTGTGGTTTGAGTGGGGTGTTGGAGTGGGAACAGTGTGGAATGAGGACTAGTGTTGGTCCATCACTTTAAATGGTCTCACTAAAATAAATCAATCAAATAAATTGGTCCCACTTCCTGTTCCACTTTCCCTTTTGGTGTTAGAAGCTGCTTTGCGATTTATCGGTTCTCTTTCCTGCAGTTTGGGGTTAAAAACAACAGGAATGGGCCACTCTGTCTTAAAACGTTGTGGAGATACTACATGTGCTGTCCTTTAGTCAGCTGACTTTTGTATGTTCACCATATTCACACCGGGATGTTTGAATAGCGTCAACTCTTAATGGGGCCATAAACTCAGGATAATAAATCTCCCTCTCGTTTTCCAAATTTTCTGACTATTATTTATCCGTCTGTAAAGCAAAGCTGGGTCTAAATATTGAGTCCTGGAGTGCTTTCTATACATATAGAGTTTCAGTTTGTTTGTTTCCACATATTCCAGCCGATTCCCATCCCTTTCTTGCTTCAGCACCCCATCATAATGGAGGAATTTATGTCTTGCAGAAGAGCAAAGACGCTATGGGGTTTCAGCTTAACTCACTTGGTGTAACATTAGTAGCTGTTCAGATGGAATCACCCCCCAAAAACCACAACTAATAATCAGTCAGTAAAAGATGGAAAACAACTTTTAACTTTTCAACAAATTGTCAGATGGCTTCATTGTGATTGATTTGTAATCTTTTTGTGGAAATAAACCAATCTCCAAACATTCAAAAAAAAAAATAAAAATAAAAAATACCAGAGGTCTCAAAAGCATTAAAACAAACCAAAAAAAAAAAAAAAAAAAATGTAATCAGATATTGTTCCATATGGAAAAGAATCTGCGAGCTGCGAGTGGAGACCAATTCAAAACAATCACCAACATTCCCAGGTCTGGCTGCTCAAGTTCACCGTAAAAGTAGAAGACAAAAAAAGTCTCCAAATACCACAAAATGTAATCATGGGACCTGCAGAATCTGCATGAGTTTAACTTTTGACTGACCCACCGCAAGCTATTGCTGCTGTCAGGTCTTATCTCTGCACCTAAATTTATTGTGAAGAAGATCGAGACTATAAAACTATTTCTTTGTAATTAGTCAGATATGTTTAAGAAGGCACAGCGAATGGAGGACAGGAGTCAGACTCCTGACTACCGCGGGCTAAAGTCTCTGTATGCGGGGCGCCGTGCTAACCACCGCGCAGCGCAACGCCCCTATTGCGGAAGCCTATGCTGTAATTTACAGATTGTCTTTGTTAAATTATTTACATTTTTATACAATTTGAGCTTTCTAATGAACTCACCTAGTACACTTTCTTTCATTTCCTTGGAAAAATCTGTTTTGTCATGTGATTGCGACTAGTGGACTAGCCCAGAAAAAAGTCATTGCAGAGAAAAGAATCGACTAGTCGATTAATTGATGCAACCCCTATTTCAGATTGTGGAAGGAGCCTGAGGGAAGTGGCTCCACAGTTAGAGCAGAAGTCGTTGTCATACATCTCTCTCTCTGTGTCGCCTCCAAACGAATCCAGCCAGACCAGAACAGACTCCAGCAAACTTTTTATGTCGTAGTCCTTTCCCACGACTTGATGGCAGCTTCCTCTCCCTCAGCTCCATCAGAACTGGGGAAAGGTCTTCCTGACTAAAATGTTTGCCGGGCTGATGGACAGCTGAGTGTATGAGCTTCCCACAGCAGGGGATGGACGATGCCTCCAGAAAAATCCTTTCCTGAGCGAGACACCGCTTGGTGATGCTCAGGTTCAGGATGCTCTGGAAAGCAACGTTCACCCAGCTGTTCTGGAGCTCATCGGAGAACTTGAAAATGGTATAAATTTGTTATAAAAGTATTACTGATTGCACTTTAAAAATTAGGTAACTTTATGTTATTAAAGGTAAAGTTTAAACAGCAATGATTTCTTGGTTAATGTCAAGTTGTCATAACAAAGACATTTTGAATAATGTCAACTTTGTATTAAAAGTGTCATAATTTACCGAATGACGCTTTATGACAACAGCCATAAATATTCATGAAGGCTTATTCATGTTCATAACAGATGTTATGTCATGTTTATGAAAGTGTCATGACAGTTTTATTCAGCCCCCTTCAAATAAAGTGTTACCAGAGTTTGGGTCAGGTGCTATTCCGGGATGTAGATGTGTGAAGGAATCTCCACGATGTCAGTAACACAGAGTAAGGATGCCTTAGTAGGTGTGTGTGTGCAAGTAAAATTCTCGTTACATTTCTGTGCGAGCATTTTATATATATATATTTATATATATATATATGTATATATGCATATTATCCAAAGAATAATCAACAAATCCCTTCAAGCATCTTAAATTCTTCTTAATAAATTTGACCAACTCAAAAGTACAACCGAACACAATCAAGTATGTTGGACTCAGTGTGTTCTTCCCCTCTACATGAACCTTTTTTTTTTTTTCTCTTTTCCAGCTGACTTGCAAAACTCCTGTATGTTTTACATCATTCCCAATTATGTGTTCGTACTGGATCCGTCCTGTTTTTTTTTATGCTTGTGTGAGTAGATCCAGCTATCCACCCCACTAATGAGGAAGTTTTATACATGTTCCTTTGGCTTACAATGCTCCAAAATTCAGATTTGAAGGTCAAACTGACTGAGGCCCAGCTGTTTGACTTGTAGTTTTTCTGTCAAAGGTCTCCCCTCGAATGGATGATGGGAACGGGATCTTAAGGAGTTTGGACTTGTTCCTGTCAGAGATGTTATTTCAGATGCTGTTATGTAGTAAAAAAAAAGAAAAAAAAAAGAAGCCTATTGAGGGCTGTAGTCTTGACCTTTTTAGTGTTTTGACAATGTTCATGTGCAAGATTTGCATAATAGATTTGTAATGTGAATCATTTGTTTTCCTAGTATCATAAACAGTCCTAAATTCTGTGGGAGATTTTCCCGTCTATCCAAGGTCAATACCAACTAAAGGGAAAGCAACTGCTGCAAATTAAAATGATTTAATAACTTTCTAAGTCAGTCATTTTCTATTTCCCTTTGCTCACTTGAAGCTCACATGACGATCTGAGACCATTCCAGGTATCTTTGACCAGAAGGAAGGCAACTGCTGGTCATGTCAATATCCATCACATGGCCTAATACAAGTAACTTAGAGTGAAATTAGAGTCCAAGAGCATTAGCTCATGTTTTTTATACATGAATTCTTGTCATGTGACATAACCTTTCATATTTATAACCTGCAAGCGTATGTCACAGGCAAAGATAGTGCATGGATGTGAAATGAAAGAAAAATGAAAGATGGCTTAAATTATTATTTTAAACAGTAATAGCCTCAATAATAATATAAGTGTGGAAATGATTTGTATTTACACCCCCACCTAAAGAAATAAAGTGCAACTATTTGCCTTCAGAAGTCAAGTTACTTTACAATTAAATTACTTATTACTTATCCAAAATAGATTAAAAAGTTTTTATTCAATTTTATTTAATTGCATTGGGTCATTGACTTGCAGCAATAGTTCATCTGAGAAATACTGACTTGGAGAGGGTGAATATTTATGCAATCACTTACTTTATACGCTTTTTATTAAATTGTCCTTATTTTGTTGAAATCGGTCTTCACTTTGTCATGAAACGTCAAACAAACTGCCATTTGTTCATGGTCATGATTTATGTTTAAAAGCGATGAAAACATTCATTTAGGCAGAGAGAGTAGATGTTAGGCATGGTAAACTCAGCTGTCCTGTGAAAGCTTTCTGGTGTTTTATGGATAACATTAAGGAACAAACAGGATCGTGATGACCAAGAACCACAGAGGAGATGTTTGATCCAGGGTCAGATAATAAATGACATCCCAACCTACGAGCAGCAAATAGAGCAGTTAATCCTTCATCAGAAAAAGGAAACGCATAAGACACACCTAGCCAGATACTTCACCTGTATGGCTTTTTTTTCTTCTTCTTCTTTTTTGGGAGAAGTAGTAACTCAGAAAATGGAAAATTATTACAAAAAGAAAGTCAAAACAAGTCAATTTTGTCAAGTCATGTAGGGGACACAACAATGTCATTCAAAGTATTTTGCAGAAACTACAAACTACAAAAGCAACAAATGGTGTTTCTATACAGCATTGACTCAGGAGCATTTTTACGTTTTATGCGGAACATTTTGTAATCCATCAGGTTCCTCCTGTTCCATAATTTGCACTTCTTTGTGTTGGTCTGCCAACTGGATTTTTTGACTGCAACAAAACAAAATGTGGAAGAATGAATGGGTATGAATACTTTCTCAAGGAACTGTCGGCTAACACTGCATCCTGCCCGTGGCCGCTGAAGCTCCTGTAATATTTCCTTGCAGGGGAAGAGAGGAGGCTCGATAGAGGATATTTTTATGCTTCAGGATTCTCTGAACTGCTTAATGCAGGTTTGTGGTCTATGTAGACCTTAGATGGAAAGTTGCATCTTGGATATAAAGCCTATAGCACACTATTCACCTAAGGGTCCTAACCACAACCTCATTTTTCTGTGCTGGTTTTCTTCTTCTCCCTTCCATTATCATTGGGTTTTTGTTGCTGACAGCCCTGATTAATAAAACAGACCCTTTGCTATGTTCTGTAACCTTTCGGTAAGTTTAGATTAACAAACCAAAAACATTGAAACAACTGCTTGCATTAAACAATTTTCACTACAGCTGTTAACATGCATGCATGAAAAGATTGACTTCAAAACTTAGGGGAGGTCTATTGTATCAGCTCTGTAAATCATTGTTTTTTTGTGAACGTGTGTTGAGTTTGTGATTAATAAACAGCTCTTTGGGGTGAAAATCACTGAAGAAAACAGAAGCTTTTGGCAGGAAATGCGCTCCAAGAAGGACCTTTTATTTTGCTATAAGTACTGTGATGAAGGCTTTTATTAGTTTGGCTCAATTGACAAAACGTTCTGGGTTATTTGCCCCAGAAACACACACATGCAGGCATTTGTCAGATGATGCTTTCAATATTCATACATTTTATCAATCTCTTTTTACATGCAGACAGTTTTTACTGCCAATATTTTTTAATGTGTTTTTCTTTTTTTTTTTTTCCTTGTCAACTTCAGGCTTCAGCATGAATATCTCATCACATATCCATCTCCAGCATTATTTAACCTGGAGTTGAGCTCAGTCAACAGAGCTTTTGAGTTTAAACTTGAGTTAATTTCCTGTGAGCTGAGCAGAGCGGACATAGTATTACAGGACTCATCTGGGCAGCAGTCGAATGCGATGGATGCCAGTAACCTCTGGCCTGAATACCTGAGTGAAAAGAGAAAGACCAAAAAAAAAAAAAAAAAAAACAGCAGGATCAAACAGAATGTTACCATTTGACAGTATTATCATGAATTAAATAGAAACTAGGTACTACAACCAATCCTGGGAAGCTAATATGATTTGCAAATGATTCTTTATCTAAAGTTTTAACTAAAATGCTTTTCTTTTTCATTTTAGGAAAATGTTTTGTGGAGCAATTTAAAAATATTCTGTACTTTATCTGCATCTCGCTTATATCATTGTCACTCATTTTCTTTTTGTTTGTAGCTTCTTTGTGTCTCATTCAGTTTCCTTAATAAGACCTGAATCCCTTCATAAGCAGAAAAAAAAAAAAAAACATCTGAGGACTAGGTTTTACTCCGGCTACTGTTGTTTCTGATGATCAGAAACATTTAAATGAGACAAGAAAGTGAAAACATGATCAATCTGGTCATTGTGGAGAATTATCCTTTCTCCATGTTAAGTTCTTGATGTATGAGATTGAAGAAGAGTCATTGAGTTGAATTCATGAATTCCATTCATCAATACCAAAATACAGTTGGACCAATTCTCATGCTGCCCTTTATGAGCTAGCAGAACAAAATGACATCATTAGATAGTGTAAATTCGCTCCCGAATGCATCATATCCTGAGAGGCTTTTAGTCAGTTAGGCTTTTAGTTAACAAGCAAACTAAAAAAAAAAATGTATCATGCAAAAGTAATACTTTCAAACATGTTTATTTCTCTTTCACTTTCAAAACTGGGACTGCTCTAGCTGATACCTTTTTTATAGGCAAGATAGAAACTGATCTAAACAACTATTTTAAGAATAACGTAGACTAATAATATTGCTGTTGGCGATCCATGCAGGCAAGGGTGGGACTTTATTTTAATGTGCAGATCAAAATAAAGTCTGCGGTGCACCCCAATGATATGGAGTGACTTAAACATAGGAAGCCACATTTAAACGTTAGCATATTTTGAGTTTTAAAAATCTGAATAAACTGTTAAACAGTAAACCCTGTTTTTATGATGAACACAAAACTGTATATAACTGTTAAATCAAGGTAGAATTAAAGGCTCTAATTGAGACTTAATGGAAAATCATCTGAGACCCGTGAGGACCGGTTCTTCTAAGAGATCCAAGCCAAGCGAGTTGAATCTTTGAAGAGCGCCGTCCTTCCCATCACACTACCTGGTGTATTTAATGGATCACACGTGCCACAGTCTAATTTGCAACTTGCTCCAGTCACTCTTGACTCCCTGGGGCCAGGTCTAGCAAAAAGCCTTCTATAAATACGGCAAACTGCAGCTCATAAATCTCAGAGCGCTGGATTTCTCTTCATTGTGGCATCTGGCATCATTTGTCACATATGCGGTGAGCAATTAGGTATAAAAGAAAATCAGGAAACCCAGTTGAGGCCACGCTGGCTGGTGCCTCCAACCATAGCTATGTTAAACTTTCCCACAAAGAGGCCTCGTTACAGATGGGTGGTGAGAGAAAGCATGAAAAAGCATGACAAAGAAAAAAAAAAAGACTCAAATGTGTCTCTTTTTAAAATGATGTCACTGTATGCGGCTCTAGCTGAAGAGATTCTGTTTACGTCGGACAAGAAGAGGCATACAAGCGTTTCAGGTTTAACTTCAGATTGCAATCAGAAGTCCTATATAGCTGCCGCAATCTGGGGATGTTTTCTGTGGTTTTGAACCTCCAAACAAACAGCAGCATGCTGTAAGTCTCAGCTCAAACAGCATAAACCCTCACACAGAAGGAGAGCATTAACATGTTAGCATGAAGCTGAACAGTAGATTAAAGGGCTAATTTATTGCACCATTGTGGAGCGTTTCCTGACTTGGCTTCTCAGAAGTTGTAGTTTTTCTCTGTGCTTGTTCAGCCATGCTAATCTCATAATCATTACACTATTCAGCACAAAAAAAAAAAAAAAAAAAAAAAAAATGTAATAATTTCCATCCATGTAAAACCGTGTCTCTTCCTGAGGGCAGTCAGTATGCAAAAAGAAAGCAAAATAAAGTCTTTAACTATTTTATTTTCCTTTTTTTTGGTGAAGAATGAAGTCATTGTAGAACAAAAAGTATACGTAATATCAAAATATATATTGACCTATATTTGAATATTTGTGCGCAGGCATTTTCAAGACTTGCATGCTGGACTTAGATCTCGATTTGACTCAGCCATTCTAACACATAGATGCAGTACGTTTCAAATCAAACTATTTTATTTCTTACCATGTTTAGAGTTGTCCTGCTGGAAGCTGACCCTCCTCTCATATCTGAAAGTTTTTTTTTTTTGTTGTTGCTTTTTTATTTTTTTACTTTCTAACTGAATTTCTGCTTGTAGCTCCAACCATCTTCCTATCAACTCGTACCAACACCATCGCTGAGAATGCCATGCCCACAGCATAATTCTGCCACATACATCATTTTACATGTTGGCCAGAAAACATTTATTCTAGTTTCATCTGACAAGAGAACGCTCCACCATATTTGCTTGATTTCTTGCTTGGATTGTTGCAAATGAGATTTCTTATTGTTTTGTTTCAACTAGCCTATTTTTGAAACATTTATTTCAAGTTCAGAACAAATCTCATGGACCCTCTTTGCCCAGTATTTAAGGTGAACAGTTATGTCTTTGCGGGTTTGCAGTTGCGTGGGGATCTTATTTTTAGACAATAAATCATGCTCTCAGTACAAAGCTTGGATATTTCTTTCTTAACCTCTCTTTGCTTACACTTCCTCACAACTTCATGACGGACCCTTTTCTGATGTGCTCCTTGGTCTCCGTTGTGCGATTTGAACGCTAATATTTTCTAAAGAACCTCTGAGGCAATTACAGACCAGCTATATTTACACTTGTATTGTCAGGTATCAAAGTTTTGAGGCTACATACGAATGCATGTCAGAGTTTTTGGATTTTGATTTGCAAAAACCAGGTATTTGAAATTTGAAAACCAGGGAAGAAATTGCATTCCTGAACCTGAATGTAGGCCAGAGATGGTCAAGTCCAGTTCGCAACAGCGGGTGCCTTACAAGTACAGTATGTGTTCCAATAAGCCTGATTTAAAGGGTTGGGTCTTTTTTCTTCTCAGGCTTTGACTATGTTTGCTAAACAATCCTCCCTGTAATTCTGATGTTTTCAAGTAAAAATACATATAAACATGTAGGGGTGGAGACCTTGAGAACCAGAAAAAGTCTTACCCTGCTCTAGCCTAAAGATCACCTTAACCCCAAAACGATATCGGTTACGTTCCACAATTATCCCAGTGTGTTTGGTTTTACCAACCAAACCATCAACACAGAAACAGCCCTACACATCTTACCTGGTGTTATACAGAGAGAAAATGTTCTTTTTCTAGGAAGTTCAAAGTCACAGAAAACCCAGCAGCAGCATGTGCACCAATAAATACTGAAGCATGTTAAACCTGCACAGATTTAACCACTGCATGCCAACAGAGTTTCACACTAATACAAAACACACTCAGGTAAAATACATCAGAGTTCTTGAGCATTTTTATTTGGATTATTTGGCTTATCAGATCAAACATCTTATAGTTACTTGACCTGATCTTCACAGCTCAGACTTCAATGTTTGGGAACAAGTGGATTTAGATCTGCTGGGAATAAAAGCATAGGGAAATTATTTCTCTTTTATGACCATTTGTTTTTTCTGTAATGTTGAGAAAATGCTTGGACCATTTCTCTGAATGGGGTCTTGGATTTCCAGTGAAAAAGTTTTGTCTTTTTTTTTTTTAATGCAAATTAGGATGAAGGAGTGCGTTTGTATGGGTTGAGAGAAAGGTGAGATTAGTGATGCACTTCAAGCTATCAGGACCCAAATTCTCATTCTGCTTCATACCATTGCTCTCCACAGCCTTATGTTCCCTCCTGCCTCTATTTCAACCTCCTTTCACCTCCAACCCCTCGCTTTCAATAAATCTGCCATTCATGCTTTCTCTTTCTCCTCCACTCTGGATCATATGTCAGGGAAAGTGGCTGATTTCCATGGAATGCCATTTATAGCCTTTTCTTCAAGTTAGGGTTAAAAAAAGCTTTGTTTAGTTTTTCTTTATATGTAAAAGTGAAAATGTCTATGCAACACTTGAGTTCCCGTGGAAAACAAAACAAGCAAACAAAAATATCTCTAAGGTTCATTTTGCTTGTGTAAATCTTTGGCAGCCTGTGCAGGGTTTTGTTTTAATTCTTATGTTCCGGAAATGTTTCTCCAACATGCTTCACAGGGCAACATGAAACTAAATGATTTATTTACCCAACCTGTTGATTGATTCAGTACATCAAAAAACATTTTAGAAAGCATCATCTTTGTTTTGTCTGTATAATTTGGGTAATAATTTGTTGGTTAACATTTCCTCAATGGTGCAAAGTGTCGCAGCTGCAAATGCAAAAATCTGGCCTTATGCAAATCCAAAATCTTAACTATAAGTGGTCCTGAGATGTTAATGCTATTAAGTCAAGTATCTTGCAGTTTTGACCGACTGTTGGACACACAACTCCTCACTTTTGCTCTCAGGACTTTGGTGCATAACTTAGTGTTTAACCATCTCCGTCTGTAAGTTTACCAGCAGTATTGCATATCTTATTTCCAAAAATGATAATAAATCATTTTAAAAACTAAAATCAAACTTGATATATAGATCCAACTCTCGATTTTTCAAGGTCCAACCAATAAGCGTGGTGTCTGCAGGACAGATTTAAAGTTCAAATGTCACATCCTCTCTGGACTGCTCCGACCTTTGACTTGTATCTCTTAGACAGCTGTTGCTGGGCAGACATTATTTTGAGTGCTATTTTTCTTCCATGAGGAATAACTGGTCAAATTAGTATTTTCTCCCTTCCACATTGTGTGTTCACAACGCAAAGGGAAAATATCACGGACACTAGCTCACATGGTGACACAGTGCCCTGACATTTCACTCTGTGTGATGGTAACCATACACACATCTCCAAGAGCCAGAAGTTCTCCTGCCTTACAAAAAAAAAGAATATAATGAACTTAATTTAGGCGAAGCACAATGCAGCTTCTGTTGTTACAGTGAAACTTACCCCATCGCTGTCCCCAGTACACTTTGGCAAAATCATTAACAGATGTCTAAAAAGGGCTCTTCAGCCAATTTATCACAGGCACACACTCTACCTCATAATGTGATGTAGTTTCCGTAGTCCCCGTGCTCTGCCATTCCTCTCTGCTCATGTGCTGAAGACTGCAGGCCACAAACATGCACACACTAGGTAAGAAAGCACAAAAAAAACAAAAACACGAGCTTTAGAAGGAAACTTGCTCACTCATTTATTCTCACTGCTGTCATCTGGTCCTTGCTTCTGTTAGACATTAATCCTTTTTCAAAGCAATATTTACTAAAAGCACATATCTTGAAGAAGCATTCGTTTCACGTTTTGTAGAGTTGAAGGAATGTCACAGAACATGTTTTTTTGTGTGTGTTACAAATAAAAATCTGGAGAGTGTTGTGCTTTATGTTTTTTTAATTCCTCCCTTCAAGACAAGACCTTGAAGAACCACAAACTACCACATGCCTTTTGGGGGTACATTTGAAGATAGAAGTGCGAGTAAAAAGACATTTACACTTTTTTTTCTCACTTTCTGAAGTTAAATCAGTCTAAACATCTCTTGTTTTACAGTAGTCAGAATTACTAAGATTATCTAAATTTTCTAAATGTTGGAAACCCTATTGAGAACTTATTTTTAGAGAATTTGTTTGTAATTTTATTCAAATTCAGAAGTTTACACGCATTCTGCCAGTATCAGGGTTCATTGTGTTTCGAACTTGGGTCAAACCATTCCTTCATTTTCTTTATCTATTCTGAAATCCCATCACCACAGACTAACATCAACAGATTGCACTAGATTTTATGTAACATTCTCAGAGTAAAGGAAACTACCAATACATTTACATGCCGCACTTTTAAGATATTTATTTGTAAAAATTTAAAAAAGTTTCTGTTTTGTTTCTAAATCATGCACTACTTTGCATATCTCTGTTGCATGCGGTCTCAGTGTTGTGCAGTTTGTGTGTGTAACAGGACAAAACGTGGAAAGGTTCAGGGAGCATGAAAGGCACTGTTTAAGTTTTCTCTTGTGTCTAGCCTTTTTAAAGCACTTTATTAGGGGAAATATTTTATCTATTAGCTGAAAATAACAAGGAATGAAAGCACAGGAAAAGAAAAAAGTGCATAAAGTCTACAGTAAGGTTTTTGTCTCTTCATTGCATCTGTTAAACAAGTTAAACTCGCTTGTGTCCATCGAGGCAGAAACCTTCGACGGTAATGGCACCGCAACCTTCAGAGCCATCATCAGCTGCAGCTGCTAATTATCACCTTTTATTGTTGCTCAGAGGTCTGACGAGGTTCCTCCAAAGTGTAAAGGAAGTGCCAAGGCAAGTGTTTGGCAGTCAGTTAAACCAAAGGAGGTCCAATTCTGAGGAATAACAATAATAAAAAAAGACTGTAGACCACTGAGAGACACAATGCACTCAGGAATTTACAGTTGCTCTCATAAACCCAATGAAAAGCAGACCTCTGAAACAACAGGCATAGTCACCCAAAAATAAATGCTGCAAGAAGAAGAAAAAAAAAAGTTTTTAAAAATCAGGGAATACTAACATTCTGGGCAAATATTGAGAGGGATTGGTTTTTAGGCTGCGCTGATTATGAAACACTGAAACAAGTGCCGATTGGTCAATGGAATCTGACTGGCAGTGCTGTCGAAAACCCCACCACTGCCTGGCTACGAACAAGAGCAGCCGGGTTTAATTAAACAGCATGTGGGTTTCAGAGTGAAGTGATAATATCTATTAGGGTTTACAGGATTAGTCTCGGTTACAAGCGAACTCTGGAATGCGGAGAGAGTGTGGTTACTCTAGTCAATCAGTGCAAGTCCACAAGGCATTAATCTGCTAACAGATCCAGAGGCTGGTGAGTCACCGGTAGCGGTCGGAGCTGAAAATGCAGTGGCTCTGTTTGGACCAGGGCTAGTGGAGCGCTGCCATGCACTACCTCATAACCGGGCTTTGGCTTAGTAACGCTGGCACTTGGCTAATTCTGTGTTTGCATGCATGCATGAGAGAGAAAAAGAAAATGGATACAAGACCGAGCCAAAGCAGCTGTATTAGTGCTTTGGCTGCTTTAAATGACCCTCCTATTCTTTTGGTTCTGACTCTATACATCGGACAGCATGCGCTGGGGGGAGGGGGGTGAAGAAAATGCTTGGGCTCAAATTCACAAACACAACAAATGAAAGTGGAAGCAATCCGCAACGTGGACAAAAAAATCTTGTGTTTTTTTTTTTTTGAGCCCTGTGGCTGACTGAATGACTACGACCAATCCTGAGCTAAGTTTCCACCAAACATTTGATTGAACTCTGAGTTGCTGCTCGTCCTGGCCTTCTGCTTCTTGTTCCGATGTTAAATTATTACACCAACCATTGAAGCTTTCCAGAGAAGAATGCAAGAAGGGAACAGAGAAGAAGGAAGGAAGAAGGAAGAGAGAGTAAAAGAGGCTCATTACAAAGACAGATGGATGCTCTTTGCTTATTTTTCTTTTACTTGTTAGGGGATTTGGTTGGTGTTTACTATTAACGTAGAGGGTCAACATTCAGACCCCGACTGTGAGACTTTTCTCACAGCAGAACGCACAACAAAACCAGGAGTCTGCTAGTCTGCACATGGAGGTTGCAAAGCAATGCCAAACTGGGGGCCCTGGGGTCAATTATTCTGCCCTCTGGCCATGTGTGATGAGCAGGACAAAAGTGGGCAAAGGTCCACATTTAATAATTAACCTACATGTCGCATGGAAACAGAAATGTGGCGATGAATAAAGGGCAACTAAAATTCCAGATTTTTAATTATCATTTTAAAAAATATTTTAAATCCAAAGGGTTTCTGGTGCAGATTGACTTTTGATTTAAGTTTTTTTGTTTGTTTTTTCCAATATCTGTGTTAGAATTTGAACATTTCAAAAGATGTCCTTGAACTTGTTACTCCTCCAACATTTGCATGTCTTTGTTGAGTAATGAACAAACAATTGTTGGCATATTTATATGTTACTGCAGTGTAATTTCACACTTTTTTTTTCCCAGTCCAATTGAAGCCTAACCTTTAATTCAAGAACATTAACATTTAAAAAATCATGTTAAGAAACAGTTTTATGCATGCAGACAGTGTCTACTGGTTGTTATGGAGTCTTGATGATCCCAAGATGCTGCACTGCAGCTGACCTTTCATTTCTCCCTCTCTCCTACAACCGCTGGCAAGATAAATATGAGTTCAGCCTAAAAAAAATTACGTCTATGTCATTCCATTCCGAGGTTTTTGAGATCATCTTAGAAATGTTAACTGTATTATATTATTTTGAAGTTGTTACTGAGGGCGCAAAGAATTGTACTCCCAGTGATTTCTTCACCAAAAGTTAGTTTTTCATACATTATTTTGACTTAAAAGCTTTACTGTACGTTAAAGCTTTTTACAGATATTTACTAAGGCTGGAAAAAAACGTAATGTTTGCAGAGCATCACGAGTGGCATAGATGGAAGTCTGAATCACTAAACATTGATTCTCTCTTTGAGACAAATCTTTTCTGCTAAAAGTCCAAAATTTTCTTCATCTCTGGTAGTAACTCCTAATTGTATTTCAAATTATGGACCAGACTAGACACTGCTTTAACCCCCCACTCACCCAGCCCCCACACTTTTTTCCAGTTTGTTAATGGAAAGCTCCGATATTATTAATAATAATAAAATAGATGTTTATACAATGATGCCTTATCAAAACTCAACAAAAGAGTCTGTTGATAAGAGCTTGGCTGCGCTCATATTCAGCAGTAAATGAGGCAGAAAAGCAGTTGGACTAAATTATACCATCTAAACACTGAGCCACCACTCAGTTTTTCGTATTGTGGCATGACACGCTGAACTCCTCGTTCCTAAATGAAATACATTCCTTCCCCCAACTCCCTGGTTGGACTTCTTGGCTTCCATTCAGGTTTTCTTCTGCTTTCTTAGCTCCACTGTCTTCTGTCAGCAGCATTTGTAAAATAGCTGAAGACAGATAAATTACGGCCATTTAGAAAAGATGATAGTTTGAGTTGGAAAAGTTCTTCAAACGATGCAGCTCACCAAAATAGAGATTGCTCACGTTACTGAGTGAAGACAGTTAGTTTACTTTTCATTTTTTTCCACTAAAAAAAGTTTAACTAACCAGTTACACAGTAGGGAAACAACATTCAGTAATGTAAAATGAGATAGTGCTTTTGATTAATAAAATATAAATATTCTTCAGCTAAACTGATATTTGGGTTATAAGAAGGCTCAGTTTTACACCACCAAATCCTGTGTTGCTATCTGAAAGAAAAGTGCCACATTTCTTCTTCCCCCAATGATAATAATGGCCAATCAGTTCAATTACTTATTATCCAAAAAGATAAATGTCACACGTGTCCAACAGTAAAATGGATGATGCAGTTTTGTGCCCCAAGACTCTCGCACTTGCATGGAGCTGTTGTAATCATACCGACAATATGTTTTCCATAATATTTATACACATGTGTTAGGAATGTCGCAGCCAAAGCATCAGTCCATTACCGAAATTCAAAACTTGAGAAAAATATAAAGCTGTTTTTTTCCATCACATTTTTAAGAAAAGGTCAGCATGTCAACATCAAACTGGAGAGATTTTAACGTCTAATTCTCTTCTGCTGCTGCTGATGGTTAGGTGGTATCCAGGCGGTCAAGGATCCCAGCGGTTCGCTCTATTTCAGCGATGCCAGCTGGATGTTGCTGAGCGCTTGGAGCCGATGGGACAAAAGACATCTGAGCCAAGCGGTTGGAGAGCAGCGCTTCTGGCACAACTGGCCTAATATGTGACAAAAGCGTCATGTTTCAGAACATCTGCTGGATTAGGAACGTCTTTGATAGAAGTAGCCAAGGACAAAGTCCATTGTGACCGAAGACTTTGGCGCTGTGTTTTTTGTGCAGAGAGGGGGGAAAAATGTGTGAAATGAAGGAGAAGGGAAAAATGAGGCGAATGTGTGGCTCAAGTGAAGTCATGGTGGATACAAAGTGAAGGTACTCCATCGTGACAGGTCCTCTGATAAATCACGATTCACTTTGAACTCAAATCCGGGTCTTCAAGACTGGATCCAACGCCGGCGTCAGTTCCACCTCACTGTCCCTACTTGGAATGCAAAAGGCCGTCAAATCGTACATCTTTCTGTCTTTGAAAAAAAAAAAAAAAAATCATGATTTATCTGAAATAAATCTAAGCCACAGAAGTCCAAATAAACTTTATATCAGCGTTATCGTCAAAGCAATCAAAGCTGAGGTATTTCTATGGGATTTAAAGCAGAGGGGAGGTTGGTGATTTATTATATTTTTAAGAGCATTTAGGTAGAATGTCTTACAATTAAATTAGAAATGCAAGAGCCTGAAATTTTCAATATTATCACATAGAACACTCTTCATATAATATGGGTGATACTTAGCAATGTGCTTTTTGTGGGTACATCTGCAAAGTATGAAGCGAGGTGTCAAAATGATTTGGCTGCACCGTCGACTTCCGACGCACCAAGTTGCCAACGAGGGTCCAAAAAAGGTAACAAGGTCTCAGTAGATTTACATGGTAGTAAAATAGAAAGTAGTTTTGTGTCCAATATGAAGACAGTTGGCTTTGACATTGTTGTCAACACTCAAAAATAAATGTCCACATCTGTAGACCAGAGACCAGCAAAAAAAAAAAAAAAAAAAAACCCTAAAAAATGATATCACAAAGAAAGGGAAGCAGACACGTTTACATTTCCTAACCCAGTGAAGATTCTGAAGGAGAACTTAAAAGGAGGAACACACATGTGTAAACTGTTATCTTGTTCTATCTACTGGGATTCATTATCACACTCTGGTAATTGAAATAAACATGGTAAAAACACCGATGTCGAGTCAGCTGAAAAAAAATTCAGCAACAACACAGAGTTTAATTACAGGCACCAGTTGGTTTCTCTTATAATTAAAAAAAAAAAAGAAAAAACTTCCAAAAACAGCACTGATGATGACCTAATTCTACTAAATCATCACACTGCTAATACTTGCTCACTCTTTTGTTTTTGCCTTTATTTTGTCAAATCTGTTTAGCTCTGTTACTAGCTTGGCATTGGTTTTTAGGTTCAGGGATTTGTGTCCGAGCAATTCCCAGCCATTGTATAAAACTGTCAATTTTTTTTGGTTGAAAAAAATGTTTTTCTTTTTCTAAACTCTCTGCCTCTTGCGCGCCGTTAGCTTTATATAGTGATCAAATTCATGTGTAATCGAATATGACGGACAAGGTCTGTTTCTGTTAAAGGCACAAACATTTACTGCAGCAGCAGAAAGACATCTGTCATTCCATGACTGAAAGACAAATGTAAGCCGAGTCCCGCTCTGCTCGACCTTTTCTTCTCTTAGACAAACATTTAGTAAAAATTTCTCAAGTCAGATGGAGGAAAATGCAAACACAATTTCACATTAACAAGGCTCAGATCAAATGGAAAGTCCTAGGGTTTCATAGTTCTTGGAAGAGCAGAGTAATCATTCCTGGAGATCAGGAGCGATACAAAAGAATCTGTATCCTCACAGATAAGCCTCAGGTCCACTCCCGTCACACTCTGACCCTTACAAGGTTTCGCAAATGCCAGCAGAATTCAGTGGCCTGTTTTCTGAAACATCTGAAACTTTTGCATCAGAAAATGGTACATACAAGTGGAAAAGAAAAAAAGTCCCCAAATGCAACACTTTGAAAATATTCTTTGATAAGTTTCCTGTTAAGCTCAACATTTCTGTAAACCTCTTTGTGCTGGGATACATCACATCCTCATAATAATGTTTTTACAGTTTCACTGTGGTACAATTAAACTATCACGAGTAAAACCCGACCACTGTATGGCTCACCAGAATAAAGTTAACTATTCTTGTAACACTTGCTGGAAGGAATGTGTGGAGGCATGCCTGTGTGCATCAGAATATAAAATGCTGATCCGAAATGGAGCAGAAATTACCACATCTGTCTCAGTGCTGCCAGATCTTTAGTGTTATGAATCACAGTTTTTGTCCCAAGTGGACATTCCCCACTGTGGGAAATATCTGGTATTATGTACACACCATAGACTGCTTGTAGATCTTTGCTGGGTCTCCAAATTACAACATTTTATATTCTCTGCTATCAAGTTACTGCCTCCTCCCCCCCCAAAAAAACAAAACAAAACAAAATAAAACAAAAATGCACAGCACTAAAACTTGACTTGGTAACCAAAAAGAATATAGATTACTGTCCAAAATTGTTACCTTATCTTTTCAAAAACTTTTTTTCCCCCTCAAAACTACATTTTGAAAATGTTACTGAAATAATGACACAAATTTATGTCCAACTCCATTCTTTAAAATTGTGTCTACTTGACCCCCCTGACTCTGCAGACAAAAGTCTTGTAATACCTCCTGTGCACCAGCAGGTGGCCATTATGCCACCATCATTTGCAGCAAAATGCAAAGGAAAAAGATCCTGAATTTGGCTAAAGTATTGTTAGACTTACACTTAAACCAAAACGATTGGCATTAGCAAAGAGTTCATGTCAGAATGCTTACACCTCAAAATAGGTTTTCCTCAAATTTAAGTTTTTCTATTGAAAATCTACATTTACTAAAAAAACATGCACATGCAGCAAGTCACATCTTTTTGCACTTTGCATTGCTCTCACAAAAAACAAAACTTTGTGATAACTATGTTAATCTTTTTGCACTTTGCATTGCTCTCACAAAAAACAAAACTTTGTGATAACTATGTTAATCTTTTTGCACTTTGCATTGCTCTCACAA
>NW_006800029.1:931665-985180 GCF_000485575.1 Poecilia formosa | reverse complement strand
CACACACACACACACACACACACACACACACACACACACACACACACACACACACACACACACACACACACTCAAAAAACTCACAAGACTAAAGTAGTCTTGCTGTCGTGGTCTTTGGTAAGTGAACAATGAAAAGGGGCGGGATTTGTCTAAAAGCAATCTGAAACTTATTAAGTTGCACAGTTATCTATCTGATTGGGTTTGACATCACAAAACAAAGTAGTGCAGTTTAAATCATAGAGAGATGATAGCATTAGGTCCTTCCTCTAAGAGAGTGTAAGGAATTTAATGGACCACACACACCGCTCTGTTGGGTCAAAGAAAGAGCATCCCAACGTGGCTGTCAGAGAGTCCTGCCTTCTTTCTCGTGAGAACTAATCATACAGCCGCTAATCAACACCTGAGGTGTGCAGAACCACAACCGCGGCTCTCACTCTGGAACCAGGGAGCAAGCATTTGACTGTCCAGCAGGCTGGCATGCAGACCCACATCAGAACAGGCAAAAACACAAACAGAAACCATCTTTAAAGTGGACAGCTGCAATCACTGCAGCGTGTTTGTTTTTGTGCGGACGGCCTGGTTCCAATGGGCGGATTTTCAAAGCCGTCTCCAATCCATTTGATATGCTGAACCCAAGAACCTGGAGTCCAGACAAAGAGCTCTTTCACACATGCAACTCCTGATTACAGCTCCATGTGATCTCAGGAATCCTTACATCACAAAACTTTCTCTGACTGCCACCTCTCGACTTCCTTTGCTCTCGAATAATAATGCATGAGAAACCTGGTGGTCCCAGTGACATGCATGCACTCAAAACCTGTTGTCAGGATTGTGCGATAGACTTATTTTTACGTTGTTTACCGGTTTAAAACAACTCCCAAGACTTTTAAGGTGATTGCAGGAGGCCAAATAAGAGCAAAAGAAAACTGTATGGCTTGTAGTGTAGAGTGACAGGCTTTGTGTTTCCAAAAAAGAAAAAAAAAATACTTTGGAATTTAGGGTGGACTGTAACGCATCAATTTGTCAAATCTCCAAACCACATGCTATCTGGTCCTTGTAACTATGACACTGAATACTCTGGCAGTCCAGAAGCAAAGTAGCAAACATTTACACATCTTTTACCAAGGTACTATCTTCAAAACTATTAAAGTCTGGTCTGTACTACATTATTAAACAACTTCATGATAAACTAGTTTATCTATCTAAAGTTTCTGTTGGAAACCAACGCTTTAATGTAGATGTTTAAGTTTATACTAGAAAACACATTTTCCACAATCTGCACATCTTGCTGCACATCTGCACAAACATTGTATTTAAGGTGTATTAAAATTTGCTACAACTCAAACAGAATGATAAAATGACAGTCAATTTTAAAGGTTTAGGCTTTAAAGAACCTTAAAAATGCACTAAAAGGTGCAAATTGACATATAATATAATTTATGGAAACTTTAAGAATGAAATAATTTCAGTCAAATTACAAGCTTCAAACATTCTGCGAGCTATAGTTCAGTTCGTCGTCACTATGTTGAAATAAAGTCAACAGCGTTATAAGATTGTTATTTTACATTTGTATTTTACTTATATAAGTATCATTTCAATCTGGAAAGACTCAGACGAAGAAAAAGGAAAAATTAAAAGATTTAATGACAGCAATGAATAACAGTTCTTTGGCGCTCGGGCCCCGGCAGCTGAGCTGAGATTTGATGTGAACTCGATGAACATCCCGATAACCGATTAGGGATGCTCTCCCCCCGGGGCCCGACACTGGTGGTGGAGGTCTGGAAAGGGTGCCATCCTGGAGAGCCGAAGGATGTGGGTGGAGAAGGGGAGGTGGTGGGTTGAACACAGCTGGGAAGCGGCTGATGGCTTCGGTCTGGATCCTTTTATGCAGAGCTTGATTGATGATTGGACAAGGCGGGTGAGGTCCAGAGCTGAGGTTGGAGATGAGCATAACGCCGATGGGCGAACAGAGGTGATGGAGTCTTCCAGGTTGAATTTTCGCTATCAGCTACATTAGTTCTCAAATCATCCATTTCCAAAATAATTCAAATCAAATACATTCAAAGGAATTGGATGCTTCTTCCAAATCTTTTATCGTTTATCCATAAACATTCAACTCTATAGCACACACGCCTAAGTCTGCTGAAAATAAAGGTATGTATCTATTTTAACAGCAGATTGTAACTACAGCAAGCAGTATGCATGCTGCGACATGCTTTAAACTTTCTACCCTTACTCTATCATACATTATATAGAGTGTGGGGAATTTTTTACAAGGTATTTTAATGGCCTGGGTGGGGGGATTCTGCCCAGAGACCTCATAAAATATGTGATTGTTTAATTTTCTTCTCAACGGGAATATTCCAGCGAGGAATTTTCAGACAGAAAACCCACAATCAAGCCAGTGTTACTTTATTGTGCTTTAAACACAATGAGGATTATCTTTGCTTACTTAAGATATTCGGTAAGATAAAAATGTTTAAAAAATGTTCGGGGTCTCAGGGTTTGAAAGTTCTCCACCAGCTGCATGACAAAAATCGTATGAAAAGGTTGTGACACGGTAAGCAGATTTAAAACTGAAAACTGGCTTTGAAATGCAAAAAAATATATGATAAACACAAGGAGAGCTATATTATTACCTACTGTCTGTTTTTTTTTTTAAAAATTGCAAGTGTGCATTGTCTAACCCTTTAGGAAAAAAAGGCAGAGGAAACTGATTGAACAAAATTTAGCTTAAACATTTTTCCAGAACCAAATTTGTGACTTCAGACACTGAGTTTGAACTAAACTACGTGCCCTTCCAGTCTCTAATTCATTCCGAAGGTCTGTCAGGTTTAGATCACAACTCAGTACTGAAAGCAAAGTTGTTCTACACAAAACTTGGTCATCAATGTTGTCACGGACCAGGCATTGTGCACCAATGCACAGCCGTGTTTGACCTGAAGGGGTTGGGAGCATTGAACTGTCTAAATGCCAATGCTGCCGGAGATGAAACCAACTCCTGACAAACAGACCTGCACTGCAATCCATTCTGCACCAAACAGTTGACAAGATGCAGCTAGGCAAGCGTCTGTCTGCTGGCAACTGCGGAGCCCAGAGCTATATGCGCCGGATAGTCAGACAGAGAAGCATTATTCATCTCTCCAGAAAACACATCAGTACTGCTCAAATGTCCAGTGGTGACATGCTTCACACCGCTGCTTTCCACACTTGTAATGTAAGGCTTGGACGCAGCTGCTCGGTCATGGAGACCAGTTGCATTAAACTGCCTGTGCACTGATCTTCAGCTAATCTGAAGGCCACATAAGGCTTGGTGGTCTGTAGCTATTGACTTATCAGGAAGTTGACGACCTTTGTGCACAGAGCAAACATCTGCTGACCATGCTCTGTGATTTTACATGACTTACCACTTCCAAAGTTTCTTCTATTTTGTTTTAAAACAACTCAAAGTTGATTGCGAAATACTTTAGTAGTGAGGATGTTTTATGACTGGACTAATTGCACAGATGGCCTCTTATCATGGCGACAAGCTGGAATTTGCTGAGAGAAACAAATGTTTGGTAAAAGCAGTCCACACGCCGGGGTGTTGGACTTTATACATATGTGGTCACGGAAGTGATTGCAATGCCGCATTTTAATGATTTTAGAGGTGAGTGAATACCTCTGGCAATGTAGCGTTTGTTGATTTTGCCTTTAATAAGTATTAATATCTTGATTTCACCGTTTTGTCCTTGCAACTCTGGTTTTTTCCCATTAAGTATTTATGTAGTGAACCTATCAGCGTGTGCAGCTCTGACTATACAGTTATGTAAGCTGTGTTGGCTAACTGTATCGGAGCTACTTTATTCCAAGCATTTGAGATCTGCAGCCAAAAAAAAAGTATTTTACAGAAGCACAACAGGTTCAAATAATAACGGCTGGACATGGCAGCTCAGGCTGAAGCAAGGCAGCAGCTAAAGTTTACACATTCACCACATCAATTCACATCTTCACCTGCCACTTCCAGACTCAGCAGCTGCAGCTGCGCCTCACAAGTGGCTGCTGAAAACTATCAGAGGCAGAAATGAGTGCAAATGCATCAGGAAATGCCACATCATCATCGTCATCATCATCATCATCATCATCATCATCATCATCATCATCAGCATCATCATCTTTCCAGAGTACGTTCAAATGGAACGTACTCTTTTTCGATTTTTCAAATTTTTCAAATCGAAAAAGAAAATGTAAAAACAAGGTTTTACTAATTCCTTTACAGAGAATGAATAATTAAATATCACCATTTAAAGTATTAAAAGACATTAAGTAATCTAGTAACAAAAATAACAGTGAGTAAAAACTAACAAAGCAACTATTCATGCCGAAGGAAATCTAAAGTGATTAACAGAAAATCAAAGGCAAACATTAAAATAATAAAAACCTTTAAGCATTACTTAAAACACACTCAATTTATGAAGCACTTAAAAGCATTGCATAAAAATAGCTACTGTTAAGATACTAATTTAATTATTATTCACATACTTTCACCAATCGCCATTAAACAGCCATTAAACTGTCAGTAAGGACAAAGGCTGATTCTCGACCCCGATTTGGCAAAGAACTACAACTTTGGGTTTCATCCAATAACATCAGTTCTTCTTATTTTTCAAATGTAAAAAAAAATGACTGAAATACTCTTGTATCACAACTTGCCATGCACACCGATTCGCATCTTTGGTTTTAAGTTTTAAACATTTTAAGCTGTTGGAATAGAATGGAGCGTCAGCAGGTTGCACATGTTTATCTCAGTGTCTAATGCATTCAAACACATTTAGCTTTGTGTCATCTCATATTAAGTACTGAAACAAAACATACTTACTATAGTTTCAAGCCAGAAGTTACGGAAACACTAGAGGATGTGGCTTTAAACAGGTCTGCTTTACATATAAATAATGGCGGAAAACATGCATTCCCCCCTTTTCAGATGTACATTCGCATGTCATTAGCAGCTCGCCTGTGTTGCCCTCTCTGGGTCTGAAGCTGAGACGTGAAAAGTAATAGCAGGGCCATCTGGTTTGCAAAGGACTAAGACAATTTCTCATGTTTAAAGGTCTCGAAAATTCCCAGGGAAAACTACCATGGCCAAACTGACATGAATACAGTCATAGCTGACCGGAGCCAACGCCATGATTCAGGGGGTGAGGTATGCATTGCTGTAAAATTGCACCGATCAGAAAATCCACAGAGGAAACTTAAAAGCAATAGCATAAATTGCAACAAGCAGGTATTCTTTTGCTGTTTCCTTTGGCAAGAAAGCATCACAGTTTAAACAAGCCCTGCAACTTTGTCACCCATCCAATCTCAGTTCCGTTGGAAACTTGAGTTCTTCTTTTTTGTAAAAAAAAAAAAAATAGAAGAAATCTAGGTAAACAAGACATCTCTTATTAATCTTTTCCTTTCCACGGCGTCTTTTTGCATGCCAGGAAAAGTCGCGCCTCCCGATCCTTTGCGAGCAGCTATTTACAACAGCGGAGCTTAAAAAAATAAAAAAAATAAACGGACAAAACGGGAATGCTTTACAACTACGTCAATGCTTTTTGACATCACACACTTCTTTCACCTTCAGGACCTACATGTGTGCTACTCTGATGGAAAAAAGCTGTCAGACAGGGACTTTTGTAGGACAGCAGTAAGAAATAAAATAACATCATGTCAAAACATTTAATGAAATGTGCATTAGAAATCATCCCCAAAGGAACAATTTGAAGGTGTGTTCAGCGCCGTGATATATGGTTCCAGACAAAGGAACAGAGGACAGAGGTTGCCTGTGTGTGTAAGCAGGCGTGTTTGCAGGAGTTTTGCACCTCAGAGTGGAGACCAGGATAAAGGAGGAGTGACAGTAAGGGAGGGGGAGTCCTGTCGGCTGGTGGTCTCGTTTTCTCTGGGGCTGCTACAGACGCTCTGGCTACAGTACCCGATAAAACACAGCAAACATTAAAAGACTTTCAAGCTCTACTTTCTGCCAATAGTAAATATAAAATGACTGCAAAGGTAGTTTGCAGAAACAGGACAGAATATGTCTTGGACAGGTGAAAGGAACAATAGCTGGTTTGTGTTTTGTGGTCATTGCAGAATCAGATGGGACCATTTGATAATGTCCAGCGCAAAGCGCTGTCTCAAAAATATTGCACAGTTATGTAAACACAGTGTGTGCGCTGCAATATGTTCTCCATTTCTAAAAGACTCTTGGCAGATATTGTAACAAATACAGCTTATTTTCTGTATTTGCGTGTTCTGTGTTTAATTTGTTCCCAGTTGAAGCGGATAAACCAGATCTCTATTGTGTGACAGACCGGCAGAAACGCATAAAGTTTTACTGGCACCTCCGTTTTTATTTCAGCTCCGCTCTTTTTTTTTTTTTCACTACTCTCTCGTCCTTTGCTTTAAGCCAGCTGAGAGCTTGCCCGGCCAGCCAGCGTGAGACATCTGGGATCTGTAGCTCTCGTGAGAAAATGAGGGAAGGGGCAGCTGGAACCCATTAGAGCCCAGGAGATCCACAGATCTGCCCTGTTTGGATGATGTCTGACCTGTCATGAGCTCCACGCTGATCTGTACAGCAGGTAATGAGGGGTCGCGGCTTCATCTAACCGTACAGGGGACCTCAGAGGTGTTCACCTCCTCTGTTAAAATCCGATGATAAAATGCTTCAGAATGTTTCTCGTTGTCCTGTTCAGTTCAAATGAAAAAATGAGGAGGGGGGGAGAGGGTAACATACTTTCATAAGTTTGCACACCCTTAAACTAATACTTTACTGAAGCATGTTAATTTTAGCATTCAGTCTTCTTGGTCCCCACATTCTGACTTGACAATGGTTGAAACTATCACAGCGTAGTTGTCCTGCAAGCTGAAAGCTTCATCCCACCATGTTAGACGCTCACACCCAAACTACCAACCATCCTCCTTATGATTATGAGGCTCTGGTGTAACCATCTTTGTGCAGTTAGTTTGATTATTCAGTCTGTATTTACCTTGGAAAGGTTTTCCAAATCCATCAGATCTTGTCCATGGGTGACCTTTTATATTTTCTGCTTCGAACTTTTCCACTTTATGCCTGACCCGTCTGCTCAGGTTCTTGGTTTTCTGGATGCTGCCTGTTGATCAATGCTCTCCAATAATCTGAGGCCTTCATTTAACATTCACAGTAATATAGGAGACTTCTGAAGATGACTAGATGCAAAATTAAAAATGTTATACTTTGCCATTTTGCACTACCCTGTGCTTGTTAATACATTAAACTCCAACAAAACATATCAAAATGTGTGGATGTAATGTGAAAGACCAGAGGCAGTTATCTTAAAGGCATGGTTTTCTTTCTCTCTGTTTTTGTGGGGGGCGGTGTTAAAGTGTGTTAATTCTCTCAGCGATCAGCTGAAGGATACTAGACTGTGAAAATTAAACATTGGGATTCAGCCAGTCAATTAGTCTAATCCCAGCAGCTTTCCTCCCAAGCTTCACCCAAACAGACTCAACATCTGTGGACAGGTTAAACCAGGTGTGGCCTGTCTGAGGCCTGGGAAGCCCTGGGTTAGCTGTGGAGCCTAATGCAAGGGGACAGATGTGTGTAGTGCAGGTCGCTGACACTAACATGGCCTGACACCTGGAGCCCCAAGTGATGACGGTGGTATTTGGACGTGTCTGTGCCCTTTCAGCCCTTTTTGAGTGACCTTTTCAGATGGAAAATTAAATTAGTGAGAGAGAAAAAAATGGCAAGCTTTTATTTAGGTTTGGAGAGACATCTTCCCCTTGGCTAAAATTGGTGATTGTTACAACACATGTCTGAACACAAAGGTTAACATAATTATATTGATTCTGAGTAAACTTTCTGAGACATCAGCAACCCTTACGATAATATTTTGAGGAAATAAAGGCAGTAAGAAATGTGTTTAATGATTTTCAGTGTTTTTGCAACAACAATCTGATCGGGATCCACCCAGGAGTGATGATTAAAAAACTTGTGATCTTAATGCTCGCTAGAAAAGACAACCTCTCCCTAACTGCAACAGATTTCTGCTATCCACTAAACATTTTTCACACTTCATTTCAAACGCAATACTTCACAAATCTAATTTTTCAAAGTGCACCCTTTCTAGGGTGTATGAAAGATGACACAGTAATCCCAGACAAACGTGACTGTGCTAAACTCTGTGATCTTTTACGTTGGATTCAATCCCTGCTCTGAATTTACAGCTAGTTTAGTGTTTCTCATTTCATCCCTCATACTGTACTGCGTTTCATGTCTCGCCAACACTCAGAAATACTTTTACTCACATAATGCCCCCATATGCTTGGTAGATTCCTCAAATAAAAAGAAATATCAGCACAATTAAAGCCGTAGGGCAACCTCCGAAATTTGCTAAACAGACTGTGCTGTTAGTCTGTTGGCGGACTATTGTTTTATGCCTGATGGTTTGTTTTGTGATTAAAGTCTAGTGCAGTATTAACAAGGGAGACATGGGAGCGGTTCACCACCCAGGGTGGAGTTACATCAGGGACGGCTGAATAGTATGGTACACGGTGTGTACCATACTATTCAGTATGTGACTGAAACAAAACATCAAACTTTGTTTAGATATTATAAAGGGTAAAAGAGACAAACACCTAAACTCACATGTATTTCGTAATTCTTCTAAGCATTAATTTTTCATGTTACAAAAATGTGTTATTGGTATTTGTTTTGATCTGAGTGCTTAACATACAGATTCATCTCCAATGGTTACACAGTTATTTCTAAGTTTTGCCAGGAAAAGCTCCCGAGAACTGAACTGCTGCCATGGGAAACACCCAAGCAGATGTTTAAAACCGAAACAATTTTCAACAAATATGTTCTCAGTTGAAAAATAGTGGAAGCGACCCTACCATAACTGCGAATTGTGGAACTTATTCATTGAACTTTTCAGAAAGATTTCACGCTCCCTCATTTGCATAGATGCACATCCTCTGAGGAAGTCAACTTTGCTCCATCCGGTCACTTTGACCCAATCTGTTTCCTGCAGCTTCGCAGTCACTGCAGGGAGCCCAGGAATCCTGGAATGCAGGAATTCCAATGGGTTCCTTTTGCTTCAGTGTTTTCACTCTGCTCTTGTCTTTGTGTGCCATAGGTCAGATGACTCTTTTTGACTGCATCCAATTCATCGTTGCTGAAATATCAAAGTCACATGTTAAGATGTGTCCTGTGGGGCTGTTGTTAGTCTCAAAGTCACACAGCTCAGTGACTCACAAACAACCTATGACGTGCTCAGGTGTTTGTTTGTTTTTAATTGTGCACATCTAAAACCATTTTCTATGATCCACAAATGCAATTTGACAAGTTGGATTCCTAAGCAAATAGAGCTGACCTTTAAGACATGAGAAACTCCCAGCCTGCCTGCTGGACCACCAAGTTTCCAAAGTCAGTTTGACTTCTGACCTAATTGTTTTGTGTGAGTTTAGCCTTTCTTTGTTTCACACCTGCGGGTTTCAATACATGTCTAAAATTAGTATTTTATTGTTTTGCTTGATTTGCTTTTTTTTTCCCCCGCTTTGGGTTTTAAATAAACCAGCATCTATAACAAAAAAGGCAACAATTACAAGGTCTTTTGGTTTCCATAATGCTTTGAAGGAGTATTAACTTCCTGGGTTTGCACAAATACATGATACAACACATAAAAATGCACGTTCTGCACTCTAGCAAGGCTTCTAAATTTGAGGAAATATCTAAGAGCGGAAGCACCGTAAGTATGAACACATTCCGATGTTTTGTCAAGGTCTCTTGGCATCATAAAACAACACAGTTGCTCCCTTCAAACATGCAGTTTCCAGTGTGGTGCTGAGCAGCCCGGATGAGGATCAAGGTCTCCAAATCCAAGACTGCAGTACAGTCTTGAGCCAGAGAAAGGGTAGCATGCCTTGTCTGGGTCAGGGAAGAGGTCTTGCCCCAAGTAGAGGAGCTTAAATGTCTTGGGGTTTTGCTTACGAATGAGAGAAAAATGAAGCTGGTGATTGACAGGCAGATTGGCGCTGCATCTGCAGTGGAGCGGGCACTGTGTGGATCTGTTGTGGTGAAAAGAGAGCTGATAATCTGGGCAATTGGTGTAAAATGTCTTTGGCAACCAGCTTTGGGGAATGACACAAAGAGCAAGACCATGAATGCACGTGGCCAAAATGAGTTTTCTGCTCAAGGTGTTTGGGTTCTCCTTTAGAGATTGGGTGGGAATCTCAGCCATCCAGGTGGGACTCAGAGTATAATTCTAAACTGTGGATCTTGTTTAATGCTGGATAACATCAGTATAGTATTTTTGTTGAAAAAGTTTCCCAAATAATGCAGTTTTAAATGAAGAACAAAAGTAGATGGACCAAAATCACAGAAGGAAGGTAGTCACAGCAAATACTATTACTTTCTTCACTACCATTACCTGTGAATGACCTATTACAGATAAAACTGCAAAAAGGGACACCTTGGATTATGTGAAAGATTAAAAAATGTGGGGAGGCTTCATCTATTCACAGCTATAAATTCATATTATGCTATACCCAACAGATTCCACATAGAATGATGAATTTCCATTGGTAGCATTGTTTGAAGCAGAGTTCAAATAAACTGGGATGTGCTCTGCTGTGCTTTAGAGGAGAGGTGACATGACCTTAGTTTTTTTGGCAACCAGCCCCGCTCTCCAAGGGACTGCATTTTGGTTGAACTTCACTCTGTCCAGAGGTTAAAACACTGGGCCTTTGTGTGTCGAAGCAATCCCTCATAGTGCAGATGTCTTAACAGGGCGTGTATGTGACAAAGCCACCACCCACTGTCTAATCACAAAACCGTCACAGATGAAATTTACAGCACAGCTCCAGCACTTAAATATGAGTTCATGTGGACTCGACATATCATGAAAGTGACATGTTAATGAAAAAATTATCATTATTTCTTGGATGTAAAACTTTGGCCTATGGCACAAGAGAAGAAACATAAAGCGAGGGCTCCAGCGTATATCAGAATGTTATCCTTCCGATCACATGTTTTGCTTCGACCAATTTATGTGTGGCATTAAAAAAGAATAAAAGGAAAACCGAAGACAAACACAACCTAAATAGGTAGCAGAAGCTGGAACAACAGCCAATTAAATGAAATAAATACAAGACTAATAAAGCAACAGATTCAATATTTCATTAAATAGAGAAATGAACAACATAAAAGTCTGTAAGTCTACGTAAACAACATTACATAGTCAGGATATTGGTGTCATTGGTTAAAAGTGAAATGCATTATCAGAAATACATAACAGAGTTTGATACTGGGCAATTATGGCCACTCAACAACTGCAGTTTGGTTCAATTTTGCTTTTGCTCAGTTATCTCTGGGCATTAAGTTGTTTGACTTACAAAACTGAGCACTGCAGCAGATCGCATTTGTAAGTTCAATTTCTGAATAGATAAATAGCCATGGTTGAAGTCAGAGACAGTGGCTAACTTGTGGTCAAACTTTAGTCACATGCTTTTCTGTCTATTTTTTTTTTCTTCCCACATCTTCTTAACCTCACTCAACATCTATGCCAAGGATTTCCAGATAATTTACTCCACATCTGCGTGTTTAGTTCAGAACAACCTCGATCAGACAACACACCACCATCACAACCAACACATGATCCCTGCATTGTGAGTCTCTTGGCTCATCTGATGTACAAGGAAGCCCAATGAAAGAATCCCCCTCTTAATAGTAATGCATCTGCATGATCCTAAAAAGCTGTCAAGCACCATTTAGTCTGCATAAGGCCATAATTTGTTGTGGGCTGTGTGACTTCAGCTGTGCTTGCAACTCCTTGGACATTGCTGCCCTGCTTATGCTGATCTAAGTACATCTGCTGGCCAGGCCGTTATATAAACTTCACAAGCCCATATTTGGAACAAAATTTTATAAAAGTCTCTCTGGTCTTGTTTTCAGATGTACAAAAACTCCACCTTACACAGAACGCTGACCAAACACAATGTTTTCCTCTTTCTTTCAATATGTTAGGAGAGATAAGCACCCATATGATGTTTTAATGGAATAAGGAACTTCTGAAAGCAACATATAAAATATTTTATCATGTGAAGTTTTCCTGAGAGGAAAAAAGAAAACTAACTTGTCATTGCACAAACAATATTAAGCTCATAAACAGTTTAACTGGTTTATTTTCTTCTTCAGTAGGCATCACAACACAATATTTCCAGGTGCAAAGTGCTTCAGAGGGCCACACTCACAAAGAAAAAAGACAAAGCCTTTTTCCAGCATCAAATCAGATTAAATCAGATCAGAAAGACAGCAAAGTTCTTTCTTCAATACTGAAGAAATTTTGCAGGCAGAGCTGAAAACATTTGTGAGCCAGTTGGAAAAGCACTTTGTTAGGAAGAATGGACTAACATTTTTAAACTATTGTGAAAAGCCTGTGGAAGTAAATTCTGACTATGAAGAAATGTGGTTCTACTTACTGACGTAAAATGGAAAAACTTAATGCTACACACATTCATTGTTTCCGGATCCCAAGATTTTACATATTACATAATGAAGAAGTGCATGTAAAGAGAACAAATTGAATTGGCAAAGGGACAAATTGACCAGCATGTATGACCACTGATGCAGTTCCAGGTGCACAACCTGCGATTATAATTACCCATTTTTCTGTAAATTTAGACCACATACTCTATAAGCAGAGCTTCACAAATAGCCATTGTACTCAGTTCAAAAATAAAGGGTTTAAGGAGAAAAAGACCCTGTTCCACACATTGTTTTTTTAATGAGGAAACTGCTTTGCACATTTATAGTTCTGTCATATCTGCAGAAGCGCAAGAGTCAAACTTTTACTGTCTAAAATATGTTGCTTCCAGATTTCACTTTTAAAAAGTGTTTCTATTTTTTCCAAACAGCTGAACAATTTTATGTTCTTTCATTACTCAGCCAAGCACACTAACATTCAGCAGGTTTTTTTCCCCCCCCCATAACAAACTTCACTCATATTTCCCCATAATGAGGTAAGGTTGTTAAAAATATTCCTAATACTATAAACATGATTTACAAGATAGGTTGAATGTTTAAATGTGTAATTTGTACAGTTTTAAACCCCGACATGGTAAACATCCTACCCACTGATGAAAATGTGCAGGGTTTCTGAATCTGATTCTGGTCATATACTGTGAATATGGCGCAGGTCATTGTAGGTTATAAATACACGCTCAGACTCAGTTTGCTTACTATTGACTTGTTGACTCATAAAGCAATAGTTGCTTACAATACTGAACGCTGTTTTACAGCCCATTTTATAACAAAGCCCCTTCAGCACCAAAGTAAAAGAATAACCGAGGGTAGAAAATAGTTTTGGTGCCAGGCACTATAACCACAAACAGATGTGTCAGGAATGGAAATCATTTCAACTTCACCAATCAGAAGTCATAGAGGCCAGTCCTCCCCTGACACCCTTGTTCTAATTGAAGATTGCTGCTGAAATAAGATATAAATTCCTGGTTGACTATTTTTGTTGTGAGTGAGACTTTTTGTCTTTGACTTGCCTTTGTTTTGCACCACATGAAATTGCAGAGCGCAGGCAGTATTTGAGTATTTAAAATGCCTCACTTAACAGAGGAAATGATTTGACTTGTAAATGAGAAAAGCTCTAATGCAATTGCCATAACCTCTTCAACGAATTCAACGAAGTACTGGAAAGCAAAGTCTAACCTAGCCCCTCAGACATAAGGCTGTGGGGGGCTGAGCCATTAGGTTAGCGCCAACAAACTTTGCCAAGACGAGGTACTTTGTTTTATTGTTAGCATGTCCTGCGTTCAGAGGCGAGAACAACGTTTAGAAAACACATAAACGGTAATATAAAACAGCTTAATGCAATCGAGTGCTTTCTGTTCAGACATATTTCATCTTGTATCTAATGGGTTGAGTAAAACAGAGAATAGAAACCTAATGGAAAGAAGACTGAGCCGGTTGGAGAACGCCAAGGAGCTGAGGGCAGCAACAAAATAAGTGCTCACTGGAGGCTGCTGTGCCGAGGCCTGGAGACCGTTTGCTTCTTTTAATAATGCTGGAATCAGCTCCGCAACAGTAAATACAGACAGAGCTGCAATCAATCAGCACTTCAGGGAGTACACCCGACCAGAGGGTTGAGTGGAAAGGATTGTCAGGCCAGATTCAATGTGATCACATCCCCATTGCATCTAGGTGCCGCAAACGGCTGCCGCTGAGCTGTTTGACTGTGTCCAAAAGGAAACATTGAGTGAGGCAACAGTGCACGAAGTTGGCAAACTAAAATATGGTGCAGATTATTGTAGAAAAAAAAAAATACATTCAAAAGAAGATCAACATTTTTTTCACAGGGTTTTGAGGAAAGACAGTTCCTGTACTGAATGAATCCCAAATTAATGTTTATGAGATTGTGTTAATCTACTTTGACTCCGTTCTGCTTATATACAAGACAATTTAATTTAAGATGGATTTTCGTGTGGTGGTCTATTTTATATAATTTGTATAATATTTGTGCTTGTTTTCTATACGCACGTCTTGCTGACGTCTATCATTATGTGTTACGCGTACGACCATCAAGCAGGCAGTGAACTGAGCAAACTGAACAGCCAGAGATGCCTTTCATTAAACATCAAAGCATGTGTATCATTACCCAAACTGAGCGCTTCACTGAGCCACTTGGTGCATTCCCTGCTTTATTAGAGGAGTTTCAGCTAATTTAACTGTAACCAATTGTGTGTTATTGTTCACACTAATTAATGCATGGCCCCGACCCCTCACTGAGCTCACTTCAAGATCCAAGAAGAGGGTGCCCAGAGGTCACAGCTGACCAGGGTTGTAACAAATAAGGACAAAAAACCTTTGGCCCACTTTGTTGCACATAGTCACCTTATCAGTCTCACCCACAAAAGATTACCCTACCAGTACAAACGGGCAAAGTACTGCAACTAGTACATCTCAAAAAAAATGAAAATATTGTGCAATATTTATCTTAATTCGGAAATAAAAATGATCTTTTTTTTATAGAGATTAAGTTACACTAAGTAAAATATTTCATGCTTTTGCTGTTTGCAGTTTTAATGATTGCGGCTTGCAAAGAAAACCCAAACTTCAGTGTGTCAGAACATTTTAATATGACAATTAGGAAAACCAAATGAAGCGCCTGAATAGTACAGTATCTACATTTCTTTGCACTCGATACCTGGTTGTGCCTCCTCTTGCATGAATCACTGCGTCAGTGCACAGTGCCATGGGGGCGATCACCCTGTCGTTTTGCTGATGTGTAATGCAAGCCCAGATTTCTTTGGTAGCTGCCTTGTTGGTTGTGGTGTCTCTCATCTTTCTCTTGAGAAGAGCTCATAGATTTTCTGTGGGGTTCAGGTCAGGTGAGTTTCCTGGTCAGTCAAGAAAAGGAACACCGTGATCACTGAACCAGCTTTTGGTTTCTTTGGCAGTGTGGGCAGGTGCCAAGTCCTACTGGAAAATAAAATCAGCACTTATACATCTATGTAGCAGAGAGCAGCATAAAGAGCTCCAGATTTCAATGTTAAACAGCTGACTCAGCTTCAGAAAACACAGTGAACCCTCACCAGCAGATGACATGGCACCCCAAACTGCACACCGGACTTCAAGCAAAGTGGATCGGAGGGATTGCAATATTTGCGCCTCACGTGTAGCATTCATCTGTGTGCAGTGGCTCTTCTGAATAGATTTTATTTGACAATTCTCTCAAAGTTTTCACTGTTGTTTTTAACACCTTTTCCTTCTGCACGTTTTCCTTCAACTCAATTTTCTGTTCATATGCTCTTCCACATGACCGTGTAGGCCACAGACGACAGAGCGAGAGACTGTTTAAACCTTGGCAGGTGTTTAGAGTTAATTAGCTGATTAGTGTGTAACACCATAAGTTTCCAATATATATATATTTTTTTCACAGAATCCTAATATTCTGAGACACTGAATTTAGAGTTTTCATTATCTGTAAGCCATAATCTTCCAAATTACAAGAAACAAAGGCTTGGAATATATCGCTCTACGTGTGATGATTCCAATAAAGATATAAATTTGACTTTCTGAGATAACCAGCAAGAAATGTTGCACTTTTACACAGTATTCTAACTGTTTGAGATGTATTGGTATTTATGATTTTCAGGAACAGACGTACATTACAGCAGTTTTAATGATAATTACGTTCCTGGTGTGTCCCTGTGACCTCTGCATGCACCTCAGCTGTTGCGAGCAAAAGTATGCAGGGAATCCCACCATTAGCTCAGCCAGGCATCTGCTGCTGAGTGCTCAGAGCAAGAGAAATCAGCAGCCAGGGGGTAAAGATGACAATTCACACCCTGAATGTTTGTTTAACCTGGGATCATTTATGAAAGTATTTCAAGCAGGAAGAGGGATCCCTGGGTTCACTCCTCTCCATCTCAGATGCAGGCTTCAGGAAACAAATAAAGATTTACCTAATGAGGTTGAAGACTTTAGTCCCCCCCCCCTTCCAGGAGCCGCTTTGGCCTCCAGCACTTTCTCAGCGTCTGCATTTGACCCAAATCTTTCCTGTCTGGATCACAAGGAGAAGGAAGAGGGCTTATCATTTCACAGATAATAATTTAATTTCACGGTGTCTGGCACCGAGTCAGAACACAGGAGAAGCACGGGCAGATCTAAAAGTGAGCTTTTAGTGAGGTCCAGTCACATGCCGCTGTGTGTGTCCATGTGTGATGAGAGTTTCTGCGCTGCTTAGGTAATGAGAAATGTAGTTCTCGCTGGAATGAAATTGTCAACAACAGTCAAAACCATAAAGTCAGTTTGTGTGTGTTAATGCGAATCGATGGGTTGTAAAGGTATTTGGCAAACGCCCTGCAGGGATCTAAGAATGAAAGTGGAGTAATAATTTTATTTCAGTTATTCCATGTAATGAATCTTATTTAAATACCCCAATCTTGCTTAACATATTCCATAATGTGATATTAAAACAAACAGTGGGAAGATTAGAGACCAGCTTGGGTTCTTTTAATGCTAATTTGACATTTTTTTTGATGGTGATAAAGTCCAGTTTCTAAACCGTTTTCTTCCGTAAATTATGCAGATCAAAAACAAAACTAAAACATGGCACTCCCAGCATTTTGAACGTGTCGCTCCCTACCCAGTTCTTTCCTCATTTCAAAATTTTGCTAAGAAAGAGTCAAGTTGTCCAGGCCAGAACCACAGCTTACAAAGGTGGAAACACAAAGAACTGGTGCTAAGCAAGCCCTAGCACCAGTTTAACACTGGGACCAGTAAGGTAGCAAAGGGACTTAGTGGTTGATTTGTCTTTCTTGTTCATGACATATCCAGTACTTTCTGTTTTTGTTTAGATTGAGGACAACACATGTCCAGACTGTTTTAACCTGGAACCTGGAGCAATTAATAGAGATAAGTCTGATAACTATTTAATGGTAGCGATTTGAAATTTTATCAAGAATATTTATTATGTTCTTTCTATTTAGCACAGTCCAACTGCGAGTTATCAATCAAACTGTACATGTGAAACGATAGCTAACACAATGTAACAGCTGGCAAATGTGCCTTTGTATGTGGGTCAGTTCCTCAGTAAGGTTCAGTCAGAAATACGAAAATCAAATTTTCCCACATTCAACAAGAAAAAAAAAACACTAATTGGTCACCCATTCATTTATTTCCTGCACTTGCCAAGTATTAGGAAGATGGGACGGCATGTGTGATGCTGATTTAAATTAATAGAGTGCTGAAAAAGACTTATTAAAACTTATCAAAGTCACTGCTTTTATTTCAGCTGCACGAATCTGTAAATGGTTTTCCCCGAAAAAAAATCTCAGATTGTTTTATTTTTTGTTTGTTTTTTTTTCTTAGGTTTAAAGTCTCTGGTCTCCTGTTGTCTATTGAAAATTGTGAATTGAAAGATAATGATTCTCAGGGGAATTAGTTTACACTTTTATTTCCTCTTCACTGTCTGACTTATGCTGTTACTCCTCAGGGAGCGCTACATCTTACAACATTTTACTGGTTGTTGCTGTACCTTTGAAGTATACCTTTATGCTAGCCAATTTGTAGGAATTACAAGTTTGTTTGAAAACTTGACAACACTGATTACATGTAAACCAACCGGAATATGGATTGTTGCTGTGTTCATAAAAGTACAGAATGAATAATTATACAGTTTAACCTCCTGTTGTCGCTCCAGAAAGAATGTTGAAATGCCACAGTAACGTCTATACAATCTATTGTAATGGATAGTGCACATACCAAACACACAGCAGCTGCTGCTGGTCCCTCCGCTCCACTCACCCCATTGTACTGCACTTTATCAAAGCCTTGAAAAATCCAAAGCACGCATCTCTGTGCATATATTACTTTCAGCGGAGCCCACAAGTCTCACTCTTGGGTTTCACACACAGCAGAGAGAGACTGTTGCCATAATACAGTTTGGAATGTAATTATACTTGATTGGTGGCTCAGTGTCAATAAATCAATATTGAACTGTTCGGATTAAGGGTTGCGAGCTGAGGCATGTTAGCTAGAGGAGCTACAAGACAGGCCCAGAGAGGTTTTTAGACTGACTCTCCTGTCTGACATGGTAATCCTCCTCATGGCAGAGCATAAGCCAAACAAATCTCATTTTAATAAAGACAGGAATTCTCCTACACAGTGAACAAGTTGGACATTTTTTCAGCTGTCTGAAGGAATTAGTGTGCATTGTTTTTTTTTGTTTTTTTTCCCTGGGGCGTGAAAACCTGCTGTATTGATTTGAAGTAGGCAGAATATTTCTAGTGACATTTGATGAGGGAAGTTAGCATTGATCATTTAGGCATTTGCACAAACATTCAGCAGAAAGCATGAGAGCTGGGTTGGCCACCTTTTGCCTTTAGAACCTCCCATATGCTTTATAGCATAGATTCAAGAAGGTGTCTGGGATAATTTCTCAGAAATTTTTAATTAAAATTGATTTCATAACATCAAGGATGTCTGGCAGATTTATCGACTGCACATCCAACTGCACTCGAGTTGGACCAGATTTTTATAAACGTCTCCCTGTTACCGCGTTTGTTATTTCCTGTGTGTTCTAGATATTTCCCTTCTTTAGCACACCTCATTTAATTGTTTTAGCATGTTAAAATATTTTCAGATTTTATTTGTTTTATATTTGGACCCATTGAAATAAAGCAGGATATAAAACTATGTGGTGTGAGAGTAAATATGTTTGAAACACAGTGGCCATACAGAAGGGTGATTTGAGGTGTATTATAGAAAGCACTGAATTGAAGAACTTTTTTCAAAGATCTCTTTGAAAAACAAAGAGACCTTTATTTTTATTTTGTGAATCATTCTATTCTTAATAGCATGACTTGCATTTTCTGGAAATTTTAAAGATTTCTAACCGATATTATCAATGTGGGGTAACATTTAACAAGATTAAATGTTTACTAGAAGGATGGGGGGAAAAAAGACCGATTACCACGCGTTAAGAGTCCATGCATCTGTCAAGTTGGCTGAAAAACATTATATCATGAATGTCAATTTGTTATGAAAGAAAGACAAATAACTCAAAAGACGAAAGAAAGACGAAAACATGATAACGTCAGTGAAGAAGAGAACGTCAACAGGAAGGCAAAGTAATTTGAAACACAGAGAAAACAGACTGTGGTCTAAAACTCCATAAAAAGGGCAAACAAAGTCATATTTCATGGGACATAGCAGCATAAAAACAGACAAAAATGATGATCAAAAAGATTTGCTGTGTTCAAGATTTAGAAATAAGCTGCATGTTTGTGGGCTTGTTAAATTACAGGAGTTTCAGCTGGTGATTCTGTATAATAAACTCCTTTGTTGTGATGCAACTGGCAATCTGTCTGGAAATAATTGGTTCTATCTATTATCATGCACTGATTCATGCACCGACATCTGTAACATCAGCTTCCCATTTTCTCTGGATTGATTATAAAATTGGAATCTCATAGATTTATTTGTTTTAAATAAATGCAACATTCTGCTGTGTTTGGTGCTCATTAATTTGAAAATGCTGGCATTTTTCTATATGCAGAAAATACATATAGTAGCTGGCAAATTATTTTGAATATTATGCTTGTCAAAATATGATTCAAGTTCAACCCATGAGCATTTTCAATAATTTTCCATTGGGATTTTGGTGGATTTCTTTGGTGGTTCAACTCTTCCTTCCTTACTTTTGCATTTGGTTAGAAGAGGGATAAAAAAAAAAAAAACACCTTTCTGTACCTTTCTGATAATAATTCTGTCAGAGTAGGAAGTAGTTTATTTTGGTATTCTGTTTGCGTCATCAGTTGACATATCCACTACAATACCACAAAAGCACAATGTGTTGGCTAAAAATGCTGGGACACAGAACTTTGTCAACCAGAATGCTACTTTTTGCATCAACAATTGTTAAGAAACAGAGCAGTTCACTAACAAACTAAATGCAGAAACCGCTTAATTCCCATGGCTGTGTCCTTGACCTTAGCCCTGATCCTATAACCCCAAACTCCCTGTAGCTAGCCAGCACATTAATCATAGGAAAGTCTTCACACCAGAGGACCAAGCTTTTCTTTTTTTTTTTTTCTTCTTTTTTAGCTGTGCTGTTCTGATAAATTTTCTTTTTCATTTAATTCCGTTCAGATTTTTCCTCATGCTGTTTTGTCAAATTAATCCCAGAGCCAAACATATTTCAAGCCAAAGTGTTTCATTTTGTGTTCAGAGGGAAAAGTGAGAACATCCTGTCTCTTTTTCAATTAATCTCAGACACACAGAGGATTTTAATTACAGGTGTTTATTTTGGTTTATTGATTCATTCTTGATATGAAACACTTTCCTTGCCTGGGGGATGATTTGTCCAACAATTTACAGAATGGATTTAATCCAACGCGCTAAGATCATGTTTTAATAGACAGGTAGAGAGGAACACCTAATGCAACAAAACCAGGTTAAACAAATTTGTAAAGGTGTGTGTTTGTGCGGTTCTTCACTTAGCAAGACACAAGAATAAAACTGTTAGTAAATCACTCACATAGAGCTATTAAACTAGTAATTAATGAAACATCAAATGCTGTATAAACCATCAATGGGGAGTTATTTATTTAAGACATGACAATTAGGGTAAAATTGAACTCTGGGTTGTTACCAGGTGCACATAAGTTCTGTTAATAATGGGTGATGCATGGTTTATAGTTAACCAGTGTCACCACCAGCATAATTAGCTACATGGCTACTCATTATGAACTTTTTATAACGGTAGTCTTATTGTAAAAAGGCACAGCCAGAGTTGTATCAAAAGAATTCCTTCTGAAACCAGTCAACCTTAAACCTTAAAGATAAATCTTAGTTGTGGCAAAAGCATGCAGGCCTCACTCCAACTGAATTACTTTGTATGGTATTATGTTAACGTATTTCCCCACGGCATACAAATCCCAGTCACCAGCCCCTTTGACTCATAAAAAGTGTTGTTCTTTTCTTCTTACCCTTAAAACAAACCCATTTTCAATCTCCTTGTCTGAGCCTCGGGGTCCCTCCCGGGCGTGTGAAATAACTGTGTGAAAAGCTGGACTCTAAATGGTTTGGGTGTGACGGCCACTGATTTGCCAATCATTTCATTGCTTTCAAGAGAATGACAAGACCGTCAGAAAGGAGAGGGGGGAGTGGGGAGCTTGCTTTTCATGGCAGAGCAAAGAAACAAACACATGCATGCACGGGGACTGAAAGAGATTTTATTCTGACATCCTGGAAAGGTTTTCTTTAGAGGTGGCAAAGGCTGTGTGAAAATGTGCAAGTTTTTGTTTAATTAAAGCCCAGCTATCAAGAAAGGGAGCCAATTAATTCACCTCTACACATTGAATCATTTGTCTAAATTGTTTTCTGCACAAATACTCTTATGATATTTGTTTTCTTTTGTTTACTTCTATTTTTGTTTTGTTTTGAATGCCTAAGCCACCCATCCAATATATAATATGCATAATATTGGTAAATATCTGTTATTGGCCAAAGTTGTAATACTAATATTGGATAGTGATATAGACTCAAATTTTTATATCATCGCATCCCTAGTCATCAGTCAACACAACGATTGTTCAGGCTGCAACTTAACCGCAACATACATTGGGTATTAAAAAGTTACATATTATGTAGATGATTATCACTCTTACACGGTGTTGCAAAAACAATTGTGAATTTTTAGTAGCTCAAAGCTGCAACCATCAAAAGCTTGACATGCCTCAGTTTGTGCAATGAGTGGCATCACACTAATTAAAGCCGTTACTCGGCTTCAATCGGCATAATCGATCAGTTTCACTTTTTTGAATAAAATTACTGAAATTAATGGTGTGGAAACTGTCCATGGAGTGAGGAATGCCCCTGGTTTCCCATTGAATTGTAACTATACATTTAAGCATAAAGCAGTCAGAGATGGTTTATTATTGCTTAATTTCTCCATAATTAATCACTGAAGTCAAAAAGAAATTGAGACTTAACCATTTTGATCTCTTACAATGTTGTTATGGATGACACAAGCATTTACTCATCACCTTACACCAACCTTAGACAAGCAGATAGAAAAATGGATGGATGGATAAAACATTAGGAAAATGGGTCTGATCAAAAAGTTTACAAATTCAAACATTTTCCATTTTCCTTTTAGCGAATCTGTTTAATACTTCAATCAATTTTTGCACTTTTCCACGGTTTTTCAGAATATACAAGATGAACTGTCTTTCCTTCTTGCATGACTACACCCATGCATATAAATTTAGAACATACAATAAAGCACTTTATGCTGACCGCTTAATACTGAAACTGGTCTGAAGCCAAATCACACCAATAAAACAGAACTCTAGCAAAAGAAAACAAATTAGACATAATTTACTGGACTTTTTTGTATGAATGCACAAAACCAGATCCTCTTATGACATTTTACTCCGTGAGCGGGAATTAGGGGCCTGACTTTCATTAGCCAGCTGTTGATCAATTGTAATTGGGACACGGAGACGGCCCAGAGCAGAAAACTAGGAGCTGGTCCAGAGTATGTTCACTGCCAGTAGGTGTTTATCGGTCAAGCAGCAAGGGTCAAAGAACTAAACACCAGCAGCAGACAAAGTAACCCGCTGTGTAAAAGAGAAGTCTTGATGTTGTGATGTGCAAAAGGCAAAAATATGCCCTGCAGCTTTAAATGACATCATGGCAATGCAGCAGCTTCTGCAAGCTGTTTGCAGCATGGGTTGAGTAACCGAAGCTGCCTAATTAGCTGACATACCGCAATTATACCACACCTAAAACATTGCTGGGCTGCCGATCGACTAAAAGGAGCTTTGTTTCAACATTTCTTGCAGATTTGTTTGTAATTTCAGACTTTTCAAGTCCCAACCTGATATTTGTGGATCCATCAAATTCTCCTCGATGACCTATCGATGCTTTAGTCACTGTGCAAAACATATTAAATCCACACGCATGTTCCTTTTTTTTTGTTGTTTTTTTCAGTTACATTACCATTTGGAGAGCGTTCAAACAACTCGAGTCACAACTGCCAAACCTAAAAGTTTTGTCCAAACATCTCATTCCCACCAGTTAGATCCAATGTCTTCCCATTCATGTGTTGCCGAGTCTTTGACTTGATATCATTTCTCGCTCTCTGTGCTCATCAGATGGCACTGTGAATTGCTCGTGGTTTAACACTGATAGAATAAAAGTCTCCTGAGCTCAAGCCAAACATGTGGCCACCTGGCTCCAGCGAGCCTAGCCACAGCATGGACACACACACACACACACACACATTCACACACTGAAAAAGAACTCGGTTCAATTAGACAGACTTAATAATAGCGGTGACAGCAACTGGATCGGACAGGAGACAGTCGGAGCTAAGATTAGGGACAATGAGCTGAGATGGCTCTAGGATCACGGCCAGTAAAACCAAAGGAGAGTCAGAGCTGGAGAGACAAATGGAAAGGCTTTAAAGAGGATGTTTATTGTGAATTATTTATTTATTTAACAAACATACTGATGAGAGGTGAAGTTTCTTTTTGATCTGCGATTGATTAGGAGTGAATTTTGGGAAGATGATATTGACTAAAGCCAACTTTGAAAAAGTCGAACTGTGCACTCCGTTGTCTTCCACTTCTTGCTCGTTTACTCTCAATTTGAGCACTGAGAGGAAAAGGGTGGTGGTGGCGGCTGAGAGGCCCGTTGGGGCAGGGGGGGGGGGTGAAATGGAAAGTAGTATGGAAAGAGTAGCAGGGAAAAAAAAGCTTCCAAAGGAGACAAAGAAGATGTGATAAGTGAATGAAGGGATCTGGGAATTTTATTATGCTGCCTTTAAAAGAAAAACTCTGGATAACAAACGAAGTTCCATGTCGTAAAATGTGGATTAATGAAGGAATGCAGAACGTTGCTTTCCAAACCCTTCGATTTCTTGACCATAATTTCTGTAAATCTTGTCACATATAATAACTGGAAAAGCCATAGTAAGGGTCTCCTTGGTTGCAGTAGTGCATATTAACTTTATCGTGCAGAGTTAGCTTTTTGAGAGTTTAATGTGTCTCCAGATATATTTTAAGATTGAAAATATGACATTTTAACACACGAATAATAGTTTGAAATGATGAATCGTTCCACATTCCTGTGTACAGTACAGACGATCTTCTTTCAACCACACAGCACTATGCAAAAGTATTTATACAGCTACAGTTTTTTTTTTTTTTTTACATTTTGCAAAGTTCATTGAGTTTATTAGGATTTTAAACTAAAGCGAAACAAAGTAGTCCCATGTTTCTGAATGGAAGGAAAATGACTCATGGATTTTAATATGTCTTACAAACAATGAAAAGTTTGACTCAAGTTTATACATCTAGAGAATACATTTTTTTTTTGTCAATTATTGTTTTGCCAATTGGCTCCAGGTCACTCAGATTAACTAAAGAGCCACTGGAAACATAAATTTTCAAGTCCTGCTGCAGCTTCTTCATTGGTTTATGGTTGGGAGTTTGACTGAGAGGTTATATGACATGAATGTGCTTTGATCCAAACCACTGCATTGTAGCTCTCTCTCTATATTCTTATTGGCATGAACAGGAAACCTTTACTCCAACCTAAACTGTTTCATTGCCTCAAACGAGTTTTTGCTTTTATGTTTGTTTTTTTCAGGATTGCCCTGTATTTAGCTCCCTCAATCTTCCCATCAACTCTGACTAGCCTCTCCCTGCTGAAGAGAAGCATTCCTATTGCATGATGCTGTCAGCCCTGTGCTTCAAAAGTGCAGATGGCCTGTTTATGGCTACGTGCAATGTTAGTTTCCTATCGTGCATAGTGCTTCTCCCACATTGTTGCTGTGTCTCATATATGGTTTGAGACAGACTGCAAATGTCAGGACATTCTTTTAACAATCTCTTTATTCTTGCCACTCTTACGCAAATCCTGATTTGCACAGTGCTTAACTAATAGCTGTCATCCCAACACATTCTCCCACCTGAGCTATGGATGTCTGGAGCTCCTCCAGAGTTATTAAGGGCTTCTTGTCTGGCTTCATTATTTGACACCTTGAAATTGGCCTCTGTCTCCTTAAGATGCTTGCACTCTTTCCGAGACTTCGCCCTCAGCACGTCATCACAACAATGCTTCTTGTTATGCCGTCAACAATTGTTCTTAGGAATGTTGAACTGAAAAGTAACTCACGTAATGAGCTCAACAGATGCACTGTTCCACCAGGTGTTTGCTAATTGCTGCTGCTAGTCTGGAGGAGCTCTGTGGAGAAGGTGCGGGAGAGGGATGCTCTGTGAAGCTGCAGCTCCAACAAGGAGCTTAGTGGAATTAGGTGGTACTTTGTGGGAGTAAATGTTAAGCCACCTCGAATGGTTGCCGTGGGAGATTCCAGGATTTCTCAAACATGCATGAAAGAATCAAAACAACACTTCAAGTATGTGAGGGAATGAGATTATACCATGATGTAAAGCTCAAAAAAGTCAATCCTATATAAAAGCCCCCCACCCTTAAATCATATCAGTTTCCTTTTGAATTTATTTCATGTCAATCAATCAATCAAATAAATTCCCATTTAACCACATAGCATTTTGTTGTTGTAACAAGAGAAAAAAATGTAGAACTTTGCTTTTTTTTTTAAAATTAGACTTTTCCAATTTAGTGAAATGCCCTTATATATCCCCTCTTTTTTTTTTTTTTGATCAATGCTGAAAATATTCATCTCAATCAATGTCACACGTTCCACATTTGGTGGAAATGCGGAGGGAGAAATCCACGAAAGCTACAAAGAAAACGTCTTTCTACGTCTCAACTCTGATGGCTACAAATTCAAAGCAGACAAAAAAAAAAGTTTCAATAATTCATCAGAAATTCGTGAATTATTCACAGGGTAGAGTGCAGCCAGCAGAAGGTGAAGAGGAGCAAGGCAAAGGGAAAGCGCTGAAAGTTGAGACGAAGCAGAAAAAGAGAAGAAAGCGTGGATTTCTTTTAATACCCAGTGGAAAACAAAAGGTAATGAATGTATTCATTTTCTGAAAGCGCTGCACTGCTGCAGTGCTTTCCTCTTGCCCTTCCTTTCCTTCAGCTCACACCAAAGAGGGGTGTTCTCCCATAGGTGTGGGGCTACTAGAAGGGGTGATTTTCAGCCAGTGAGTCCTCTGACACACCAACATTAAAAAAAAATAAAAATAGAGAAGGTGTGTGTGTGCATGTGTGTGTGTTCGGGGTGCTTTGACAACCTCTGCCAGTGTTTTGGCTCTGAGTGCCACAGCCAAAGACAACATGGCTTCCCTAAAAAAGGAAGTCAGAGATCAGTCATTTGATGGTCAGTTGGTGGAGGATGAAAGATATCTGATGTGCTGAGTTTGGGGAATAAGTACCAAGGAATAGTTTTACTTTTATACGTGCCTTGAAAAAGACATTTTCCACATTTTGCAATGTCCCCACCATAAACTTGAACGTATTTTACTGGGATTTTTGTCACAGCTCAATCCATCATCTGAAAATAGAAAGGCAAAGACCATAAGCATGCAGCCAGAGTTACAGTTCACTGTTTTAGCACGACTCTGCACTTATTTGTGTCAAATATACAAAACTTTTGTATATTTTGTGGCTGTTGTGTGACGAAATTTGGTAACTCTAAGGAGGGTGAATACGTTTGAAAGGGACTCTATCTGATGAGCCAAACACGATAAATTGGATTGCGAAACATTTTCCCTTTTGTAATTCAAACTGGTCCTGAATTAAAGTGAACATCCAAGGCTTCCCTTGACTCCTCCAAAGCAGATGTAGACACTTTTATGAGCTCTCCAACAACAATCAACACAAAAGGTGATCCGTGCCTCTGTTGCTCAGCAGGATCTGTGCCTGCTAATCAAAGCCCGCACTTGTTTCACCTCCACAAATTTAGCAGCTTGGGCTCAGAAAATGACCGACCAGCTGTTGTGTGCTCATGTAGTACATGGTCCGAAAGACACACATGCCTGCCTGCCTGCCTGCCGCCACCTCAAAGGTCTGCCGCCTTGTTTTTAGCTGCAGGCTTTAATCACTTCAGCAGATCACCATAGCAGAACATACTGTGTGTGCACTCACTTTGTGCTTGCTTTCCACAGTTTCCAGGAGGGATTTTTGACCCCATCCATTCCCCACCCGCCTCCAGCCTTCGGCACCCGCCTACATCAACCCCACTTCCACATGTCTGGGCACCAGAGTCACTCCGTGCATCCTTGGAGAAAAGCACACGTGCCTGTCTCACATTAAGGTCATGTGTGTCAAACATGTGAAGTCCTGCCGTTACTAGAGCAGAGGAGGGATTACAGAATATTCACACCCTGGTCATCAATGCAAAGTTTTTAGGAGACAAACTGTTTCACAATAACAATGTGGGAGAAACCAGCAGCTGGGAAATTCACAGTGCAGATGTGCAGGCACAAACTCTTGTGACATAATATTGACGTTGAGAGGGCAGATCTTTTAGCCCTCATCTGGAATTAAACATTGTTACTCATATAACATAAAATCAAGAAAACAGCTCACAATGGTAAAAAAAAAAAGAAAGAAAAGAAAAGAAAAGCTAAATAAATAAAAACAAATTAAGAGAAGGAAGTAGCATGATGATGTTGCTAATTACATGAGTCTGATCACCAGATGAATCAGACAATATAAGTACTTCTACTAAAGCGAAAGTCTGGAGCATTTCGGTCAATGCCAAGCAGAAGTGAGATCATCAAGGATCAAAGAGAAGGAATTTATAAAGTCCATCAATCTTTTAGGAGTTATAAGACAATCCCCAAACAATATGGAGTCCATCATTCTACAGTCCAAAAAGGGAGCACAAAAGGTAATATCCCTGTTCAGTGAAGAAAGTGCAGACTCTACAGGCTAGAGTTAGAATAAAAACAAGAGGCTGAGTATGGCTGGTTTGGAAGAGTTGGCAGGAGAAAGACGTTTTTGACCCTAACATGGCAGCACACATCGGTGGAAAGGGGATGATTCTGTCTTGATTTGTGGCAATAGGACTTTGTCCAAGGTTACATGGTGGTGGTTTGTACAGTTGTCTGACATCAAAGAGGCCTCTGGTTTAAATCTCAGCTGCAGAGGCCGATAGGTCTTTGGAGTAGGCCTGTGTTTCCTCTCAAAGCCAAGAAGAATACATGTTTGGTTAAGTGTTGATTGTAAAACTGGCCTCAGATGTGAGAGGTAGCATGTGTGTTTGTGTCTCTGTATCGACCCTTTGATCGACTGGCGACCTTCTCAGGCTGTAAGCCACTCGGTAGGATAATCTGTGCAATGCAACCTGGTGATTATCTCAGTAATAGAAACAAATAAAAACCAAAATAGCTGAAAGAGAAACAATTCAAAACTTTGCTTTTCACTTGGTGTCCAGATTTCACTAGAACCAAAGAATCTCCAGAATGAAAATAATATTTTAATAAAAGACTCTACAACACAGTGCCTCACAAAAGTGTTCATACACCTTACGCAGTTTTGTGATATCACAGCTAAAAGCTGTAATATATTTTAATGGGATTTAATTGCTCTACGAATATGTTCCATCTTCCTTCCCCCCCAGACTAAACTACACGTCATTAGTGACGGGGCTTTCTGCTCTGAGGTACCATGGCTATAGTACTCTCTTCCCAACAATCTGAGGTTGCCACACACCACTAAACACATTAAGAAAGAGCCAAAAACATTCATATCTACAAAATTTAAATGTACTTTTAATCCTGATGGTTTTACATGACAATGTAGCACTGACATTTTAAAAAGTAGAGTGCATGACAAATACAGTAAATGACTATTATCATGACATGACAGACCTTCATTAAGTTGAGCATAATTGGAAAATGGATGGAAAATATTGCATTTAGAAATAGTTTTTACAAATAAAAATCAGAAAACCACAAAGAAGCAGCCAAGACCATGACAACTATGTAGGGGCTGCAGTTTGTTTGTTTAGATGTCACATAGTTTGCTCAGATCCAATTAGACCAAAATTTTACTTTTTCATCCAACATCAAAAAGGACAAGCTGTAGCCAATCACCAATAAAATACTTTCCCCATAGTTTTAACAGGATCATGCTGCGATGATGCTTTTCTTCAGCACTGAAAAGATAGTCAGAGTTGATGGAGAGATGGATGTACATATTGCAATGGAGTGAGGAAAAACTTGAGGGAGAAGTGTTTAGACACTAAGATTTGTCAGATTCCAAACACACTTTGAATCAAAATCAAGAAATTACAGCATGAATGACGTGATAAAATATGAATTTCTTCTGCGAGTTGGACTGAAAAGCAGCGAGGAGTAACCACCTTCTCTTCCCGCAGATAGCAAAGAGGAGATCAGTCCAGTTACTGAGGGAGTAAACAGAGACACGTGTTTATGCTGGCGGGATGAGCAGCCAGAAGGTTCCATGGGAATGGCAAACTCACATATAGTTTGGAAAAAGAAAGAAAAAAAAAAAAGAGCTCCACCGTGACTGAAGGGGCCAGTGAGGCTTTGAGGTTCAGCACAATCAACGCAGCATGTTTTCCAGCCTGCTTTACTTCCCAGTACTGCCTCACCAAGCAAAACATATCTGAGAGATCAGCAGGGAAGACGCTGCCCTACCAGGAATACGCCTGTCCTCTGAAGGTCAGTGGGTGCACGCAGCACAGAAAAGTGGGACAACTTTATGAGTTGCCTGCTGACTGTATGTAATTTCTACACTAATGGAGGGACCGGAATGCCACGGACATCCCAGCAGAGTCGTTTGTGTGACTGCCTCATTGTGCAATGTACATAATTTCATCCCCAGAGAGGAAAATCTATGTACAAATGCTTGGCTTGCATTCCCCTCTGTGTTGTGCTTATATGAATCCGCCATGTGTTCCAAGCTGTTTTCTCCATCTAATTGTTTTCAAAAGGAAAAATTACAACCAGCAAAGGGGTTCAGTGGGCCAACAGTAGACCACAAATACTCCACTGATCTTCTTTTAAGTTGGGCATAAATTTCCAAGGGGGGGGGATTTTATTCACCAAGCCTAGCATTACCATCTATGTCACAATACCATCTGTCTTCAGGGAAGAGAATGGGTTTGTTGTATTGTCATTTTGGATTTTCATCAACAGCCTCAGAGTCTATTAATTCACATAATTGCATTAAGCGATTATTTGTTCTTCTTTTTGTCCTGTTCGTGGCAGCTTTACAACTATAAATGCTGCTCCTGGGGTTGTGTGTCAAAGAGGAGAGGTCCAGCTGTGGAAGAAAGTGGTTCAATATGAACAGAATTAATGTTTGACGAGCTTAACGAGCTAACAGGAAAATACAATATCTGCCCCATCAATCATGGCCACTGAAGGGAAACGTACACAGATGCACACACACCTCATTAACGACACATAATTATGTTTATCACCAAGATGCTGTCGGTGCGCTCCACATATATTTATAGATTTCTTTTTGGCTTAAATCAGAGAAAATGTAAAAAGAATCCAATTTCCTTGCAATGACCTAATGCCTCTTACCATCTGAAACAGGTAATAGGTGTTGAATAATTGCAAGGTCTCTCCAGGACTTGTGAGAAGATAGCTGAGCATCGACACCAAGGAGCCATAGAAACCCGAATTCTGTGGCGAAGGTCGCCATCTAGTGGACACTAAAGTAATAACGCCCCGTAATCGCCAATGTAAACAGATGTTTATTAAATATAATTAGTCCATGAAAGTGCTTTGTAATGAAATGAAATGAAATGAATCATATGCCAGTGCATAAAATTACAGTATTATTAGAAGTAGGATTTATTTCAGGAATTTAATTCAAAAAGCAAGTTTTGTAGAGAGCAATTAGGAGAGTGAAATATTTGAACTGTTTATTCTGTTCATTTTGATCATTTTATAGGTTAAAAACCTTCAAACACAGTTTGCCAGATAACTAAAATATGACACTAGATCATCACCAGGTGGCCTCATAAAATCATCACTGACTTTGGAAACCTCATAAAGAGCTTAAATAGCTTGGATTCCACTTTTCCTCAAGACACTGGAACCTTAATTTCCAAATAAATTGCAAAACTTACTTTCATCTGGGGGAAAAAAACCCAACAAAAAACAGCCTAGATTCTTATTAGAAGCTTAGGACATCCATGGTTCAGGATTGCTTAACACTAGGAATGTTTTAGCCTTTTCCCCAGACATGTCTGGGTGTTTTTCCCTGGAGCTCTGACTCCACCGGAGCACAGTTCAAACTTTCTGAATTTCCTCCAAATACTTGAATGGTCAATGCTTCAAGGCTTTTGTAATCCCTGTTGCTAGTGTGCCTTTTTCAACCATTTGTCCTTCCAATAAGGTTCTGATGCAGCCTTGTTTGAAAAGCCCAGTAGCAATGACCTCTTGTGTCAGGTGTCTGCAACTTTCTACTGTGAAACAATTTCCCATGATTGCATCAACCATAGAATCATTTTGTTGATCTTATGTCCTTTTATTCTCAGACAAACTGGATTTTAGGTTATTTTTAGTTGTAAGCTATGACCATAACACTGATCAAAATCCTGTCAGTAATGAATCTATGTATTGGTTACTGAAATGATTTTTTTTTTCTAATATATTGAGAGTTTTCTGTAACTATTCATCTAAAAGTCTTTATTTTTAATATTCATAAAATATAAAAGCTAAAGTTGCTAACATTTCTTTTGAATTCCTGTATTTAACTTACAAACTTCAAAGTTCTGATAACAACAAACATGTTTAGAAGGCATCTTCTTTTACCTATAACAAGACTGTAACCATACAGGTGGTTTAATAACTTTTTTACATTAAGTAGTCGCATTGTACTTTTTGTTTTGTACACACCACACATCATGCTAAAAAAATACCAATGATATGATGAATGTTTGAGACGGAGCTGTTTCAGTCCACTGTGACGCCTTCAGGTAACTCCACCACCACCGGAGCACAGTCATCCAAGTCTGCATCAAAATCCCAGCAAAACTTCTTAGTCAGGTGGGCTTTGAACTTCTCTGCTTTCTTTCGCAGAGTGCTGTCCACACCAGGTCCGGTGGCAAACTGGAAAAAGTCCTGCAAAATAAGTCCAACAGTAGTGGAGTTTGTCATTAAAGCTGCATTACGTAACTTTTAAATATATTTAAAAAAAAGTTTTTATATATTTATTGAAACTATCACCATGTTGTACTAGTATACTGTGAAACCTGTTAAAAAAAACTCTGCCTTCTCCTACAGTCCTGCTGTCATCTACAGAAATATGCCGCTCAGTCAGAAACAACCAATCAGAGCCAGGAGGAGGGTCTTACCGCTGTCAATCAAACTGGTGTATGTGCTGCTCACACCCTCCCCCTTTTTCTCTGCTGCTAAACAGCTAGTTTACCGCAACAGAGACTGCCAAGAATGTTCAAGCTTTCTTGTAATGAAATCTGTTGTTGTAAGACGTTTCTCCTACATCAGGACATTATACGAGGTTAATTGACAGCACTGAGACCTTTCTCCTGGTTCTGATTGGCTGCTGTGACTGGGAGTGGAGCATTTTTGCAGACAGCAACAGTAGCACTGTGAAGAGGTAGAAGAGCTAATATTTTAATAGATATTTGTCTCATACCATATAGTCAGGAATTTTTGTAACAGTTACATACTCCAGCTTTAGCCCATTGGATAACACGTAAGCACTTTCAGAGAAAAAGTGGTTAAAATAGATTGAAAGCCCTCCAGGCTTGGAGTCTGCAGGAGACCTGCTGATTCTTGATTGTGTTGATTGTATTTGTATCTGACTGTATGATTAATCTGTAATGAAATTATTTTTGACTGGCTTTTATCTAACATTACATGTTGTTAATTGGATGCTGTATAAATTAACCTGAAACTGGATTGAAGTCTTCAGTAGAAATGCAAATATTTTATTGGCCAAAAAAAAAAAAAAAAAGTTCAGATAAAATTCATAATGAAACCGTGAGTGCAAAATTAAAGCTACAGTGCGCGTCAGTGAGTTAATACACTTGACTTTTGATGCTCAAGGAAATGATAATGCAGTGTGTTGACAATCATTACTCAGAAAGCAAAGCTAGTATACCATTCACCTCCTGAGGTTTCAGATTTAGTAACTTTTCTAAGCGCTGCCCCTTTACCTGGAGTGTGCTGGTGAGGAAGTTACTCTGCGAAACGATGTCAACGAAGAAGTCCGGGGGTACTTCTCCAAGCTGATGGTAGAGCACAGTGATGAGGCCCAGATAGAGCTCCTTCCGCTTCCTCATGGCGTCCTCTGAGCGGCACAGCAGAGCCAGCAGACACTTCCAGTGCTCGAAGCCCTCGTACACGTTTCCGACCAGGAAACACACGAAGGCAAACTGCAGCTCACCTAGAAGAGGTCAGATGAAGGAGTTTATTTTTATTTTTTTCAAAAGAAATGTAACAGAATGGTTATGACTAAGAATTAATACACTTAGCCTACCAAGCAGGTTGAGGGGTTGGTCCGGGTAGTTCTGCTCCAGCACAGTCTCCAGGGAGTAACTCAGGTCCATGCTGCATCGGGTGATCTCTGCAGGAGAAGCTCCAGGAGGGTAGGTCTTCTTGGGAATATCTGAGAAGCGTAACTCTGTGCCCTCCCTCTGCTTCATCTTCGGAAGCCTATCGAGTCCCTCTCTCATACTTTGACAGGCTGTGTCATTCCTTGGCTGCTCTGCCCGGTCTTTCGTGTGTCTGAGCTGCAGCTCAGGGATGATATCACTGAAAGCACACACTCGACCTGACAGAGGCTGCAGGTTAACAGCTAGCTCCTGGCTGATCTGGTCAGTGAGGGAAACCCACTTCCTCATCACCTCATATGGATAGGGACCCAAGTAAGGATCCAGCTCTCGCAATGTGCTCCGGATTCGGTTCACCTCCTCGTCATTCTTTGAGGCTGAGAAGTCCAGGTCCTCTTCTTTGGGGTCCCAGTGGGCCAACAGAATCTCTCTGGGTTTAAGAGTGAGGAAGAGGCCTGACTTAGGACCAATTTCTCCACCACAGCTTGGAGAGTTAACGGAGCAGAAATGGAGGAAGTGGAGACCCGGAGGTATCATCTTCACTCCTCTAAAGCGAGGACCCACCTGCCAGCTCTTGCAGTCTATCCCCAGTTCTGTGCCCTGAGGAACACCCAGCAAGACCAGGGTGGCTCCTTCCTCAAACAATCTCAGAGCAACATCTGGATCCATGTCCACACAACTGCTGCCCGCCATGTTTGACTGAGAACTGCACACCGGGTCCAGCAGGACAACTCAAAAAACCGAGGTCTGCTCTCACCTGTTAAATGAGCTGTTCATGTCCGGAGCGCTTCGCCTCTAAATATGAAAACACACACGGATGCTGTTCAGCTACACAGTTAGAAAAATAGCTGTCCATTCATGTACTCTAAAAGAAATATTTTCATAACAACTTTTTTGTTGTCCAAAAACCACCTTAAAGTTGGCCGTTTTCCCCCCAAAACGTTGGGAATTCGTTTGCGGTAACACTTGTGTCACATTTTCATTGGTCCGGGCGGAAACTGCGTAGTTGTGGAAGAGTTCCGCTCATCTAGTGGCGTAGAATTAAAATTAAGAAAAATAAACATTGTAATAGTTGAAAAACAAACAAACAAACAAACAAACAAACAAGCAAACGTTTCAATTTTTACACATTCTGTAAGGATTTTAACGTTTGTAAGGGACTTCACTGACCCAATCTACCAGGCGCTATTAGTAAAATTTTACAATACAACACATTTGCAAGAAAGGATATGTTATCTGGGATGTTGACAACTGAGAAAAATAGAGTAAAAAGAAAAAAAAAACACAGTTTTAACCTAATGACAAGAAAAATCCGTTGAGAAATAATACAGGTCAATCTAGTATGATAATTCAATTATTCCATAAAAGATTCTAACCTGTATCATAATTTCTAAAAACATTAGATGACTGTCATTTCAACCAAAGTGATTAGGAGCCGCTTTGGAAGGTAAGGTGAACGTACTGTTTAAGAATTTTTTCACTTTACCATTAACTTCAAAGGTTTTGGGGAATATTTTGTGATAGTGCTAGTGTTGAATAGCTAACTGTTGAATAGTGTGGTGTACTCTTCCTAAGTTAGTGGACAAAAAAGTGCTTTTTAAAATGTGCAAAGTTTATTGTTTAATACCCTAAAGCTGCTTTTTGCGTCAAAAGCAACCGTCTCCCACAGACTTCATTAGCTTGTCAAATTTGACAATCAAAGAGAACTTCTAGTGGCAAGTCTTTTGCATTTTTATTATGTGGTATGAGTATTTTATGGTTATAGTGACATGTGGCTTACAAACATGATACATAAATGTTACATCAGGAGAGACCTTGACAATGTGCATATTATTAAAGTATTTGCATGCACTTATGATACTCTTAGCTTATCTGTGGTTATGATGAAACATATAACGAGGAGCAGTGGTGAGATACAAAAGACAGGCAGATTTTATACACAAAACACTGAGAACTTAACAGCAGCAAACATTTGTTATATTCCATTAGAAAGAGAGCTGTGCATAAAAAAAAAAGGTCATTGAGTTCTGTAGCGGTGCTGTGAACATTCTTGTCATCTGGTATCTTCGTGAAAGGGTGGCACAGTTTGTCCTATTTAGAGAGAACATGGACGCTCTGAAGTTTCTTCCAACAAGTGATCATCAGCTTTATAACTCGGATCATCCTCAGTCTCCTCCTTTTTTTTCCTTGTATTTTTTTGACAGCTGAACATGAGGTTTTCTTTTCCTGTAAAAAGAATAAGAAAATACAGCAGATTTATTTGAATTATATTTAACTCAGTGATTATTGGCGACAGCTTTAAAGATGGTCTTTTTTGTTTTGTTTTGCTTTGTTTTTTACCATGTAATTTGGACTGCAGTTTTGAATGATGAGTCGCTCCATGCTCCCGATTGGCTTTTCCAGGTCAGACTGCTTGCCACTGCTCTGACACAGTATCTGCTGCGTCATACCATAGATGGACATCAGGATGCGGCGTTCCTGTCGAGACACGACATCCCAAAAACAAAACAACACAGGGACAAGGTTTGAATTAGTTTATCACGCCTGACAGGTTATAGTCAAACTGTATGAGATTTTCAGAAAAATATGTCTCAACATTGGCCAACATGAGAATTATGGGACAAACTGTGGTAGATTGTTTACCCTGTCCATGGTGCTGAAAGCAACTATGAATGACTAAGTTGCAAACACAACAAAACTGAAGAAATCAGAACATCTTAAGATGGACAATTTTGCAGGATATGTTATTAACATGAAAGTGAAGAAGGACTCAAATTATTCATTTTACTAAACACATATTGGATCAATCATGTCAAACAGGAAGTAAGCTGCAGAGGAGGAAACAAAAAATTGGAAAGTAAAAAAAATGAATATTTAAATATGATGTTAAAAAATCAGTACTGAAACAATATCAAATGATAGGAAAGAATAAAATCATTGGGTGACAAATAAAAAAAATCTAAATACATTATAAATACAAATAATTCTAAATGCACATAATTCAGCTAAATGCTGACCTAAATCTTGTAAGCTGTTCATATTTTGGTTACTGTTCGTGGGTCTGGTGGACTTTCTGCATTTTATTGCTGAAATTTAACCCAAACAAACAAATCTTTTTATATGAAAATATAAAATAGATGTTCACTTGATCTTAAGTACATCAATGTAAACATGATGTAATGGATAACTATGAATTTTTGCCTTTTAACTTTGAAAACATTTTTAAAAAAGTATCACATGTTCATGTTTGCTGGATGTCGAAAACGTAATTTTAAAAAGAACAAAACAAATGTATGTTTTTACCTCTAAGATTTTATGATAACTTGTGTTTTTGCTCACCCAAAGATTGCTTGAGATCAGCAAATACACCAAAAACAAAAGAGCTGCTGAAAGCCTGCAGCTAGAACGCCTCGGGTCAATGGGTTGCTGAGAGTCGAGCCCCTGACATTATCATTTCCAAATAGTCACATGTTGACTACACCCACACACACAAAAAAAGTATTTTTACATAATCATTGTATCTGTACAAATTACAATGTTTGTGGTGCATCTATTGATTAAAAAACAAAAATCCCCATTTTTTCAAAACCCAGTTTTTGGCACAGCCTGTGAGTAAACTTTATGGTTATTTGAACAGTTTATCTCAAAAACAAAAACTGAATTATATTTAGAACCAATCCAATACAACTTGAATTAAAACTTAATTTTGTCTGCTGTAAGTGATCACGAAGCACTCGCTAAATGTAGATACTTTACCATAAGCATCTATACAATTTCCCTATTAAAATCTCTATGAGGATGTAAAAGGGTTAAATGCTTCGCAAATAAGTAAAAGCATTTTAAAATCAACTCAGTCCAAATTGATTATTTCCCATGCACTTTCTTCTCCAGTTTGCTTGGTGTGGTGCCACTTACTTTTCCAGAGGGACAAGGGTCTCTCTCCTTGAATGTAGTGGCTGAGCCAGTCAAATTCTGAAGGAAGAATCACAATTAGTGTTTTCCTAAAGTAATTACTGTGCATTCGTTCTGTCTTAAAAGAGAAGAAAACAGATCCCCAAGTTCTACTTTTAGATCACTGGAGGGCAGCGTGTCATTAAAAATCAATCATGATCTCTTGTGCATGACAGCTAAACGTTGACAGAAAGCTGATAAAATAGTTCAAACAAGCAAAAACCTCGCGATGTGCCATTTGATCCTACCAAATTTTGCAGCTCAACAAAGACGACCTCTCGGTAGGAGTCCAGTATTTCTTTATAGTTACATCCACGTTTACCACAACAGTTGGCCAAAATAAGAACCACCAGGACACTACGGAGCAAAGAACCGGTCTGACACTGAAAGAAAGAGAGAAGCGTGTGAAAAAAAGACAAATCAAACGATATATATCTTCTTTAGATTAGAGTAGAAATAAATATTCACAGCTCATCTTGCTCCTTGTGCTTTATCAATGTGACTAAAGACAAATAGTTCCGCAAAAAAAAAAAAAAGAAAAAAAAACCTCACCCCGAACAGGGCGACCTTCAAACATCTCGCCTTAGCGCTGCGTAAAAACGCGCCAACGCACTTACCATTTATCATGATTTAATGCAGGATCCTCAGACGAGCAAACCCATCTCTGTTGGTGGCTGGGAGATCGGAAGAATTTCTTTGGATTCTGCAGGGCTCATTGTAACCAAACCTGCTTTTTTTTCCCCCCCCTCTCCTTCCTCTTCTTCAGTACTTTTGTACTTCCTCCAATGCAGAGGTTAATGTTGTCGCTGTGAGCGGTTCAGCGCGGTGCTCCGTGGTTTCCAACATCACCAACGTAACAGCTGCTCCTATTTCCTTCCCCGTCATGGATGGTTGCCGATGGGCTTTGGGTTGCACCAAACTCCTGTCCGATCAAGTCGAGGAAAACTTTTGCAATAAAACACTCGGCTTTATCCTTTCAGTTTCGTTTGAAAGACTTGACCCCAAAAATAAGGGTTGGTTTGGTACCGCGTTTAACTAAATTTTGAGGTTTGTTTTAAGTTTGATGGAGCATTCCTCTGAAAATTATTTCCTTTTGTATATGCCTATGATAAAATAAACATCACATAATGAATCAGACTTCAGCTAAATCAAAAAGTGTGTCAACAAAGAACAAGTCTGGGAAATGCATGGGGGGAGTTGGACATGGACTCAAAAGGTCTGGGAAAGATTTCTACTCAATAAAGCCATTGTGCTCTCTCAAACACAACTTGACATTTAAACCCCAACAAATATAAAGTAATAGAACTTGCTTGGAAAGAGCTGCTTTTACCACAATGCACTTTTTTGTTTTCATTGGAAAATGTAAGGTACAAGACCAAAAAGAAAAACAATTTTTAAAAAGCAATATAAATCATCCACATGCACGAGATGGCTGGAGAAATACAGCAAACATTTGAAAAACACCTGGTTCATCACCTAAATCTGTGAAATGTGTCCATTTATCTTTCCCTTGTTTACATTTTAGAGATTTAAAGTTAAGTGAGATACTGTCAGAAAAAGCAGACATTACTGTACATTTACTTGATTTTAATGAAAACCCCAAATATTTATGGTGACGTAAAAATGTCAGTTCAGCAGTCAAAACTGCCTGAAGCTGTTCATGACTTGACTCACCTGCTTGCTGTTTAAATAGGTGAAAAGTGAGCACGTCGTCAAAGCAAACAGAAACAATGACACCTGAAAAACTTTCTCTGAAGTTGCATAATGTTACTGTTAAATCAGACTTTCTTCATGCTGTTACACATTCCTGTGGTTAATGTCTTTATTTCTTATGGTTATGAATTTGACAGAAGTCTGGGAATTGTGAAGGATCATGATGTCGCATTTGGGAATTTATTCCTGTTTACACTCCAAACCTTTCCTTCAAGTTAAGACAAATATTTAGATAAAACATCAAGACTTTTAAATTCAACTCGGAGACGTTGATTATGCTTTGATAAAGTCAGATCTTCAGTGAGATTTTGTGTTTGCTCCTTTACCTAGTTAAGATACAGGGGTGATTGTTAGTTATTGATTTTATGACTAAGACCAATGAAATCTATTTCGACTGATGCGTAAATATTGTAATTTTGGAATCTATCTTTGTAACATAGATTATATTCCTTTCCATAAAATATCTACGGAATTCTGGCGTATTAGATGAATTAAGTAAAATGATTTATTTAATCGGAAATGATCAGATAGGCTGAGACTGATTAGAAAAAGTCATTTATCGATAAATGACTTTTATCGATAAATGATAAAAGTCATTTATCGATAAAATATATAAATTTATATATCGATAAAATATATAATATCAATATATAAACAATATATTGTTTATATATTTTAAGATATATAAACAATGCCCCACCATTTAAAAATCTTTTTTAATTACAATATATGAAGTATCACTATATGAAATAGGTAGGAGCATTATGATGTGGATCGAACCTTGAAGTGTTTTCCAGGAAGATAAGTAAAAAACTGAAAAAAAAAAAAAAAGAAAGAGATCATCATTAGGCTGTTAAGTACATTGCAGAGGGGGGTTTACTTTGCAACAAGACAAACAAACATGAGAAAAGCCTAAAAATTAACAACCTTAAATGTCTGAGTCAAAGACCTTATTCAATGTGGCGCTGCCGAGTCACCCAATGGCTAGTTCACAAAAACTGCTGGTTTTACTGAATATTGTTACTACAGTCATACCCATATGGGTAACAGCATAACATTTGTCATTTTTAGATCGTCATTATTTTCTGCAAAAAAAAAATCCATGTTTGTAAAATGATAAACCTTAAAAAAAAATTAACTTTGTGTGAGCTGGGAAAAGTCCAGGTAGAGAATAAGTGTGTCCATAGCTGATCCTGGTGACTGCCAGAGTCCTCCAGGGATTCTTGGAAGTTTCAGAATGTATTCTTAATCTTGCTGGCAACCAGTGCTAAAATTTCTCCAGTCTTCCTCTGCCAGTTCAGGACGTGTTTGGACTCGGCGCACCACAGCTCTCCATGGCGGGGCTCTGCATTCTCACACCGTTTCCGCACCTCTTCCTGTTGCTCCTGATGGATGCAGACCATTAGCATTAACGCTTACGATTAAAAACGCAGGAAGAAGCCACGAAGCTTTTGGGAAAAAACACTCATAATACTTTAAACTGTATGGCGCTAAAAAGAGAAACTGAAATGTAGAGTTAATGATTCACGAGGTAGCACAAAAATAAGTTAGAGATCAGTACCTCTGTGCCGTGCTGCAGCTCAAACTTGTAGAAGAGAGCCCAAGCGTCTCCCAGGTCCGGCTCAATCTTTACTGTCCTGAGGAACCACTCTCTGGATTTGGTGATTTTACGCTCACTCCAGAACAACCTAATAATGCATAAGTTTAAATTCAAAAATATATATTTATATAAAACATTAACAAAAATCTAATTTCAGTCATTTGATTTATAAAGGTATGTTATTTGTGACAAAAGGACGGCACTAAAATGTTGCAGCCATACTTTGCCACAGCGAGCAAGACATGGGGATCATGTTCACACTTCTTCAAAGCGTCCACACTCTTTGTCTTCCTCTGGGGTCTGGCTTCCAAGAATACGGCCTCAGCCCACAGGATGCCTAACGAAGAACAATGGGGAAAGAAAAATTGACTTTCTAAAAATGTACAAAACGTGAGCTGCAAAAGTGTAAAAGCCTATTCTATTGTCAAGAATAAATCAAAAGTGGAAACACTTAGAAAGTGCAGCCAAAAACATAGAATACATTGCGATTATTTTAGTTTAGTTTTATTTCAGTGGAAACATTTAAAAATGTTGATTTTTTTTAACATCTAGTTTAAATTTGTTCAATTTTTTTTAACTCACTTAAAGAGCCAATGTGGTTTGTAGCCAGAGGAAATAAAAGCTCAAAATTAGTGTGTGATTGAATTATTCTTATTGCTTTTTCACAAAAATTAGCTCAAGACCCGAACTAGTTTAAATAATTTCAATTATCTTTATTCACCAATGAAGAATTACCAATGTTCTTCAGTTTTCTAAGGAAAAAAAAAAGTATTTACTGAATAAAAGAATGTGTTTTTTATATATAGATATATTCTTACCTGAATTTGGGCACTCCTGCAGGGCTTTGGCCATTAATGTGTTGGCTATGTTTTTCAATCCAGCCCTGTACTCCAACCTGACAGACTCAAGCCTGGTAAACAAACACTTAAATTATTTCAAGAAATTCCTGGGTGAACATGTGTTCATATTTGGCTAAATTTGACTTTCAGTGTTACAGTGAAAATATTGCGCATTATGGAGAAAATCCAATAACTCATGTAATTCGATACTTGGTCCAAAAATGATAAAACACAATGTAAAAAGATGTCAAAGGACATCCTTTGAACCTTGACCTCAGATAAAATACATTCACTTGTGTTTTCTCACCACAGGTCAGGGGACTGCGGGTTCTTCAGCCGTGCTTTCTCCAGGATCGCTCTGGCTCTGGTCAGCTGGCCGACTCTTTCCTCGAGACGAGACAGCAGCAGCCACAGAGGAGCCGAGTGGGGACATTTTTTCAACTGCAGCGGCAAAATAAACATAAACAAACAACTCGTTCTACTTATTCGGACACACACCGTGAAAAGTACCAGTCGTAAGCACAACTTTTACTCTGCCTTACCCCTTGGTTATAAGCTTCTCTGGCCTTGTCCATGTTTTCACACTGCTCCTCTATTTGGCCTCGCATCATCCATAGCTTGGGGAAATCCTCATAATGTTTCAGAGCTTCGGTGCACAACTCCTGCGCAGCTTCTATGTTTCCCAACACCCATTCTAGTTTCACAGATTTCATGAATACCTGTGAACATGACGGAGAAAAGATTTGCCTCGGTCAGAAAATGAGGACAGATGCATTCCAATGGACTGCCCTCCCATCAACAAAGACATAAAATAGAAAAAAAAAAAAAAAACACACACACACACACACGTAAAATAATCTGGCATCCTTGCTAGGAGATTAACTGAGTCATTAACCCATAAATGTGTCTCATCCGACATTAAAAGTAAGGCTCCGTGAGCCTATTATGCAGGGATGAAAAGGGAATGTAGCCAGGTTAAACAGATGTGATCGTTAATGAGCTCAACTAACAGCATCTGTCAGACTGAGTGTCCCTGTTTGTAGGTGAAGAAGAACTGCAAGCCTGAACCTGAAGAGACCAGAATGTTTGAAGAGGCCCGATGAAAGATGAATCACTAATAACTTGCTTTTAAACGCGGCTTTCTACAAAAGAGATCATTACAATTAGATTACAATTGTGAACCACGGGTCACTGAAAAGCTCTACTGATAGCAACACAGGGGGTCATACAGGAGTGGTTATGGTCAAACTGGGAATCCTCTTAAAAAAGCTTTTATCTCTCAGATAAAGAAAACAAATCATAAGGCTTGTTTAAAAAACAAATCCTCCCAACATCTTTTAGTAATTTCGCCACCCCCTTTTCACTCACCCGGGCTGTTGGTGCGCTGCTGCGAGCCTTGGCCAGCAGTCGACGGGCTCTTTCGTACTCATTGTTTTCAGACTCCAGTTTGACGGCAGCCAGCCAGATCTCTTCGCTGTTGGGATTCGCCTGGAATAAACAGTAAGGAGCAAGACAGAGAGGGGCTGAGTGTAGCACAGGACAAGCAACAAAGTGTGACGAGTCAACTTCTGCATGATTTTTGTTTTCACCTGAAAAGCAAGAGCAAGGATACTTCTTGCAGCTGGAACGTCATTGGCCAGCCACTTGGACTTGGCGCCCATAAGCCACAGCACCTCCGCTTTGGGACAGTGAGCTACTGCTCTCTGCAGAAGGGCTTCCAAAGACTCCCTGAGACGGACGGAAGGAGGAACAGACGCAGTTGATGTGATCCATGAGGGGAAAAAAAGCAAGAGAAAATTAGACACAGACAATCAGTCAATAGAAGAAAAGAAGAGTAGTTAGTAAAACTGTTCACCTGGTGCCATGGTTCTTCTCAAAGTAGGCGGCACGTAGCCACACGCTTTTCTTACTGGGAAACACTTGCAGGGCGTGGGCATAAATGGCCCTGGCACACTCCAATGCTCCATGGGCCACACACTGAAACACAAAGAGCAGCTGTTACACTTCCAACAGGAAACTCGTGTATAAAAAAAAACATCTGCTGCACAAGTCAGGAGTTCACTAACATTCACCACGGGATAATTATTGACAGTTTTAATGATGCATTTGAAAAATTTTTCCAAAGTGGACTGACGACACAAATAAGTTAAATGTGTTAAGGCGTAAGCGTGAATTTAACGCAGTAGTACACATTCAAAATGACACATAGACTCAGATATAGGATCCCAGTTTTAACATCCAGTCTGTCAGCCAGGTACAGACAAGCAGCACACATTTTGTAAACATCAATAAGGTTCTGGCATTATTCTGTCGGGATATTTGATCATTGCTCTTATCAGGAATGGAAAAGCAGTTAAACTGGTGGCTTTCCTGTCAGATGCCCAGCATTTTAGTTTAATCATAGTTTTGATGTGTGTTTATATGTCTGGAGGAGTCAAAGTGAGGCTTTCAAACGTAACCCTATGTGTCAAGAATGGTGGTGATAGCAAGTTTTTTAACTTCACCAAACTTCAAACAAGATGTTTGAAAATTGGTTAATGATCCCAACCACATATTGAAACTGTTTTTTAGAAAGAAAGAAATCAAGTTTCTGGAGTGGCAATGACCTCAACCCTGCTGAAGAGCATGGTGTACGATTGAAAGTCTATGATTTAAAGGAGCTCTGCAAAGTCTGAAAAGCTGAGTGGTCAAACTTAAACCCAAGATTAATGATGGCTACAAAAAGCACGTGATTGTTTGTGGGGTCCAGATGCCTGTATGAATAATTTTGAGCCTGTGAGAATCAAAGAAAACCAACAATAAATCCAAGCTATTTGTTGAATAATCCCATTAAAAGCTCATGCTTTATACTGATGATGAGTTCGTGTTGTGTCATCGTTCTAAGAGACGACCGGTGTAAAGAAAAAGCTAAAACATATTTTTCTCTGAAACCCACACTGTCTGCATCCTCCATCCACGTATGCTTGCGGTCCTCCTCCTCGATGCCAATCCCTATGACAGCCCTGATCACCGCTTGGCAGGTGGCCACACTGCCTGCTTTGTCACACTCCTCTGCATCCTGCGTGACAAGCAGAAACATTTAGACAGAAACGTCTCTGGGTGAAGAGGAAGAATGCAAAGTACTGAAGGCATGAACTGTTGGCACCCATTTTAGTCTAGCAATCAGACTGGAATTATGAGGAAACGTAGAAGGGAGTATTTACACACCTGGTGTTAGAGGAAAAAGTGTTTCACGACAGATACCGGAGATCCTTGGATGAACCCTGGTTACTGATTAACATCCATGTAGATGACTTACAGTTTTATATATACATAAACTCTCTTTTACAGAGAGCATTCTGCTCTAAGGAAAGCCAACTACCTGAGGATAACATGAGGTAAGGCACTGATTAACCTAAAACCTTAAACTTTCTTGCAAGCTATAGTGGACGTTTTTCCATCATTTACACTTAACACAAAGCGTAGGTAGACAGAAAAAAACAAGCCATTTACTTTAGGAAAAGAAAAACTATTCGACAGTCGGTTATTGCAAAATAACTGAACACTAGACATAAACGTCAGTCAGTGTGCTGGCATGTTTAGTTTCATTCAGTTGAAGTAACACTGGAGCACTTAGCCAATATCTTGGCATTCTGTCAAATCAGAATGAATCCAAGCGGGCTACAGTTTAAAGGTGCAGTCATGATATTTTCCACCTTATTTTGATATGGTAGTCTGTGATTCAGAAGGAAAATAAAAATGGAAAAGATCAACAAGAATGTTTTTTGTACATGCGATGTTAATGCATTAGAACAGAACGAAAGTTTATTGAGGCCATTTAAAGCCAATGTGTGCTGTCTGAGAGCATATTCACAACAGGAAAGTCCTTTGGTCTGTTTGTTTGGTCCACACTAGTTATTTTGGTATGGACCAAATAATTGAAAACACCCTAAACAAGGCCAAGTTTGTAAAAGTTGGGAATATAAAAACATGTAAGCAATTTAAAAAAAAAAACATAAACAATCTGCAAAGTCAGCAGGATTTTTACAGCATAAAAATCCCGCTGACTCTGCGGACTCAGGCATTTTGAATCTACCAAGTCATTTGAAATCTGATTTTTCATCTGCTCTATAACGACCGACAGACCTGTATCCACTGCTCTCTGTTGATTTCCACACCATTGGCCCGCAGGGAAGTTATGGCTCTGTCAATGATCTTTTCCACCATCTGAGTGTTGTCATTGGCCTCTTCCAGCTTGGCAGCAGTGATCCAGATGTGGCGATCGGTGGGGATATTCTCTCTGGCTTTATTCAAGACACGGCGGGCGTTCTCATAGGTTTCTAGTCGGGCCAGAGCCAGCCACAGCTGATGAAAACCAAAATGTTAATGTTTGCAAAAACCTTCCTGTGTGGCTAACTGCTGCACAAAATCTAGTTCAAAATGAAATGTTAATATTAGGGGTGCAGTGATCAGAATTCTGCAAACGATTTCCAGTTTTGGTCGAGCTTTGGCCTGTTGACAATGATTTGTTTGTAACATAAGAAGAAATAACAACTTCTATATATATATAGTGGACCCCAACCATATATACTTTCTCTGAGTATTTGAAACCAAGCATCATGTGAAGGCCAGGATGTTTGAAGCTTACCTCTACACTTGTAGGGCAACACTCAACAGCTCTGCTGAGCATAATCCTCGCATCTTCTGGCTCCTCAAGCTCAACAGCTGCCTTCCACAGTCGAACTGATTTTGACACGTTCTCCAAAGCTGAAGGAGACAAATACACACTATGTGATGACAGCATGTAAAACATTTTGACACACGATACACAAATGCAACGGCTTAATCACTCTGTTAAAGACACAAACATTCAGGCAGCCAGATAAGAGCCATTTTTGGAGAAAAGCCACTAGAAAGCTCTCAACCTGGACCAAACACTAAGCCGAGTTGGAATGCAGACCTGGAAGCTGAAAACGCGGAGAATGAATCAGAGCAATGGGTCTGCCAATTCAGCACAGCAACACAGCTAAATCTCTAAACAAAGTAAGCCGTTACTTGTGGTCATTCACCAAATGCAATAAAAACAGTATGTGTTTCTTGTTTCCTTTAACAGTTTTACTACAAATGTTTTTATGTGCTGTGACTCAGACACAAGGCTTATTAAGTGAATGCAACTTGACCCAAAAGTGGAAAAATAGGAATAAGTCTGATGTGAGAACCTATAAATCAAATCTTTTTTTGGATGTGGAGTTGCACCTGCATCCAAGTGAGACTTAAAGTTGTACTAATTTATACTTAAAATTATTGTCAACACCTTTTTTTTTTCCTTTTCATGAAAAGACATCAGACATGAAACTGACACACTGATTAGCTGTCAAATTACCATGGAAATCACTTCATGTGTGAAAGCGGTTCAAGTAGCGCATTTGTAGTCGAGTTGGGTGGGAAGCAGAGAAAGAAGTATTATGTATGTTGTCAGGGAAGGCAAAGCAGAGACGTTCAAACATGTAGAGGCGGAGAAAGATCCTCCTTAGAGACTGCTTCCATCCATCTCTGTCAGTGGAGTATGCTGCTGGGAAACACTGGTGCATGTGTGCCTGTGCGTGCATGTGTGTTGGGGCATTGACACCATGGTTAAATGCAGGGCCCGGCCTTGAAGACAAGCCAGCAACACAGCTGCCAAATGTTACTCTGATAGCTTTGTGTGGGCTCTTTTATGAGACAATCAACAGATTGGGACTGGCCTTGAATTCTAGCCTGTCAGAAATTAGCGTCTTCCTTTTTGGCAGCAGAGCACACGAAGCTCACAGCAACGTTTATTTCCAAAACAACTGCTTCATTAGACGATGAGTGCAAAAAGAGGAAAAACACAATAAACATAATGAGTTTGTTGATGTTTTTTTTTTTTCTTCAGAACTAAGAAACCATGACCTTACCCTTCCTGAGGACTCGCTTCTTGGCTCTGATGTCTGTCTCGAGCTCAGCTGCTCTGATGTAGATGCGGACGGACTGCGGTAGGTGGCGGACAGCCTGAGCAACCACGGCTTTAGCGGTGTCACCGGGTTGGAGCCTTGCAGCCTCCAGCCACACATCTTCGCTCTGGATGAAAATCAGATCAGAAATGTTCTTCTCAGCAGAAGTGTAGAGACTCTTTCAGCAAATGTATTTTTCTCCAGCAAGAATATCAAGTTTTAACTTGTCTCGATTAGTCACCGAGAACTAAAATGATGCAACCAGTGAAATATAATTTATCTTGACTATACTATCCCATATGTGTGAGACCTTTTAAAGCCTAAACTGAGTTTGCTTTCAATCTATTTGTTGTCTTTACCTTTGGACACATCTCTGTGCCCTTCATGATCAGGTTTCTAGCCACCTGCAGCTTGCCTGTCACCTCCTCCAGCCTGGCAGAAGCAATCCAAGCAGGTGGATGGTGGGGGTTGGTCTCTCTCACTGACTTCAGCAACAGCCGAGCCTTTTTAATGTCACTGGACACACAGCCAAAAAGTAATCATCAAACAAGAAGATGAAAACAAAGGGTTGCATCTTCTTGATTATCTTTAAGAGCAGCTTGTTCCCTACCTGATGTCTCCTCCATAGGTGGGAATCATGGAGTTGAGGTCTGTAAGGTAACCCTTGGGATCAACAACAGTCTGTCCACTGACTGAATCAGAAACCTGGAAGGTAAACAAGGAGAGAAAATACAAATGACACTTTAGATCTAAAGCCAACATGGCAAGAACTAATGTTCCGTATTTCAGAATGTTTTAAAGGTCACCTGACTGAGCCTCATATCCATAAGCGTGTTCCTGGCCTGGCCAATCTTCCTCATATCCAGCTCTCCTGTCCCAGGAGTCATCAGACCCGGGGTCATGCTTCCTGGATATGGTGTGTTCAGGCCTCCCAGCTAGCAAAGACGGGAAGCAATAACAGAATAAAATGCAGCATTTTAGCATACCAATATCTATAAAACATAGATTTCAATGTTAAAATAATGTATTGCAGAAAGTTTTTACTGAATAAACCATGTTTGCAGTTCTTTATGGTAGACTATTCTGCAACATGCACATCCATGGTGTATAAGCAAATTGCCTTTTTATGTTTTATTAAAAAATTTCTACTACGGCTTATGTGACTGTCGATACCTTCTGCAGTTATCTCTCGTCAAGATAACATAAAGCAGACAACACTGAGTGCAGCTCTCACTGAGACATCCTGACTCCTGCTGGAGCTGATTGTAACTACAACATATAATGTTCAGTGCCAGGCTTTTATTACAACTTATGCGTATTTGCATAAATACTGACCCCCTGCAACGGATCAACAGAGGTGTGATTCTCTCCGCTCTGCAGGTGTTTAGAGAAGAAGCTGTCAGGGACGGGGGTCAGCTTCTCATGCCGGGGATTCCTCTGACGCTTGTTCCGTGCATCTCCGACTTCAGGGATGCTCAGCCACTCCTCCTCTGACACCTCTGCCAGCTTCCTCTATAAATGATTAGGAAGAATTAATAAAGGTTCTTCCTGGAAACTCATCTTCTCGGTCACCGAAGGAAAGAAAATCACCCAAATAACTACGACAGTAGAGGAGCTGATTTTTTTTTTTTTTTCAAACTAACACTGAAATATAACCAATGAAGTAAAAAAAAAAAAGAAAACTTTCTTGCTGCAAGAATAAAGAAAATAACAGGAAAAACATCAAAGCTGAGAAAACATTTTTTCTGTGACCCAAGAGAGACATGTTGTCACAAAGGAATATAAACGATCATAAAGTAACAAAGGAGGCAAACTAAATTTGGATTTATAAATCTAATTTGTGAAAATTCAGGTTTGAAGGATAAATCTCTGTTTTGGTTGAGTCATTTTTTTCTTCAAACAAACTTGTAGTCAAACACCTCAAGTTTATTGTGGCATTCTAAACAATAATCCAAAGGCTGTCAATTTTAGAGTAAATGGGCTCCATAATGACCAATCATAAGTTTCAGTAGTTTTATTTTTGACAAGAATCAGAACAACTTTCTTAATAAAGTTTTCACTAGCTTGTGTATTTCACAATTTTACAAAGCAGTTAGACAAATACAGCAAAATAAATGCACCATTCTACTGTGTCATCTGTCATTCTGCACATTGAAACAGTTGAATTAATACAAACTACAAGGTGGTGGATATTTTGATGTAAAATACAACAGAAGTACAGCATGTCAAAAGTTTGGAGACATAAGAAAACATAAAAAAAAATGTCCCACCTTCAGATCTGAGAACTGCTGCTGGATCTTTGGTCGCTCCATACGATATTTTTCAATTTCTTCCTTTTCTCTCAGTTCCCTATAAAAGCACGTCAAACAATCAATGTTAGAGACACATGCAGCACCTTACCTAAACGCGAGTATTTTATTCCCAAGTTCCTCTAGTGACCTTCTTTCTTTGCGTCTTTCGTCCATCCTCTTGTCCAGAGCTGCATATATAGCGTCTGCTTCTTCGTCATCTTTCTCATAAGGCCCGCTGGAGAACAAGCTCCCTGCATACCCATTAAACTTTAGGGATAAATGAGACAAAAACCTGTTAGGGGAACAGTTTGCCACGGTTTTGTCATCTTACATTTTTGAGTGAACAATTTAAAAATTTGAACTGCATCATGAAGTCTAAATGTAAAATAATTTATTCATAGAAACCTCATCGTAGTTGGTGTCATTCAGGTCTTCATCATCATCGTCCTGATTCTTTTTCATCTGGTCCCCAACCGTCCTTTTCCCCGGAGGCGCGTGACGGTCATCCACGGGATCGTTGGCATCACGAGCAGGACCAATATCCGACCGTGTGGTGAAACCAGTAGCGCTACGACACAAATACTGATTAAAACCTTCCTTCAGATCACAGAAAGGATGGTGGGTTGAAAATCAAGAATAAAATGAGATGAGTGTTGAGAACATTTTGTTCTCAACACTGGGTTGAGTTGGATTGTAATTAGAATGTATACAGAGCTGGATCGTATATAAAGCTAAATATAAACGAGGCCTGTTTGTCTTGCAAAGTGTCTTGAGAAGACTTGTGTCGTAAATTGGCGCGTTTTAAAGAAAATAAAATAAGTAAGCACGATGAGCGCGAAAGGTTTTGACTTTAACTTCGAAATAAACTTTTAACCTCATAAATAAGGAGAAATTGGGATGTCAAAATAACGGTTGATAATTTTATTACATTTTATTAAATTAAACTAAGTTCGCTTTTGTTATGATGAGCAAGCTTAGATTACAAATATACTTACATGATTCAAACATAATCTTAACGTTTTATTTCATATAATAACAACATTGGTCCTGTAGCTAGGCTAGCTCCTTAGCATTAATTTAGCTTACCCTCTGCCTAGACCGGGAACGTAGCCCAGCGGAGCAGGCATCCCCAAAAATGGCTTCTTCTTTTTCCCCATGAGCGGAGAGGCAAGGGGCATTACAGGGGGTCCTCCGCTGGCCCCCGCAGCGGCAGTGCCGCCCGCTGCTGTTTTGGGGACAATTTTAGTGGCTTGCTTTGCAGCATTGCTAGCCATCGTTCCTCTAACGACGAACCTCCACTGGCGGATGAACAACAGCTTAACTTCCGCTCCAAAGAAACGGCAACGAGTCTGCCCTTCTAGAAGACTCTGTCTAGATTAAAAACAGCGCCCCAACAGGTCAAACTGATTATAACTCATTTTAATTCAATCTACGTTATCTCGTCCTTAAAATTTTTAGCGTGAAAAATGTGTGTTCTTTTCTACAAACCTGGTTCTGTGGGTCGGTGACTGACTGATGTTAGACTGTAAAACAATTTATTCACACATGTTCGTCAACTGTGTTTTAAAGTGGCCACAAAAGGGCGCCACATCCATAAAGCAAAGAGGATGTGCTTTACTTTTACTTTAGTCAATGTGTTAGCCACAAAAATAAAGAAGTAAGGAAAGAAAGGAAGGAAGAAAGGAAGAACAAAGTGAAAGAAAACAAAAATTGTTATACATGCATGTTCCATTTTTTCCACTTATAATATAGGAGAGTTTTCTTATATAACTTAAAAAAGTTGCACTTGAGTCATTGAGGAATAAAGAGGCCACTGCTTTTTTTTTAAAAGAGAACATTGGCAAAAGTTGAATATATTACGAATTGTAAATAAATTATTATGAATTCGATATCATATATGACATCAGGAAATTGTATGTGAACCGATTGACACAACAAGAAAATGATTGGGAATTGACATGGATTCTCCAGTGACCGCTATATTGTATTAGTATCAGTCATTTATTTATTTTTTTTTTGGGGGGAGGGGGGGCGCGTTTTGAGAAATTTCTGCTTTGAAAGGCAGAAAACCCAGTTCTCTGCTAAAGATGTTGATCACTATTGCTCAAAATGTAACTTGAAGAAGAAATAGAATTTTTACACCATAGTCTTAGAATGTTATCTTCTGGTGCTCTGCTCATTCAAGATCCACTGATGGAAAATCAAAGACATTTCTGTATCATGATGAATAAAAAAATGACAGCAAGTAGAATCCACACACACTTCCCACTTTGTCTGAATAAGATGTGGTCCATTCATCCCATCTTTCAAGACTACAAAGACCAAGCGCGAGCACCGACAGTGCTATATGGCTGCATTAGAGCACATCAAATGGGTAACTATTATCGGAAGTGACATGTCACATAGAGTCCTTTGGACATATGCAGCACCCAACTTTTATATTTTCCTGGGAAAAGCCTAGTTAGAATTTATGTGACTATGTAAAATTACAGACCACACTCTTTTCTCAAAGAATAAATGCATTTCTTTGAATAAACTGATAAAATAAGTGGAATACAAATGGATAAGAAAACCCTGTCACAGCTTTTAAATTTTGCTTGAATGACGTCCAAAGTGAGCCCAAACAATAAGCTGTCATGTTCAACAAATGGCTTTCCAAATCACAGCTAACTGATTTCACCTGAAAATGATTTTCAAGAGGACTGAATTGTAGATAACCTAGGCAGAATTTAATGGACAACTTATCAATAAACAGAAATTGCATTAGTTCTCGGAATCATGTTCCTTTGTAAAAATGCGCCAGTACCATGCTAATTTCTGCTTCCTCATCTTTTTTTTGTTTTTTTTTTTGTTGATAAACTACTTAAGGTTCTATATTTAAGGTGGAAAGTTTGACATTTTTCGTGCAATTTTTTTAGTTTTGCATTATTTTGCCTAAAACCACCTCACTACTGGCCTCTTCAGTCAAACCGTTCTCAAATAGTTGAATTTTTCTATTTGTTGCAGCAGTACAGCTTGGCACAACTTCATCACAGCAGCTTTTACATCAAAATCTGTAACACCCACATTTGGCATGTCTCTTGGCTCCGCCCACTTTGCTGGAATTTTTCAAAACTTGCCGTGTGTGTGTGTGTGTGTGTGTGTGTGTGTG
>NW_006800029.1:924428-931286 GCF_000485575.1 Poecilia formosa | reverse complement strand
GGAAATGTGCAGTTCTAGGCACAGCCTAGAACTGCACATTTCCTAGAACTGCCTATCGGTGGTCTGAGGCCTAGAACTGCCTCAGACCACCGATAGTCTTACATTCCCAGTCAATATGGTCCTATAAGATATACATCAGTGCATTACATCAGCAACTGAATTAGCGTTTTGAAGAAAGCTTATCCAAATGATTTGTGCAATAGTAAAACAGGAGACATGAGCTTGCACAAAGTAATTACAATTTAACATGACATTTCTGGCTCCTATCCCATGAGATGAAGTGTAGCTATAAATCAATTAGTTTTTGTCACATTACCTTCACCCACCCACAGTCCTAACCTGGTCTCTGGCCTGCACATTTTTCTTAATTTGCATGGGCTGAAGAGCCAACTATATTTTACCAGAGGGAGGAGAAGTTATGATTTCAGAGAATTGTCACGTGGATTAGATGATGTATAGTTCACACAGCCAAGGATTGATTTAAACATGAAAGTTAACCCAAGTTGGGCTTTCACCATGAAGTTATATATATTTCCCTGAGGTTAAATGACCAGATTGTAAATAAAAATAACGGTTTTTCAAGCACAGGTTTTCGAGCACATATAATAATTAATTTGCTCAATAACAATCATTCTCATGTCTACTTTGCTATAAAACAGTCAGGTGGTTCCTAATAGGTGTTTTGCACAAGTGGAACAGTGTTTTGGTAACAAATGTGTTTCCATGGGCACCAGGAGCCCAACAGCCTCCAGCACACACAGTCTCTCTTTCACACACATTCATCTGCTTTTTTGGCAGATTGAATTTCTATGGCAGCAAAAGAAAGCAGATATCAGCTATGGATGTGAAGTCGTTCTGAATTATGGTAGTCTTTGCCAGATATCATACTATCATCGTTTTCGCTAATGCACTACCATAAAACATTTGGCAGTGCTTCTGGAAAATCTAGCAGTGAGCTGGAAATTGTCTGGAGTTAATAAACCTTAAAAAGAAATAACTTTTTTTTTGGCTCACTTTTAGGCATAATCCAAAAAGATGAATAAAATACACTAATGTGACCTCTGAATCTAGTTGGTATGGTTATTTGGTTTACAATGCTCTCCACCAAAACACAGACAAAACTCACACCCTTTTCTGCATTACAGCCACAAATCTCAATGTATTTTCCGATTGGATCTTATGTACATAGGCCATCACAAAGTAGTACATAATAATGAAGTAGAGGGAAAAACTAAAACTATTTTTAAAAGAGAAATGTTTAACTAATGAAAAATATGTTTAATAGCTGTTTAAAGGTTGTTGTCTTTAAAAGGTTCTTTTAATCTGACCGACGGGTCTCACTACTCCATTGTTTTTCTGGCTATATTGTAGCTTTAGGCAACAAGCTCAATTGTTTTGCAGAGTCTTACAGGTTTTATTCCAGGATGACTTGATCAACTTCATCACTAACGCAGGCCAGCTTTCCTGTTCGTACTACAGAAAAACTTCCCCAAAGATGGTCCTCTTTGGTGAGTTTTTGCTCCACACTTAGCAGTTTGCATGTAGGCCACAAGCTTCAATTTTGACTTACTTGAATCTGACCAGAAAAAGTTCATCCATGTGTTTACTGTGTCCCCTGCATGACTCAAACTTTAAATGGGATTTTGATGGATTTCTTTCATCAAGGGCTGTCTTGGTGTCTTGGTGCCATTAAGGCTAGATATGCGGACTGCACAGGATACTGTGAAATTTCCCACTTCAGGTGAGGATCTCTTTAGCTTCTCAAGAGTTACCAAGGACTTATTGCTGCTTCTGTATTAATACTCTCCATTTCTGTCTTGCTAGTTTACAGTGTATTGGTGGTTTTGCAGTTGTGCCATGCTCTTTTTTATTCTTAGATAATAGACTAAACAGGGCTCTAAAAGACCTTCATATATTGGGATATTTTCTTTACACTGCTGTACCTTCCTCCTTATCTTAAGGCACAACCTGACTGTTGTGTTCCTGTCTCTTTAAGATAATATTGTTTTTAATACTGTTCTCAAACAAACATCTGAGCTCTTCACAGCACAGCTGGATTATAATGAGATTAAATAGCATATGGAGGAAAGTTGTCTAATTTTCATGTAGTCTGGTTCTTGGAACATGCCAGAGAGTAAACTCACCGTCAGAGCGAGCAATTAGTGTGATTTATCCATGCAAGAAAGCAGACGGACAGTCATTAAGTGGCCTGACCCACTTTATTTTTTTTAACAGAGCCAATCCGTTAAATTGTGCAGAAAAGCATTTCAGATGATGTAGATTTACACAATAATACCTCTGAATTGGTGAAAAACTTGTTTAAGTTGTGCTAGAATCATGTGTTGATGCATGAGAAGCTGTGTAAATGGCTACATAAAATAATACAGTAGTAACGTCACAGCTAATGACATATCTGACTGAACGTAAGACAATACTGCAGTGTGGGTGCACGTCCATTCATGACTGCATAGCTATGCGTGACTGCATAGGGGCTGTGACAGTGGTCAGAGGGGAGCACCAGTGGACGAGCCGCCTCTGTATCGCAGCAGATGTCAATTGGAAAGAGACACATATCTCATTTATTCTACATTCCAGTACAAAGCATTGTGTCCTGTTCTCTGTCAGCTTTCTGAGAGAAAGCTCCCCACAACATTCACCTACAAACACAAAGAAATACAGACTTTCATGCAGTTCACGCTGAATTGGGAGGTGATTACATTAAACAATACAGCGTGGGTTAAAGGGCAGAAAATAGGACAGGGACATAGTTTTTATTTTTATTTATTTATTTTTTTAAATTACACACCCATGCTAAACTCAATTATAGCCCTAGGATGAAAGTGGTCTTCTTGCTGAATGCCTGACTTCATACACACACCACAGTCCTGGGAGAATTAATGATTAACTTAGTGCTGATTACAGGCTGTTATGTTCTTATTGAAAGAGAAGTGTCCTTGTGCAAAGATTACAGTTAATTGCCATTCGGACCGTCCATTAGGAGTGCCCATCCAGATTTATTTTGAGTTGCAGATATTCAAGGGGACTAGAAAGCCACCCAGAAAGCTGGGGGAGACAACAAAGCCTCACAGTGATTACTTCCCATTATTATAGGAATCGACAAGTTCAGTTTAATGGGGTGGTAATGGATGCAAATGTAAATCAGATGTACACCAAAGGATGTTCAAACCAAGGGGAAAGGGAAAACGACTGATCTAAGAGAATAAATCAAAATGCAAAGAAAGCAGAACTCAAGAATTAACAAAGAAACTCAGTGCTATGGAACGAACCTTTAAGGAAAGATTATACAAGCAATAACAACCCAGAAAAAACAGAAAGCAAATCAAAAGAAAACGGAGACACAAGTGGGTCATAACACTATTTTTTTTTTATTCTAAATAGATTTATGTTTTTAAATAAAAAAAACTGAATGTGATATTCAGAAGCATTTAGAGTAAAAGTAAAGATATGTTCATTTCTAATAAATGTAAATCTGGAGTTTTGAAATCTAAAGCACGTGTGTGGGTCTCCTGCTGTTCTTGGGTCTACAGCAGCGTTTCTCAGTCCTGCTCCTCAGGGACCACTGCCCTGCATATTTCAGATGCTTCTCTGCTCCAGCACACCTGATTCAAATCATAGCATTAGCTTCTGAATGTCACCAACTGCTGGAGAAGCCTGTTAATCACCTATTTATTCAGGTCAGGTGTGTGTCAGAAGGGAAACGCTGAAAACATGCAGGACAGAATTCCCCAAGGACCAGGACTGAGAAACACTGGCCTACGGGCAACTTCTTAGTTTTCTTATGCCTTGGGCTGGCTTGCACTAAATCAATACTGAAAATGCGTCAGTGGTTTCCATCTTCCATTTTTTTTTCCGATCACTTTCTGCACAAGGTTGACTCCAGAGTGAAAAAAGTATTTCTTCTTCTCGAAATGACTTTTAAAAACAACTGTATGGGAGTGACTTACTAATGCTCCGCAGAATGTTTTTTCATCCTATGATGAGAAATAGTCTGCTGTTTCATACATTATTAAGATTTTCTGTCATGTTTGATCAAACAGCATTACACCGATCTTCAGCTGAGCAGTCTTCCTGTGCTCCCCCATCCCCCATCCCCACCCCAAAGTTATAACATGCAAAATGGTTGAAGCAGTTGTCATAATCTGTCAGTTGTGTTTTTTTTTTTTTTTTTTTTTTTTTCAAACTCTGTTAGAAGTACTGAATAAATGCAATCCTCCCAGGTGAATGCTGCATGTGCTAAGGTGGAGCCTGTGAGGAGATGGCTTTAGAAGTGCAGCACGTGAAACTTAAAGTGGCACACTGTGCTAGATTTTCTGTCATCACAAAAAGAGTAAACATGAAGAGCAAGGTAGAAAAGGTAAACTAGAGCAAAATGTAGAGTTTTGACATTCTAAGTGTGTTTCTAGTACATTTTGAAACATGACTGATCTCTTTAAACAAATCATCAAAAATAACCCTTCCACGTCCGTATTTTGATTGCCTTTTGGTTGTCCAAATCTTCTTTGTAAATAGACACTTTTAAAGGTAATTTAGATGCCTATTAAGTTTAATTATATAAAATTCTCATTATGAGGTAAAGGAGCCTACAGGTGTGTATTAAGTGTTTGTTAGATTTCTGTTGAAGCTCCCTCATGGAATATATTTTGTCTTGTCTTTTGTTTTGTCTTGTCCAAAGCAATAGTGTGTTTCAAAATATACCTCAAAACAGCCATAATAAAGCTCTTTCTTCCGCTGCAGTGTTTCCTCCTGCGTTCACAGCACCTCTCTCTTACTGTGCAAAAGATGTTTTTATAGTTTGCTCAATTTAAGAGAATAAAAGAAGCTTGAGGTTTTCACAAATCTTGGTTTCATACATGATTTTGTTTTTCTGTTTGTCCTTAGGAAAAGCATGTCGCCTAGTGTAATCCAAAGCAGAGCTGATTTATTCCTCTGGTGGGAGAATAGATAAATGAGATTATTGCCTGAAGCTGTTTTCCTGACCTGTATTGAGACTAAGACAGCTGTGTGTTATTTGGGCAGAGTAAATCAAATTATGCTGCTTTCTGTTTTCCATGACCCTGTCTTTCCACAGCCGAGATGAGATGAGAGCAGACTCTGATGCTTCCTGGGTTTTGACAGGTATGAACTCAAAAGCGCGGTTACAAAAACTCAAAGAGACAGAGTGAGATAAGCAGAAAATAAAAACGCACTAAGCCATTTCTCAGAAGTACGAAGTTTGAATAATCTGAGATTCTACTCTATGTGTTGTGTTGTTTATGCCTTAGCATAAACAACACAAGTATATTTATTTAACAACAGAAAATCTGACTCAGTCATTTGGATTCTATTCCTAAATATAATTTCCTACAGTAAATTTAGCAGCTAAATTAACTGGACATAAATTAGCCATTCCTGGATTTTCTAAGAAAAATCATATAACAGTAAAACTGAAAACCTTAAAGACACAGTTTATACTCAACATATAAGCACTAAAGTTTAATTTACAATTTTTTAGAGTCTCACAAATCCCAAAAGTTAAATATATAAAATACCCAAGCATTTAGCATTTCAAATGAGGATAGCATTTTTGCAGCATTTTCTTTGCTTTCCACTGCTGCTTTTCGAGACATTTACAATCAACTGTGCACCCAAATTGATTATGTTGAAGCCGAATCTATAACCCTCAGTTAAAGATATACATATTTCTACTTCATAAGTGAAACAGTTGAAATAGTTCATCCTTATGCAAAACGAATCCTGTGTGAAAGTCCTCCATAAATTGTAAGAATATTAATGGAGGCTTTGGATCATAAATCATTTAAAAGCTTTAATATTGTTCCATTTTTGTAAATTTGATACCTTGTACTTTTATTTCTTTTAAGAAAGACTGATAAAACTGCTTTGTCCTTTTGAGACATTTTTGGTTATTTATTGGTTTTCATTTGCACTGAATCCTTAAGGACCTCAATATGTCTGATTTTTAGTCTGTTCTTCACTTGTCTGGATATTCGTGGGGCATTTTTAGTTACAGACCCATTCGAAAGGTTGAATATTACTGAAAAGCCTTTTTATTTGTGTAACTTTAAAGAGCACTTTATATAGATTGACAGCATAGAGATGGATGTTTAAACGTCTTTATTTCTGTTAGCTGCGATGATTTTCCAATTATAGAAAATGTAAAAATATTACATTTAAAATTTAAATATTACATCATATCAATAAAAAAAAGTTATAATACCAACAATTTGTCAATTAGTCTAACTAACGCAAAATTATTTAGCGCTCTCTAACTTTCTAACTAATTTGGCCTCACCACCAAAACGTTTCAGTGTAAATCTTAGTATTTAAATATACATATTCATACTGGACTGTGATATTTGTATTTATCATTCTACGGGTTATTTCATGTTTTATTCTTACATATTTTTGGTGTTGCTGGGTAGTTAATCCACAGAAAGTTATGGTGCAAAATAATTTGAAACATTAGCAAAATAATTGCCCTAAGTAATTATTTAGAATTATTAATAGCCAAACCTACTGCTGCACAGACAATAATGATGTTGAACTGTCATGCAATTTAACTGTGATACAGTTTATTAACTGCATCAAAGCATCATTGTTCACCACAAATGCATTTTATTTAATTCTCTTTAGTCTTTTGTTATATGTGAGATCTGCCTTTGTTCAGATTTTCTCTTTAAATGTTCCAGTGAAATAGATTTTATTTCCATAAATATCACAGGAATCACTGACATTGAGGATCAGCCAGAGGATCCTGTTTTTCACTGCTTTGCAGGTAGAAAATTTTTTATCATTCATATGGATGGATGGATGGATGGATGGATGGATGGATGGATGGAT
>NW_006800029.1:906235-924418 GCF_000485575.1 Poecilia formosa | reverse complement strand
GATGGATGGATGGATGGATGGATGGATGGATGGATGGATGGATGGATGGATGGATGGATGGATGGATGGATGGAGCTGTGCATGTGTTTCTGCTGCTCAGCTGCTCAGTTTGCACTCTGCTCATTTGCATAAGAGTGAGGTCACCATCATAGACTGAGTGGAATGACAATTACGTTTCTGTCTTGTCTCTTCCTCTGTGCACACACATTCGCACATAACACATGCACACGGGCACACTGCACAGCCGAAGACAAGAGGAGACAATCGGGGAGTAGTAAAGGGAAAATATCTCTCAAACATGCTCTGAATCTAAATCCAGGTTTTCCAATAGGGGCTTCGATTTAACAATATGCTCACAGAATTACCAAAAAACTCCTTGGGGTCTCTCATTAGGAAAAAGGCTCAGGGAGGCAACTTATCACTATGAAATGGGTTCCTCTCTATCATTTGCACTCATCTCTTTGGAGTAAAAGGCTTCCTCTGGGAATTCATTAGATTGCTTTCACTTCCACCCGAAGGAGCATTCCCTTTCAGATCAGATTAGGACAGGCAGAGGGCTACTCTTATGTTTTATTGAAATCCAGCCTCAATGAACCTTAGCTGAACATTTTGATGCTCCAAAAGCTTTATTCGCTCCTTCCTCAACCATTTCTGTGTTTCGCTATTTTCCATTCTGTTTGCAAGCGTACTTGCTCAGTGTCAATTCAAGGACAGCCATTCACCAAAAGAAGCCAGCTCTGGCACAGCTGATGGTACTTTCCACTTAAGAATCAATACATTCTCTGTTTATCTCAAGGAAGAGCTCTTTTTCCTCCTTTCCCTTTGAAGAGAGCTTTGACGGGAGCCCAAGTTTTTTCACCATGTTTGCAGCCTCTTCCAGTCTGTTGAACACCACAAATATACCTTTTCATTGGTCTGTATTTTCCAACAACAAAACCACTTAAGTAAATTTGAGTGAGTCGCGACACATGGATTCCGCCATAATATGAGGTTATGATGGATCTGCCAGTTTTATAAATCAGACTACTTACTATCTCATGGATAAAGAGAGAACCTAATTTGTTGATCAAATAGACAAAGCTAAACACAGAAACTGTAAGTTTAGGGAGGTTTCTAGGACTACACATAATTAAAGGCAGGGGGGGAAAGAGGTCAGTATTATGTAAAATGGACTTTTTTGAAAATTAATGAATATTATAATGTTATTCTGTCTTCAAAAAGATACCTGGAGTGCTTCTTTGATTCTTTCATGCATGTTTGAATGAGAAGCATTGTTGTGAGGACGTGCTGAAGGCAAAGTGATGAAAAGAGCAGGAGCTTCTAAAAGAGTCTTGTTTCAAGCCGTCAAATTACAAAGTAAAATTTCTTTTAATGACACATACAGCATTCTTATAACAACTGAGGGTAACATAGTTACATTGACTTTGCGCTCTGAGCCTTGACAATAAATAATACCACCCTGGAATAAAGAGCTTAAATAATAGCTTTGTCCAACTAAATAAACACAGAAGCATAGCCGAGTACTTTCTATTCAAAAGAAAAACATTTTGAGGAAAAAAAATATTGAGAGCAGCAACAGCTCTTTTAATTTTTTCCATTTTGGAGTGTGGCACAGTTGTACGATGATGTAATGAGCCAGCAGTATATTCTGTGAGAAAGAGCAATGAACAGAGAACACAGTTAATGACAGCAAAAGCTTCATCTCTAGCTTCATTGAGGAAATGACTAAACACAGAATCACTGAGCCAGGGAAACTTTCTATGTGAAAGACAAAGAAAGAGAGTACAAAAAGTTAACAGCAGTCTTAGCTCCATCATTGACTCTCTCTAAACAAGAGAGACACAGATAAATGTAGACCAACTGGCTCGGGTGTGTCTTTTATGTAAAAGCAGAGAGAAATGCAGAGTTAGTGGTAAAAATTCTAACAAGAAAATGCATAAATACAAAGCAACAGGAGAACAATATCAAAAAGATCTGTGTCTGTGTATGTGTGACGTTTGGAAAATGGTTGGACTTGAGGGACGAGCATGTGACTCCATTCATTCTATTTTATGCTCAGCTGAACCACTGTGTCTCACTCAGAGATATCAATTTCTACTAAAGTCTGTTGGTAGGTGATGTTACTCAGATTTATAAGAAGTCTGTGTGATGGACTGAAATTTATGTTTAATGTCTAGCTGATGTAATGGTCAGATGCAACCAGCAGGGGGAGTCTAGCGCTTGCGCTAGCTATATTGAAGAGCACCGGAACTTCCTCCTCAGATAATAATGTACGCTGGAGTAGAAGCACCGTGTCCGGCTCTTTTATTAAAAATATTCCCCTTCTTCAGGTATGAGTATATATAAACACACCTGTAGGTTGTAAATGAGTTTATTAACGTTCAGGAAGCTTGTGGGTTTTTTTTGATGCTCCGAATGTTAACAAATTCCGTTGCTAGCTCCATTGTTAGCGCCGTTGCTAACATACTGCTGTTTCAACGTTGATATCATTGTGTATGTTCGTAAGCTAACTTAGATAATAATATACTCTGGAGCAGAAGCACAGTGTCCGGCTCTTTTATTAAAATATTCCCCTTCTTCCGGGCGTTTACATTTACTCAGAAGAAAAAAACAACAACAAAAAAGAAACATGGGAACAATAAGCAATCCAATGCAGTTTTTGTAAGTATGTTGCGCCTGAGAGATAGATATATTATTGTCACTGAGATGAAAACAGATCTCTGCTAAGTGTATTTTATATAAACAAAACAAAAAAACCGGTTGGAGTTTCCCTTTTTCTTCTGCTCTGGCAGATTTGGTGCTGCCCACCCACTGACTGGGACTACCATTACCCCTGCAGGTGCACACAGCCAATGTGGAGGTGTTTCCTAGCACAGCTTAAGACGCAAGTACAGATGACAAAATTCATGTCACCAAGTTTTCAGGAGAAGAGTACAGTCACGTTAAATAGTTTTACTGCAAAAATCCAATTATTAGACACCTACGGGGACTAGAGAGCCTGTTTTTTATCCATGTAATGACTGATCAGAGATATGGTTGAAGGGGAAAAAAGGAACTTATTCAAACTCCACTGAGGGCAAAATGTATGTTGAATGTATGTAAACCAGTTCAAATGAAGATATTTAAAAAATGTAATGTTATGGAGAAAAGACTATGTAGACAACAAAAGGGGCTGGGGATCTTGGCACAATGGAAAACATGTTAGAAATGCAAAAGGGAGGTTTACACAACATCATGCTCAGATATTTTCATATTCCCATTAAAGACTAAATGTACATTTCTTGAGTTGCTCATCGGGCATATGTTTCTTACAGCACAGAGCCCAAATGATGATACAAAAGGCAGTCTTATTCCAGTTTCCAGGATTAATTTAAAACAGTAGAAATCAGCTCTGCCCCCCGAACACGAAGGAATGGACAGAGACCATGGTGGAATCTGAGTCTTACAAATCTACAATCCACAGACTCGAGGACGATGGGGCAAGCCCATAGGACCTTCTCTGGATCAGCATTTCATACCTTAAATCAGATTCTGAGAGGATTGCAAGATGTTATTGTGAACTAGATTTTCCATTCATCATCATCTTAATTGTTTTGCACCTATTTATTTTCTGATGCCTATTTAAATAACCCGATGGCAACAGACCAAGTTTGTTCATTAATTCAAACAATGTTTTTAATTGAAAACTGTATAAAAAAATGTAATGTTGTAGCTAGAGATCAACAATGTGTAATACTCTTCATCCATTATGGTTATCATCCAATGAAAACGTACAGAAGAAATAAATATTTCACTAGCAAAGAATGAGTGCAACAGTAACATTTTTCATGCCCTGTTCTCCACTATCCATTTATTTTTTATCTTTAGCAAAATACACCATTGTACATTTCTTTTCACAGGACTTGCTTGTACTAAAACCGCCACGTCTGTGTAACTTGAAACTATAAGCCAGAGCTTGGCAAGTCCCTTTATCTCTACAGGTCCCAGTTTATTCATTATTCACCACACTGACCACCATCTAAATTAAAGATTCAGGCTTTTGCTCCTCAATTTTTTACACGACAAAATGTCTTTACAGGCACCCAGAATCAGACTTCTAAATTAAGCTTTGTCTGTGATGACAAGGGAGGGCATGCAAATGTGTGTCGGTCTTAACATGTGCATTTTTAACGTCATGTATAAATGTGTATGAGTGTGCACTTGTGAGCGCGCAGTCCTCTTTCCTCCCAATCAGCAGGCTCTCTAGTGAAGCTCTGATAGACCAGCCGGTGCTTTGTTCCCCTTTGATGATCAAGTTCCAGGGCTTTGGGGAGGGTGTGCATCTTTTTACGTAGTCCTTCAGAGTCGCTTCGGTGTTCTGCAAAAAAAAAAAAAAAAAAGGAAGAAGAAGGAAACCATCGGTGCAGAGGAGTATACATCAAACTGTGCAAATACATACTGAATTAGCTGCGATGATTTGAGATTATTCTGACAAAGCCACATTCACAGCTCAATGGCAGTCTTTTCTTTGATGTGCAGCCAGGCCTTTTGATGGGCAAATAGCAGCTGTCTTGAGTTTCCATTGAGACGCAGCTAGTTTTTTTTTAGGTTTATCTGTTAGTGGATTTCCTCTCAGTCTCTTTCTTTTTACTTTTAAAAATGGAAAAAAAAAAAAATCACTAAATCACATTGACTTAGAGTCACATTGATCCATTAGGTGGCGTTCATCGTTTTCCATAATCACTAAAACAAATCCCTTAGTCTTTCATAGAAAGTAAATTTTGGTTGCATAAAGCACCTGCCTTAACTTTACTCCCAAAGGTAGAAATACAAAGTCTATATGATGTTTCAAAAGTAATCTCTGGGTTTTTATTACTGCTGTTATTATTCTTCCATGGAAATCTATGTTGCAAATTATTGTAAAAAACAAATAATTTTTTATTAAAACCACAAACACTCTTTTTTTGTTAGGATTTCATGTGAGAGACCGCAGTGGAATCAAGTGTTTGCAGAAATCACCCAAATAGTAAATGGAGTTCACCTCTGTGTAATTTACTCCCAGTATATATACGACTGTTCTGTAAAAGCCTCAGACACTTGTTAGAGTACATTATTTAACAAACAGAAACCTGAAGACCTGACAAAAGCGAAACAGATCCAGAATCAGTAATCAAGGTCCAGGTACATAAATCGAGGCCTAGAGCCAAAATCAGAGTAACTCGGTGAAGCAGAGGCAGTGGTCAGGAGGCAGAAAACAGGTCAGGTAAAAAATCAGGAGAGCAGAGCAGGAGTTTTCATAGCCAGTAGCACAGGTGAGAGCCAGCACTCAACAGGAGGAGGAACAAAGGCGCAGGCAAGAGCAATAAGCTGATCAGCGACAGCAGGTAAAGGAGAGACTGTAAGCAGAGGAGCAGAATAAACCATAGCAGGAACCATGACAGTTTATATTCAGTTTCTCTTGAGGGGAAAGAAGAAAAAGAAACAAGTTATTTGATTATTCTGCTGACAGCTGGTCGCAGGCATTTGAAAGAAAAATCTATTTTTAAAATTAATTTAGAATTAAAACATAAGCTTTTACATAATGAGATTTATCCAGCTATTTCTCTTGGGCCTATTATGTTTTTACACCCAACTTTTCATTATTATTGCAATTGTGATTATTTTTCTATTATTTGGCAGGAACCCATTCTGACTTCTGGGGCACTTTGCTATTGTCAGTCAAACCTAAATTGTGGCTGCAACTTTTGGATAATCATCCTCCAGACTGGCAATGACTTCAGTTAGATTAAAAGGGAAACCTTGGTCAGATCATCCTTACATCTTTCTGATCTCAGTGGAAGTTTGTAATTGAATAAATGCATATAAATATAATTCAGGCAGGATCTCTTACTAAAAATAAAACATTTGATTATTAAAACTTAGAATTGCACCTGCAAAACAAAAGTTTAATTAATCTGTAGTTTACATTAATTGCTAGCTTTTAATAAACTTCTTTTCGTAGAGTAAAATTTTTATTATAGTTACAGCAATAATTGACATTTTTTTCCTCCTAGATTTTCAGTAAACAACTGATCCAGTGAAACAAACCGATGACAGGTGCCACTTTAAAGCAATTAGTGGTTTCATTCAAATGTGTGTTTGTCTCCAGCGCCAGGGACAGACGGGTTGCTGTGTCTGCTGTGTACCAATGAACAGCTGCCGTCGGGGCGTGATGACCTTTTTGTCTCCCGGCGGTCAGGTACGGAGAGGGGGCGGAGACACAGGAGGAGCAGCCTCGTGTCGGACTGGTCCCGACGTCCCGGACAATAAATGGCCGTGAGCCGACAGAGAGCGGCGGTGAGGCGAGTTTCCTTTATTCTCAGCACGGCCGCATCAAGAGCTTCCTCCATGCTCACATAGCGGGTTAAAAGGGGCCAAGAGGCGCGCTTCATCCTCTCTTGTCAGTAACCTACATTTTTATCTCTCTGGGAGGATGAGGGAGTCCTGTTGACACCACGGAGAGATACACGCTGAGACCGACTATGGCTGTGGACGGTAAGAGCGCTCAGTTCTGCGGAGATTCTCGGCCGGACAGTTTTCTGACAGACTTTGTTCGGATCTGACTTGTGAGTTGTGACGGTAAAAGCCTCACATCAGAGGATCCGCACAAAAAGAGCTGCCTATTTATTCAGTCATTCACAGCATGCCGATAATTAAAGTTGTTGACATGGTTCTTGCTATTAGATTATTAGATTAGATTTGTCAATTAAAAACAAGAAGAAAACTTTCGCAATTTATTTTGTCTTTGTTATGCATTTCTAAACTGTGAAAAGTGGAGCATAGAAAGGATTTTGTGATATTTATTTGAGTTGTAATTAAAACACAGCATTTTGCTGGCAAAAACAGTTTTCTTCCATTGTATATTTACGTAGCTGAGTTCTGGATCCAGGAATACTTAATTTTGGGACTAATATTCAGTTTAACTAGGAGCAGTTTTATCTGTCATCTTTTGTTTTTTTGCTTCCTTTTTCACTGTTTCAAAATGATGAAATTATATTTGCGACTTTATGACAATGCTTTTTCGTGTATTTTGTTCTATAATTATTACATTTAACAAATTAATTAAAATAATGTTCTTTTAATTTTTCTTTATTAGCCCTAGATAAAAAAATAGAATTGTCCTGTATTGTCCTACAATGGTTTCGTCTTAAATACAGAATATTTTAATTTCTATTTCTTAAAAAGCAAGGGTAGAGATCATTTAATCATACTCACTAGTTACTGAATCTTGCATATCAAACACAGAATCCTTGCAACTATGATGAATAAGTGATGAGGTTATATATTTTGCTGCCTCAGCTTGAAATTTATGCTTTTCTGTAAGTCCAAGGGTTGTCTTCTCCCACCTCCTTTTAGCTTAAAGGGGCAAAGACGCACAATTTGGCATTATTGTGCTTTAAATTTACTTTAACACCTCTTCTTTGTTTTCCCTGTTTGTTTTCCACACTCCTCTGTCTGTCCTTTGTATGGCTGGTTGGTTTTTATTGCAGGCTAGCAAACTTAAGTGAAGTCTAATCAAAGCTTATTTTTTTTCTCCTCAAGGACAATAATGTGTGTTGGAACATCTCAGTTGTGCCGTGTGTGTTTTCTATTTGTGTCTATTTAGGAAAATCAGTCAAATATACACCAACGCAAAGCACACGTTAGTATACCTTTATGATTTTCAGCTTCTCCTTTTCATATCAAAACCATTCTGACCCCATTTAATAATTTTTTGAAAAGTGTCAAATATCTGGACATCTTCCATATAGAGTACATTGCTCTACAATAAGAAAATCAGTGTTGCTCCCTTTATCTGTCAGTGGTTGTAACGTCATGGCCGCATGGTGTCTTTGCCTGAAGTTATACATTGAACTATCTATAATTGAGCCGAAGTTTGCTTAAGCAGCATTGATTTATGCAGTGCCCTGGGCACTGATGTCAGAAAGTGCCACTGTTCCACTTAAACTTTAATGCACGTTGGTGCAAAGAATAAAAGAGAGCGAAAACCATATTTTACTGTTGACAGCAGGGAAGGACACCCTGAGAGTCACTGGATGCCAACATATGGCCTGTGAGTTCAGACATGTCAGGCTTGCTCAGTAAAACATTTAAGTTCAGATTGTTCTCAATTTGCTTTTATTTGCAGTGTCATTGTTTGGCAGGCTGTCACCTGCTGACCAGTAGGTACTACAAATAACAAAGCCTGGTTTTTGTAGTCTTTTTAAAAAAAAATTTTATTTATTTTTTTTACATTTACAAGAACGCTTAAATGGCTGCTTAAATTACATAGACATCTTCAATGTTGTGTAAATGTACTTTACTGACAATGATTTTTCTTTCTCGCTGCCATTGATGCATGCTTTGAAGCAGATTCAGTTCTTCAGATATTTGCCTAAACTTACCAGTAGGTCTGGAAGTATTGCAGCATCTGAAACAAGAGTAAAAATAATTATCCTTAACAGAAGTGTGCAGAAAAACCGACTTGTGACTGGGATTTGCTTTGTCTTTAATCAGCTTGACTGATCCTACTCACTGCTCAGGGTTTTGAAAAAGTTGGATCTTTTTGTGATGCATGATTGCATCATATGTAAGCACTACTAAATTGTCTTACAACAACATTCTTCGGTGTGGACACTGTGACGGATGGGATGAGATTTAATAGGATTTAAACTTATGAATTCTTCTGGCAAGGAAAGGGCTAGACTCATAGTAGACGATAGGAGGGCTGCTTTATTTTATAGTTTTCATTGTGGATTTGGAAATCCACAATTTTGTACTATTACAAAATGTCAGGCATTTATCAAACCGTGTTTGACGGCTCCATCACACCTTGTGTGATGCTGCATTCCTAATAAAAGACGGCAGACAAAAGGAAGGGTAGAATATACGCTACATAGATATACGTTCCTTCATGTTAACAAATCTGAGCAGGTTAATTTTTTCTGGAATGTTGGCTTACTTATCTCCGAAACTCTGGAAGTGTAGTCAAATCAGAGATAAGCAGCCAATACCAACACATCAATCTTTGTCTGCTGCCTCTCCTATACACCCTTCACCACTGCACAGACCAAAAGCACATTGTCTAGCAGAAGAACTTGATTTTTAGAGAGAAAATAACCAAAAGCCTATTGCTTTTATGCTCAAAGAGACAAGGCTGACCAGGCTCAGCTAGATATCTAAAGATTTGTGGCGATGCGGAGGATGTCAGGATGGCTATCATGCATCCTCATGCTGCCAGAAAAATGTACATACACATGGACGCACACATAGCAGTGCTCATCAGCAACCTGACAGCCTACGGGGAGACGACTACACAGCTGGAACACAATCAAAACCCAAGCCATTTGTTTATTTCGGCCTCATCTCTCTTACTGGAGCATGGCAACATTCAATGGAAATTTCATTGAGAACTGTGTTATTGAAATGCACAAGGCATTCTTTCTCTGAAGCACTGATTTGTATCTTCAAAAAGTGGGTATGTCTTGATGAAGGATCATCAGGAGTGTCACATACACAGTCACTCCTGTGATCAGGTGCCACCATTGTTCAGCTGTGAAACAATTCCCCCGCTTGCAGGAGAAGCCTCCTGCACTAACAAAGTAATTCAGACCGAGTGTGCGTCTGAACATGTGCATTTTTTTATTCTGTGGATATGTTTATGTTGGATGAAGCAAAAGAGGTTTCTAGTGTCGCAGTTAAGGAGACGCATGGGGGGGGGAGCAGTAAGCACGTGAACACACCCTTGTTGTCTTTTCCCTGATGTGCACTGCATCGCCTGCTGATGGCGGTCCATTTGGTGGTGGAGCCAAATGGTTTTTAGGTGTTTGGAGTTAACTGATTTGGTAATAGAGTCTTAACCTCCTCTGTTTCAGATCTGCTGCGAGGATTTTCCATGTGGACATGCATGTAAGGCATGCAAGAGCCTAACCTCATTCCCCACCATCCATTATCATCCCTCACAGCAGGGGGCGGGGTGGGGGGGAGGCGTCAGTTTAATGCATAGAGAGTCCTACTAAATGTGTACGCACCCACACAGAAACACACCCACTCACAAGCACTCCTATCATCCATCATCAACACCCTGATCCTCTGCTGGCCTGTAGTTGTTCCTGACCTGATCCTGTGGATTTTAGACCCACAGAGAGCAGAATAAATATGAAGAGGACAGAGAAGGAGAGAGAGAGAGCAGACAGAGATGGATGTGTTTCAAAATGCGCTCACAAACCTGGACCTTAAGTGTGTGTAAACTTGTCATTCAGCTTGAGGGCACAGTTGTTGGCCTTTGCTACTATTTCTTGCAGGTATGTTTGGATATGCATTTGATGAAAGGCATCGTAAATGCAGAAGAAGAACCACAAACGCTTCAGAATATGTTTTCTAGAATGTGACTGTTTGCACTAAAATGTCCTTTGTATTTCCTGGCTCTGCAAGCATCATGCTTGTAGTACTTCACTTTGTAAAGACTCCAGCAAGTCATTATGCACAGATGAAGAAAACTTGCAACAGTAATGAACCTTCCCAGGAGTGACTGTGGAGCCATGTAGGCCTCATTGCCTAAGTGAAAATGAGAATCTATGATTCAACAACAAGAAAGAAATGAGGCAAAAATGACACCCGTGGTAGATCTTAAACGTAGAAACCTCAACTGGCTAAAAACAATGCAAAGCCCATCTCACATTTGACAAATACAGCACCATATCGGTGATCTGTAAGAGTTATTGAACAATATTCTGTGGACTGAAGAGCAATAATGGAACTCTGTGTCCTGTCACATTAAGCATAAGACTATAATGTTTTAGAAAAAGAACATCAAACATGGTGGTAGTGTGATGCTCTGGGGCTGCTTAGCTGCTTCAGGACCTGAAGTAGTTCTCGTAATTGATGGGGTCATGAATTCTGCTCCCTACCAGGACATCCTAGAGAAAAATGCATCAGTTCCTGGCCTTAATCTTAAGCACACCTGTTGTCTGCAGCAGGACATTGCCGGTATTGGCATAACCAGCTATTGGGCTTATGGGTCATATACTTTTTCACATAAGGCCTGGTTGGTTTAAATAGCTTTTTTTTTTTCACCTGTAATAAATAATATTCTCATTTTAAAATTACCATTTTAATGTAAACATGTACATTGTTAAACAAGACTTTTTGTGCGGGCCATGAAAAGGTAACAAAGTGATGTCAGCTTCACCTGAAATTTTTTTGTGTATTTGTCCTCTCAAGCACAAATTGGCTACCTTTTTACCACTCCTGGATTATGGAGATGTTTTATATATGAATGCTTTGACCAAATCTCTTCAATCCTTGCATACTGTCTATCATTGTGCCTTACGGTTTGCAACAGGCAGGCATAAAACTCACTGTCTTACACATCACAGTGAGTCTGATTTGTATGCAAAAGCAGAATAGCATCCACTAAGCGTACGAAGATACAATCACCTGATGATACTCATTTATAAAACTGTACTCGACTTTGCTCCACCTTACTTTAAATCTCTTTTATAATGATCAATTACTGCCCATTCTTTATGGTCCAACAAAATTTCTCTTTTGCATGTTTCAGTCTTTGAACAGAGAAAAGGGAAGCAAGCATTCAGCGCCATGGCTCCTTTAGCATAGAATCAACTCTAGTCTGAATTCAAGATGTCAAATCTTATTTCATTGGAATTATTTTGATCGCTTCTCAAAACCGAGCAACATTCTCTTAGTCAATGGCATTGCTTTTTAAAATTTGTTTCAAACTTGCGTATATGGTTAAATTTGGTTTACTTTTGCGTAACAAGTTTGATATGTATTGCAGATTTCTGCCTGCGTCCCTCTTGCAAATGAGATCTGGATCTCCATTGGATTTTACCTGGTTAAATAAATAAAAAAAGAGAGAAAAATCTAGTTTTTATCCTGCCTTGTATACAGTGCATATTGAATTAAAAAAGTATTTGCCAAAATAGCTATCAGCTTTCAGCATACAAGATTTATACTCTGCAGTCTGCACAACACAAAATGCTCTGGTCTTTGACGATGCCATCTGCCGACCAGTAATTTACATAAACAAAAATAAATAAAGTTTTTCTGTCAATTGCATCCATTACGTCTCGTGCTCTTTGCCTAATGACATACTTTTAGAATCAGATTTATTTTTATGTCTAGTTCAGAATTTACAGCATGTGCAAACTCATTTTTGCTCATGTTAATTAGCACCAGCAAATAAATTTACCTGCATGTACTTGAAAGTCATACTTGCAAACAGCCTAAACTTGTTAAGCAAGCCCGAGAAAATGCCTTTTTCACGGTAATGTAATCTGAATGTCCAGCCTCAGTGGTAACTTGCTGTAGACGGAGATTCAACACGGCTTAAACCCTGACTGAGCATTTAAGACTTTAATGGATATAGAAATGTTCTCTGTTCAAAAGAGTGAAATGGTGGTCAAAGAGGACAAGATCACTGCAGGATAAATCAAGAGTGGATTAGCATAAGCAGATTGAGGTGCGTTTTGGATTATGCCCCAAAGCGTCACACCTCAGATGTCTCTTTTGGTTAGTCGTCTGCCCTCACTGTTGCTACATTTTGCCATCACTTAAATGCTTACCCAGAGGACAAGGAGGTACCTGTCTGATCCTGTGTCCTCGTCTTGGGTCTGACATTTCTACCTCCCTCTCGTCACTTCCTTTTTTTTTTTCTGAATTAGAGTGCGCAAAGGCCCATATCCAATTTCTTTCCTTTAATTAGCCATCTACTCAGCAATGGAGCGATTGAGGAGGGAACTAGAAGGGGAGAAATGAGGGGGAAAAAAAATGAAAGACATAATTTTGCTGAAGGATTGCACCGATTTAGATACAATTTCAATCATTTGTTGATTTGAAACATGTCAACTCAATTATTCTTTCCCCCGTATTATTTTTACTGTTCAAGTAAAGTGACACATGTCCTATTAAATGAAAGGAGAACTTACTGAATTTAAAGTTTTTACATTGTATCTGTTGTTGCTTTCTCTTGTCACCATCTGTCCAGACAAAACGAGACGCACTAAATGAGAAGAGGGCTTGTTGGGCTATAAACACGTTTTTGTCCTCTGAGTTATCCTTGGCCAGATGTCTTTCAGCTCACAGTTTCAAGGAGAAAAACAACCTTCTCACACGGTTTGCTGTCCTCTCCATTAGAATGTGCTAAACAAACGGCCTAATTAAGTGTGGCCTTGTGTGAGAGCGCAAGCTTGGAGCTTTTCACTCTTTGTTAATAGGTTAGGCATCTCCTCCTACTGAGTTGCTGGGGGTCAGTACACCCTTCTGTGGAGATTGTCCATCTAACCAAATTGCTGATGGCTCCAGTTACACCCTAACAAGCCATACATCCTCTCGCATTTAGGAGCAGAAGTCATGCTCATCCACTCGAAAAGCAATTAAGTTCCCGAAAGCAATCTCGTTGCGTGATCTCTGGCAGGTCTCATCGGCATGAGATTATGTGAGTTTATGTGGAGGAAACCGTGTGTGTGTGTTTCTTCTATGTTAGTTCAAATATGTTTTAGACTTATTCCACCCAATGGTCGTACCTCCTCCAAAAATAGAAATCAATTTTCTGTCTTCCCCTCTTATCACACATTTAGTGCTTTCCTTCCCTCCGCTGCTCTCGCTCTTCCTGCCTATATTTTCATACTTTTTAATCATTTTTACCTCTGCGCGGCACACCTTCTGTTGCATTCATCTATCTTATATCCCTTGTTCATGTTTTGCTGCATTGCTCTCTCTCCTGCTCCTTCTGTGTATGTATTCATGCAAAGTTTCCATATAAAGCTCTGGCAAAGTCCAAGGCCTCCCCTGGCTTTCACATTTATGCTAGAATGAGCCCTCGATTTACCATGTCAATGGGCAGCCAAGAGTCAGCGTGTCACCTCGACAGCTGGGGTGTTGAGCAGGAGTTGTTCAAATGTAGCTCAATGCTCTTGTATGTTTGCTCATGTTTACTGGATTTAATATAGGAGTGCATAATCCGGAGGTCATGAATGTCTCAAATATGTTTTTTTTTGTTTTTGTTTTTTTTCTTTTTAGGCATGTATATTTTTGAAGTAAAACAATATGTAATTAAATTAAACATGTAATGGTAAAAAATAGACTGTCTTGCTCTGGTCAATCTAAAACCAACCTCTGACTCATATGTACTTGTATATATTAGATCTTTGGTCTTCTGTCAAGTACTATTGCCTCTAGCTTCAATTGTCCATTTTGAAAAAACAGGTCTATTATAAACCAACAAAGACAAGCAGCTCTTTAAGTAGCCCTTTGACATTCATAGATCACCAACAATGATGCTCATGTCTTGCACTCATGTAAACTTTTAAGGTAAATCCAGCAGTGTAGAACCAAAACATGCATGGAAAAAAACTAATCATTTCTGATGAAACTGCCCTTAGCTGTGGTCCAGTTATCTATTCTGTCATGCCACACTTCACCACGATTTGTGCAATGTGTGATACTGATAAGAGATTATGTCCTGTTGTGTTTTTTGCCTTGCATCCAACAGATCTTCATCATCATCACTTAGGGGTCGGCTGTTACAGTTGCTTGGCGGCTAGGAAGCATAAAGGTCATGTTGAACCCCCATTCTACCTCCTGCCATTTACAAGACAAACTGAGACCGGCTCATGGCATCTGGGTCTGAGTAAAAGTGTTACTTGAAAAAAGTTTGAATGGGAAAAGAGCTCTTTGATTCTTTACCTATGTTTTTTGTAGTACATTTAGGGCTGACGATTGCACAATTTAGCACAACCTAGATTTTCTTAAAAATAATCAGGATGTCCATTGTGACTGACAGCGGAGACTATTGAACCCTAAGCTGCTAGCATTTCAAAAACTTAAACATAAAGGTTTGATAACTAATTTTAAAAAAGTGAAAATGTAATATTAATTTAAAGCATATTTTTAGTGTAAAAACTGAAAGGTTTACTGCACTTATTCTCTCTCTTAAACTCCACCTTTTAGATTAATGTTTTCTAATGTTTACATATAATTTTAGCCTTGTCAGCATTAGTTTAACTCATGACTAAAAGTTAATTTTACTCATGGTCAGGGGCGCAACTACATATTATTCAGGTGGATGCAAAAACATAAATCGGCCCCCCCACCCCGAAAGGAAGGTATGTAAGGGTTAAGGAGCGTAGAAAACATACGGTCGCTCTATACCAGGGGTGTCAAACTCAATTTCACCGAGGGCCACTTCAGCATATTGGCCCCCCTCAACGGGCCACATTGACGGTACAAATCAGGAGTGCATCCCTGCTAAAACACCCCAGACAAAAGGTTGACTTCCCTCATTCAGGTCTGTAGAGGCTTATAATGAGTCAATGGTCCAGGTGTGTTAGAGAAGGAATGCATCTAAAGTTGCAGATGGTAGCTCTGGAAAACTAGACTTGGGTACCCCCAGCATAAATGTATGAAAATACAATGCTAAAAATAAATTAAACACCTCCTCATATTGTTAAATAACTGATTTTATGTATTGAAGTTTTAAATATTGCATTTGAGTTTCCATGGCCTATAAAATACTGGGGGGGCCACGAGTTTGACACATGTGCATTACGCCATAGAACTGCCAATTGGTAATTGAAGTAAAGTAGCTTCGATTTCAAAGAAGCCTACATTGAAGTCGATTGGCAAATGAACCATCACCAAAGAGGAAGGCTCTTGTTGTCTCACTGCACCCCAAGAGATGCATAACCGACAAAAACTGTTTCTGTCTGGTTTCGAACCAGAGACCTTTTGCATGTAAAGCAAACATGATAACCACTACACTACAGGAACTGAACTTCTCTGCTTTGTTTCAGTTTGAGGTTCCAAAGTTGATGATGTGAGATGCAACATGAAAATTTCAACTAAGGTTTGCACTCAGATGCCTGGATTGAAAGTACAGACCATGGGACCACAGAACCCTTGTTGACCTTTAGTAAACACCTGTGATGAATGGAACAAACTAAATCTGTTTCTGTCTGGTTTCGAACCAGAGACCTTTTTCGTGTGAAGCAAATGTGATAACCACTACACTACAGAAACTCATGCTCTTTGCAGTGTACCTGGTAGATGATCCACATTTTGTTAGAGACTAATAACGAGCATGGAACAATGTCAAATACCACAGATCCTCTCAGAGAGCACAGTAACTTGGTGAACAAACTGTCAGACTTATACTTGTACCTAATTTCACATTACAGTCCATAAACTAAGCCTGGGATCAAAAAAAATTATTAAAGATGTCATTAGCAGAGACAAATTGTTCTACAGAGACTTGGCTAAATGGCTATAAAATAAAATCAATACTTACAAATAAAAAATGGTTCAAAAATAAAATTAATACATTAAAATAAAAAATATCTGTGAAATGCAATCAACACTTGAAAATTAAAAATGGTTCAAAAATACAATCAATCTCTGGAAAATAAAATATTATGCATGTTGTTTTGAAAAACATTAGAATATAAGCACTTTTATCAAATCTTCATTGTGGTAAGATCATGTAAGTTCTTAAATCCATGGAAATCCAACAGTTTGTAAGGTAGGTGAGTTAGCTCAGCAGGTTAGTGCACCGTGCTGGTAATGCTGAGGTCATCGGTTCAAACCCCGTATGGGGCAATTCNCTGGAAAACTAGACTTGGGCACCCCCAGCATAAATGTATGAAAATACAATGCTAAAAATAAATTAAACACCACCTCATATTGTTAAATAACTGATTTTATGTATTGAAGTTTTAAATATTGCATTTGAGTTTCCATGGCCTATAAAATGCTGGGGGGCCACGAGTTTGACACATGTGGATTACGCCATAGAACTGCCAATTGGTAATTGAAGTAAAGTTGCTTCGATTTCAAAGAAGCCGACTGGCAAATGAACTATCACCAAAGAGGAAGGCTCTTGTTGTCTCACTGCACCCCAAGAGATGCATAACCGACAAAAAAATGTTTCTGTCTGGTTTTGAACCAGAGACCTATTGCATGTAAAGCAAACATGATAACCACTACACTACAGGAACTGAACTTCTCTGCTTTGTTTCAGTGTGAGGTTCCAAAGTTGATGATGTGAGATGCAACATGAAAATTTCAACTGAGGTTTGGACTCAGATGCCTGGATTCAGAGTACAGACCATGACACCACAGAACCCTTGTTGACCTTTAGTAAACACCTGTGATGAATAGAACAAACTAAATCTGTTTCTGTCTGGTTTCGAACCAGAGACCTTTTGCATGTAAAGCGAATGTGATAACCACTACACTACAGAAACTCATGCTCTTTGCAGTGTACCTGGTAGATGATCCACATTTTGTTAGATACTAATAACGAGCATGGAACAATGTCAAATACCACAGATCCTCTCAGAGAGCACAGTAACTTGGTGAACAAACTGTCAAACTTGTTTGACAACTTGTTTGACAACAAATGTTGTTTTGAAAAACATTAGAATATAAGCACTTTTATCAAATCTTCATTGTGGTAAGATCATGTAAGTTCTTCTTAAATCCATGGAAACCCAACAGTTTGTAAGGTAGGTGAGTTAGCTCAGCAGGTTAGAGCACCGTGCTGGTAATGCTGAGGTTGTCGGTTCAAACCCCGTATGGGACAATCCATGTGTAAGGTCTTTCAAACAATCAACACTTCAAAATAAAAAAGGGTTCAAAAATAAAATCAACACTTTACAATAAATAAGGTTTCAAAAATAAAATCAACACTTCAAAATAAATAAGGTTTCAAAAATATAATAAACACTTCACAATAAATAAGGTTTCAAAAATAAAATCAACACTTTACAATTAAAAAATGGTTCAAATATAAAATCAACACTTCAAAATAAATAAAGGTTAAAAAACAAAATCAACACTTTACAATTAAAAAATAAAAACACTTTACAATAAATAAGGTTTCAAAAATAAAATCAACACTTTACAATTAAAAAGTGGTTCAAAAATAAAATCAACACTTCAAATTTTAAAATGGTTTAAAAATAAAATCAACACTTCAAAATGTATAATGGTAACTGTTTCTGTCTGTTCAGTCCATAAAATCAATACTTACAAATAAAAAATGGCTAGGAAGCACATTACAAACCTTTTGTTTGCGTTAAATTCAAATCTCCATTACAGACCAGAGAAAACTAAAGAGAATTCAACGTTGTGGAGCCCTCAAGTGGATTAACACAACGTTGCATT
>NW_006800029.1:858044-905194 GCF_000485575.1 Poecilia formosa | reverse complement strand
ATGGGGTTTTGACGCCCCCTCTGGTGCAGCGCCCCTATGCATTGCATGCGCTGCATACCCACTTTTTGCGCCACTGCTCATTGTTTTAAGACAATTTTTACTTCTAAGTTGGATAGCTTCAAATCTACTACTGTGTGGAAAAACACATTAATTATACAGGATGTGGAGCTTCCTTGTCAAATTAAATGTAAAATGCACCATTCAACCTACAACCTACTGTATTGTTGTTCTACGACATTTCATTCTGCCTGTCTGATGTCCTTTAAATATCACTGGAGATTCTTAAAACAGATATATGCTTCAGTTTTCCCATTTTTTTCCATGCTTACTGAACTTGTGACATTTTCATTTCACAAACTTTTATTTTTTCCCTCACATGCCAACTCATATCAAGGGAACTAATGTTGTTTTTAAAGAACCATACGGTAGCATTAGAAGTCACAATGGGAAATGCATGTTGCAAAAATGCGTCCATCAGAGCATAGTGGCATTTTGTAGTAGCTGAAAATAACAAGGAAGTTTCAGCATGTAATGTAATCTGATTTTCCACAGACATAAATTGACATTAATGCCACAGTCCAGAAGATGTCCTGAAGGCTGTAAAGAAGACATGCTGTTTTTATCCAGTTTGTTCATGTGTCTTCTGATATAATGCAAATTCAAAAAGTAATTCAGAGTGTGACACCCGGTTACCAATCTGGTACCAAATAGGTCTTCACATCTACTTATAGAAGAGGCAACTAAAAGAGATTTTTGTGGGATTTTTGAGATATGCGTGCAAGGAGTTGTGCCTAATTATGACTTTGAAGGAAAAAGATAAGTGCTTTTTAAAATAGTTTATCAATAAAAGTTTGAAATATATGGTTTGCATTTTTCTCAGCCAACTTGAGTCACTACTTTAATTCAACTTTTTTGAGTATGTCTAACCCAATTTGGATTTAGACTTTGCTCTTCGCTCAACTTGCTCTTTCTATATACCCTTACAACCTAACCCAGACTTTTCTATGTATTATGAATTTAGCAAGATTCATGTGCCACTGACATGAGACGTATATAAATATATTTAATCTCTGGTTGTTTCTGACTGAGTGGTGTGTTCATAATAGGACCATGGGGTTCATTTTGTTTTACATATTATCTGTCAAGACATGGTGACAGTTTTAATATGTAAAAAAATATATGTATTCTTTTATAAAAGTTACACAATGACTGCAAATCGTATCAACAGCCAGTATCTAGCTTTTATGTATTTGTAAAGTACATAAAAGTCATTTAGATTTATAGCATAAATATACTTTGAAATGATCATATTTGATCTCTTGTTTTTGATTTCCAAAGAGCACCTCAAAAATTCACACTTGCTGATTTTCGACTGTAGATTTTGGAACCACCACTATAGACTGTAGGACTGAAAGATACTAATGTGTTAGCTTTGTGAAAACACTGACAGAATCAGGAGGGTTTTAAGAATGTGACTCCTGCCCTTAAACATCAGATTGTTAGAATACTTTGAGAAACAATATTTTCCTTCAACCTGACAATTCCTCAAGTCATGATATTAAATATGAAAAGTTTGCTTTGTAGAAAACAAACAAACAAACAAACAAACAAAAAACATAGCGAAAGCTGAAATGACAGATGCTAAAGTGAAACCGAGACTGAGTTATTGTCTCGAGAGGCAGCCGAGGTTACCGGACTGTCAGTCAGAGTTAGTGGGGGCGGGCTCTAAGCTGTCATCCCAGCGTTTCGGTCTCGCCCTACATAACAGGTCACTGGAGCACTGCAGGCTTTGGGTCTTGGCAGGAGCAATCACACATACTTTTACAGACACAGTTAAACTGTACGTGCTTTTTGCACTTGTGCTTCCTCACATTTACATTTTGCTTTTGATGGGATGAGTCACCAACTTTTGCAAAGAAGCATTTTCGGGACGGGACCGAAAATAAAGACGTTGATTTTAAGTTTGCGAAATGTTTTGTGCCTTCACAAAACAGAAAAGATTTTCAGAATCTACAAGTAGAAATAAAGCTGCACTTCTTGAACCTTTCAAGGCCTGTGTGGATTTAGCTCGGAGACACTGTGATGACCCTGTGGTGAACTCGGCAGAAAGTGAAACAATTAAGGGGTAGATAGTGAAACTCTTTCCTAGATGGTCCATAATCATCCAGTATATTACTATGTAAGGTTATAATAACATAGTCATGGAATTATGTATCTGTCTGTCAAACAGAAATAATAAAAAAAGTGTTAAAAAGGCTTGTTCATCCATGTGCTATTAATAGCCCATTTGTTAAAATGACGTATCTGTGGGATAATTAGGGTATGTTTTTGTGTGTGTGTTTGATTGTGTGTGACGCTTGGTGATAATAAGGGGATGATTCAGTGGAGTGGAAGATAATGGGAACTAGAACTGGTTTGACACCGGAACATTGGGACAGAATAAATGAAACCGCTGTGACACACACACACACACACACACACACACTTATTAGAGCCGGCAGTATCATTAAAGTACAAGTATACATACACTCACATAGTGCTACAAATAGGCTGATAAACTGGTGGCTACATGAGAGAAAGCCCACAGCAGCCGTCTCCAATTCGCCCAGCTGTAAGGAATATATCTTGGATTGTTTTCATGTCAACAGAGGGGAAGTTGGAGGACTGGTGCAGATTGGGATTGGAAAAATTGATACTGATAGAGACCTACTGTATAAATCTGGCTGAAGGCGTTATGTTGTATTATTTGAAATTCACCTAATTTAAAATGATATGCAAATGTTTGCAGGATGCAGAAGCATGACAGCCATGAATAGAGAAAGCAGACGACTTCAAACCGTCCAGTCATGTTTGCAGATGGAGGAAAAAAAATAGTATTCTGCTATTGTTCTTGCTTTCTATCTACATAGCTGAACCTATCAGGTGCAAAAAGGACTTGCTTTCCATGGAACGTCTCTAATAGACCATGCATTATTTCACACCCTTACTTTCATAATCCATGTTTTAAAGTAGGTTTCTCCAATATTCTTACCACCTGCTCTAAAGAAATGCACTTACGTAATTCTGATAAGTTATTTTTATTTGATTAAGAGACTGTTACATTTCATAAGATTAAACTGAGCCAGACAGGGATAAGAACCAGAATGAATAAAAACATGTTTGCCTTCAAAAAGTAATGAATAAATGAAATGATGCCTGAATATTGTAAGGTGCCACTCTGAAATGGTATTTAACACATGAAGATGTGGGTTCAATACTGTGTGGACTGCTTTGTTGTGAAAGGTGAAATTAATCACATTTTGTGCTTACTGCTTTACTAAAAAGCTGAGGCATATCTGCTGCTTGGTATGAGTTCTCATTTATTTGATCTGTCAGTCATGTTGCATTGTGATTATTGAACTGGGTTGCATACATTTTTGCTGCTGTTTGCAGACAGTGTAGTATTGGCCAGAGACTTGTGATGCTTAACCCGAAATATTATCTGGGTGTTCGGCATTTGAACATTTAGCATAGAAAGAGAATCCCAGTCCATTTAAGCGCAAAGAGCTAAAATGACTTAAGCTCTTGGTGGAGTAATGAGTTTGTAGCTGCTGGCTGTTATGAGCAGTCCTGCTTCGAATTCGCTCAAGATCAGTGTACACAGGTGAGCAAGTCACACTACACAGCAGACTGACAACTGCTGCTGCCAAGCTCCTCCATGAAGCACCCAGGATACATTATGCTGTCACTGTGATAACGAACCACCACAATCTCAGTGTGTGAGACTGGGAGCGCTCTTAAGCTTGATTATGCATATGGGAGAGATGACTGCATTTCTGATGCTCCACAGAAAAACGCTTCACGTCCCTGCAGAGACCATCTCCATTCTAACTGTTTTTTTTTTTTTTTTTATGTAACCAGACAGCTTTGTCCTCTGTCTAATCCTTTTGTAAAAATGGCTGAGAAGGTGGAAAGAGCCCAAACAGGGATGTCATTTGAAACTTAAATGTGATCGGAAGTTCATGATGTTGTTCAGAGGACTAACTCACAAAGTGCCGCCTATTTACAAAAAGCTACTCCTTGGAGCTGCAGTCTCCAGCTGAGCTTCAACCTCACGGAGCAGTACCTCCCCCACTCAGTTCCTCTAGACTAGCAGCAGCAGCAATTAGAAAAATCCTGGTGGAACTACAAGTTTGCTGAGTTTATCTTACAAACTACTTCGCAGTCGAACGCTCATATGAACTGTTATAAGCAGCATAACGGAGGAGCTTCGTTGTGATGATGTTCTGAAGGCGGTGTGTCGGAAAGAGCAGGAACTTCATAAAGAGCTAGAGGGTAATTTCAAGGTGTCAAATTGTGAAGTCAATGTTTTTTAAGTTATATTTGATATGTAGAGCATTTTTATAACAACTGATGGTAACAACATGGCTACCAGATTTGCTATGAAATGCCACAATGTGTCTGGAAGGTACATGATACTGCTCCTTTAAGGTAAAATTTTGACAGTACATTAGACCAAAATTGTTTAATTAATGAATATTTGTTGAAATGTACATTGCAAATCACAATTGCCAACATATCTTAGTTGACTAATTTACAAACCTTTTCATTCTGTGCTGATTTGGATTTTACATAGCATCTCATCATTTAGAAAATAGACTTTTTTGATGGCTGGCCAAGTTTTGTTAGTTCCATGTTTAATTCAAACTGGTATTCACTGCCTACCCATGACAGTCGTTTCAATTTCCTCCTGGGAGTGAAACAAAGTGCAAATGGAAATATGGATATTTCAAAACTGTTGGATTGTGTGTCTGCTGGTTAAAGATAAGCTCAGAAAATCAATAGAAAATCACGGAGATGTGCGAGTGTGTGGGAATGTTTGTATGTGTTTATAGGATTAAGAGGTAAGGAAACAGAAAGTTTCCCTCGGATCACTTGGCCTGGACAAGAAGCTCCAGCTGGGACTTTCTTTGTGCCCGTGCCTGTACTTGTCTAAATGTGTGAATAATGGCAACAAAAAGCTTTGATTCTTTTCCACGTTTCATCCTTAACTGCCCACTTTGTTCCAGCTGCTGTCTACTTTGTTACCTGATGGTGCAGCCTCAGGGAACCCTGTGAGGGATCAACATTTAGTGTGTGTGTGTGTGTGTGTGGGTGTGTATTTGTGTGGAGAAGCTGTAATTGGCATGTCCGTCTGACTGAAAGGACGGGACTTGGTGGCGGTGCAGGAGTGGCGGTGATAACACGGCAATTAAGCTCAGAGAGACAGACCCCAAATCACTGCAGTCGGATGCTTGGAGGCTCACAGCGATAGGTTGGACTGCTGGGAGTGAATACAGAGAAAAAAAAAAAGGGAAGTCCAGAACGGATTGCACTGGACGAATTGCACGCAAAAGACACCTGTTGCAGACTGGATTCTGGCTTTTATGGGTGAATCTACAAGTAAAAACATTTTAAACGGTGTATATCACATGCCCTTGATTTGTGTGAGAATCGCAGATAGCGAGTAAATGTAATGACGTTTTTACACCACTTAGTATTCATATTACATTGCCTGTAGGGTGTTTGCAATGATGTCAAAATAAGAGCTTTCATGGTGACTTGTGCAGGAATGTTGGTGAAAACCAGTTTTAAAAAAACTGCAATTAAAGGAAGATCAGAGAGTTTTAAAGTACCTACATTTAATTGGTAGACTTTTAAGTGTACCTCATGACGGTGTTATAAGTGCCTTGGCTGCCTAACATTTCATAGATGGATATAGAGAACTACTTCAGGAAACCACAAGTTTACGTCTAATTGAAAAGTAAATGTGTTACTAACCTATGCATAGGAAAACACAGCTGTTACTGTTACTGTAGAAATCTTTGGAGATGATAATCTCCAAAAATAATAATAAGCTCATGCTTATTATTATCTAAGCTTAAAGCATAAGCTTAGATAATAATAAGCAGTTTACCTTTCTAAACAAACATCCAGTTTGCATCTATTAAATTCTGTGTGGGCGTTCTTTGATCCAGCAGATGCAGAAGTAAACCTTCTAGAAACTTGGCGGTAAGAGTAACAGTGATAACATTACCAGATTGTTTTTGTCTTCTTCCATTTAATTTAATCATCCCAGTTTGTGACTGAGACCAGTAAATGGTGCAATGTTTTACCTCATCTCTCTTTCTCTGATTAACTTAATTTTCCATGAAAAAAGCCCTTTGTTGTTGCTTCCAGAATGGGGAATATGAAGCTAGCTGACGTACTATGCCAAACACCTTACCTTGCACAATCCTGTACCTGTTTCAGCCCCTAAGTGTTCATAGTCTCCATGAGACACTACATCATGTGCAGCAGGTTTTGCCTCGTGTGGACACACAATGTGCCAGCCTCTGTCATCCTCTGCTCTGTTATTGAGACTAACCTAAACATTTCACACATTTAACTGAGTGCAAAATATAAAGATTTATGATGTGATTTATGCTGATTTGCTTAAAACAGTTTTGGAAACCTGAGTAATGTCAACCAGCAAATGAAATTTATGATTCAATAACTGAAGTTTATTCTTTGTAAACAATATAATAAAGATTAATGGCCATGAAAATTAGAGGGAGTCGCTGGGAGAAACCCAGGAAATGAATGAAAAGTGGAACGTTAAATCACATTCAGATGGATTTGTAGTATCGGGGAAAAGGAGAAAAAAAAAACAACGTGCCAGGTGTTTTGATGGGCATCAGAGGCAGGTCTTAAAATGTGATGGATCTTTTTCTCTGGCTAAGGGAAATTATTCACCAACACGTTTGAAACCTGAAGTGTTCATCCAGACAACCCTGGAAAAATGCAAAATAAAAAAAAACATATAAATAAAGAACAGAAATATCTGTTTTCCCTAATATTACTTTTTAGTGACTTCAAATGAAAGATTTATAGCTAAATACATTGTAAAAGTTCATTTTGCCTAATGATTCCATTTAGAGAAGAGCTGAGCTTATGAAATCCTGGATTTAATTGCATCGCTTGCTAAAATTATATGCAGAGTGGAGATAGAGCAGAGCAATTTCATACATTGATTGTTTATGCCAGTGGCACTGCTGATGCTCTCCCTCTCACCTGTATCAGCAGCATTGCCTGAGCCCGCCTGTGTGGCCCCTCGTCACACTTTTTTTTTTGTGCTTTTTTTCCCCTTCACTTCTGTTTTTTCTGGTTTCTTTCTTTTTCTTCCTTACCCTCCTTTAAAGGAAGAAAATAAGACACAGCTGTCTTGATCACTTCAGACCACTGCAGCCTTCAAATCTCTGTTATTTATATAAATTTCCAAATTAATTTCCCACTTTCAGTTTTTTTGTGTGTTCTCTTTGTATTTCTTTGTATCTCCCTCACAGATGACCCATTTACCTTCTCTCTGCAATGTGCTTTTTCTCTCTTTGTTTCCTTCTCAGCTTCTGTTGAGCATTAACTTTTATCTTTTTCTCCCTTTAGTATCCTGCCATAAGCCTATTTCCACATTTTTTTCCCCCAGATTTCTTTTAAAATCTTTTTATTTTTGTCTTCCTGATTTTATTTTAGAAATAGGGACAATTTTTCAGATACGCCCCACAATAGTTATTCGGTTTATGGAAATGTCTCTGTGTTTATACTAATATATGAGCCACAGAATGTTGACTGCTTACTTTAGTAACGCTTCACTGCTTAGACATTTATTTCCTAATTTATTACAAAGATCTATGAGCGCCGAAACACATTAGCTAACACAGTGGACTATTCGCGTGACTCCCATGGTTTAGGGACACTCAATAATTTATTGACCGCTGAACCCTTCCTCATCATTTTCTCTCATCAGGCTACGGGGTGAGGGAGCTGCATTGATTTATAGACTAGATGCAACTTTTAAATACAAGTGTGGTTAACTGTTATCTTTATGGATCAGTTGGCTTCTATAACCGGATTTACAAGTGACAGTGGAAGGGATTTCCTTATGGAAAGCAGGAAAAAAAAGATGCGGATATCTCCTGAATAGTTTTCTAAATGTATTACTGAAAGAACAATCCAGTGTCTTGTGAAAGTATTCATGCTTGAATTTTTTTTTTATTTTTTTTTTTACATTTTGTCATATTAAATCACAAAGTAATGCATAGTTGTGAAGTGAAGAGTGAAGGACACATGGTTTTCAAATATTTTTCCCAAAATAAATCTTGCATTATTCATGGCCTAAGTCATGAAACACAATCCACAAGTTATTTTGTCATTTTTATTGTCATTTTTAAAGAACCAGCATTTGATTTATTTTTTTTAGGTTTTAGATTAAAGAAAAACAAAAAAAATATTTTCTAAAAGGTATTCATTTTCTTGATCTTTTCTTTGATTAGGACATTGCATCAACATTCCTGCAATTTATGGTAATGTAAATATGCCCAAATTAGCACAATAGCTAAGATATGTTATTAATTCAAAATCATGTTAAAAACAAAAGCACATAGTTTTCACATAGTGAAAAAAGGGCAAAGCAAAAAAAAAAAATGCATTATTTCATTTTATCTATGTTGGAAACATTAGTTGGTTCTTTTTAGTTATTTTGGCCAGTTTTGCAGTTCCAGAGCCACAGGTTGCAGATCCCTGAACGACTTTATAAAAAAAATGTAGGAAGAGGAAATAAATGTTGGTACAAACTATGCAGGAGAGCATGTAGTCATGTGAATGAAGGTGCTCTGCTCAGATGAGAGAAGAAGTATTTTTCCACCAACATGCTAAGTGCTATGTGTCACAAAAAAAATCGTATGGCTGCAAACCTGAACTCTGTATCCCCACAGTGAAACACGGAGGTGGTGGGATCATACTGTGGGCATGTTTTTTTTCTTCAAGACGCATCAATATTCAGGTCTTGATGTTTTCAGGAGCGCTCTAGCTGACTAAGCTTGAGCAATTTTTGCAACAAAGAGTTGCATTTTGTTTTTACCATAAAATTCTTTTCACTATGCTTTGAAATTGTTCACAGCTCTGTGTTCATCATAAAGAATTTTAACAAAATATATTAACTTTTTTAGTTGTATTGTGGCAAAAAAAAAAAGTCTGGACAAGTTCAAAGGGCTTAAATACTTATGTGTGAACTGGAAAAGAAAAACTTGCAGCCGCCTGTGTGAAGTCTTGTTGAATCCTTTTCTTTTTTTATAAAAAGCTAATGATAAAATCTGTTTCACGATGCGGAACACTATAAAGCTCATTAGTAGACCATCTGGTGTGTTTGCTCGTCGCTCCGAGTGGTCGGCTTAAATTGCTCTTGAAATGAAAAGATGACTCGGTGCTGGGTTAGGGTGGACAGGGACTACTTTAGACCTTTAGGAAACCAAATTATCCTGTCACGTTTACTGTGTTGCCCTTCAGGAGAACGGCATTGGACAACAGCCTTAAAATGCCAGTCTGGTTTAGAGGCTTGGACAGTACAGTTCTGTGTCAGAAAAAACCGAACAAATGGTGACATTTTAGATTAAAGCATGTTGCAACATTGAGGGCCTGAGGAATTTATTATGATTTGACAGCTAAATCGACTGGTATTCAACACAACGTAATGGGAGACATTTCTATCTAAAACTTTTGAAGCGGTGAACTTTCCTTCTGGAAATGAATCTGCAATAATTAAAATTTTAGAACTGGATTTATTTATCTTTCTCAAAAGATCAACAAATATGAAGGATGCACTTACATAGACCAATATTGTGGTTCTGGAAGCCATGGTCTGAATAATATGCAGTGTTTAGTCTAACAGATGATCTACTTCCCCGTTAAATGTATTTAGAAACAACTTAAAATGAATGAATAATGTGATAATTTTTACTGCAGTTTTACAATTTGATACTATAAATGGCAGCAGCCTGGGATCCTTCTCCAGCCTTCTCTCACGCTCCTCGTCTTTTTATTAGTTATTGCTCCAGTTACCGATATGTGCACATTTTTAAATATCACAAAACAGAAAATTGCAAACTAACCTTGAAATCTTCTCATTTTTTGTTTTATTGCCCTTGATGGAAAGACATATTTGCTGCTTGTTCAGCCATTAACACTTTACTCGTATTGTGACATTTTTAATATGTGAGACTAACCTGTGAAAGAGATATCCACAGCTCATTGTCATTTCATCAGAGGAGCAAGAGTCAAGTAGCAAAGTGGTCGGAACGTTTTTAATCCATGCATCTCATTTTATCGCTGCTGCTTCATCAGCTTACATGAACGATGTGCTCCTACTCTGCATGTATATGAAGTTGCTCCCTACTTACTTGACCTTTCTGTGTAATTTTCCCCTTTTCATGCTGTGCCCCATTTACTCTAATTCATCCCGATGTGACAATCAGACTAATTTGGATAAAGTTTGATGACGATTTTTATGTGAGGTGAATCATAACAGTAACATCTGTATGTGAACCAAATGATCTCCCGATTGCTTCCGCAGTAAGAGCGCCGTGTTATTTAATTATTTAACACTTTATGGAAAAGATGATGCAAATATACATACGTTATATGCTGTGAAAGAAACAGTACTTAACTCTTCATTAGAAAATCATTCATGCCATGATTTTTTTCTTTCTTCTTTTTTTGACATCCACCATTCTGACTGCATCATTCATTATACATATAGCTGCCTAATGGAGCTTGTGTTGCTCACTGGTGTGTGAATGTGACTACAGTGTCTGTGTAACGCTAACATAGAGCAAGTGGTGTAAAGGTGTAGCAGTGCTTAAATCATAACGCCTCTGGAAAAAAAACAAAACAAACGTATGCATGGGATTGCCCTGCTTTTACTTTTGCCTCATAAACCAGAATTTGGACAGTTCTCAGATTTTCACTTTTGATCCGGAATAGTTTCCTAATTGGTATTCTTTGTAATATGCGTAAATATCGCAAAACCCATCTTGGCAAATATATTGTTTACCTCATTAAAATTCCCAATGAAATATTAATGAGATAATCTTTAAACGACAACGTATCTGAAGACCTACTAAAATATTGAGGTCTGTTGTAGGAAGGAAAATATTAAAGACTAAGAAAAAGTTTAAGAGTTATGCAAAACACCATATGTGCAGATTAGATTGCATCTTATAGTCAATTATATTTTTTAAAGCATATTAAAAAGTTTATATTGCAGATTCATATCCAGTTAGTAAAAATCTCTTTGTAAACTCTAAAAGGAAATTTGGTTTCGCAAAAACAATGTGGTGTCCAAACATTTTGTCACATGAGTAAAAATCCTTCAGCTCAAAGTAAACAGCAAAAATAAATAAATGAAAGGCATATACACAAAAAAATATATCTGTTTAACAATAAACAAAATTATTGGATTGAAAAAAATTGTTTGTGTTTTGAAGAAAAGAGATCTTTTCATTATTGTAAATTCCAAAACATAATGAATTTTGAACTTTTCTGTTACTAAAGAAAGGCATTCAGTTTTCTAATTGTGTTTTTTTATTTTCTTAGACAAGGAAAACTTTTCTGTTTTCAGTAACAAGAGCAGGATATATCTTTCTTTGAAAACACTTTCCATATTTAGCCTAGTTTAATGAATTATTTAAAAGCAGATCTAGAAAAATCCAAGTCTGCATCAGTTGCCTGTCCCAATAGGGTCACATTTTCCACCATTCTAGTTGGGGCCCAAGGTACATAATTAAGATCCGCACTGACCGATGCATTGGATAGCCCCGATACAGTCCATAACTTTAGTAAGAAAGCAGGTGTCACCTTTTCTTTCAACAGTGTTGTTTCCATTTATCAATTTGCTGCAGTCCAGCTCTTCTGTGTATTTTGAGGACATGGATGACAAATGTCTGCACAGCATTTAAAAAATTATTTAAAATCTATGGGCATTAATTTTTAATTACTCCATTAGTTCTACTATGCCCTTGCCACGGATATAATGGCTTTTGTAGGACAAATAATTAGCAAGAGTACACTTTACCTTAGTGTTGTTCAGGTAAAATGTACCAGAGCAACACTCTTTATTCATTGCTTTAAGTCTTCCTGTCTCATCACTTATAGCTGTCCTGTAGGGACATCTGTATGCTGCCCAGATTTTTGTGACTAGGCTGACTACACTCTTTCATTCAAAGGGTGCTGGCAAGATCACAGCAGATATAGAAAACGACCATTATTTTATAAATAGAAGAAGAAGAATGGCAAAATGTGTTTAAAAAATACAGTGTCGGTAAATTCTGATATTTTCCGTACTTTCTCCAAGCAACAACATAAAGATCAAAATAGTGCTAACATACGATTTTGAAAGAGTTCTTTTTTTCTTCGTCTTTACGCCTGAACAGTCCACATAAAATACATCAATGCATTATCATTCCCCTATCAAGGTGCAGTGAACACATTATATTTCTGTGCAGAACAGTGTCTTTCATCTGATCTGATGAGGGCAAAGGTACAGGAGCGTTTGTATCAGAGCTGTGTTCAAGATTTAAGCCTCAAAATCAGGTAACTGCTGTTAATGCAGATGGGTCTCATTGTTTATATCCTTCCCTGATTTTATCAAACTTTATCTCATATCCTATTACTTAGATTCATATCCTCCTCCTCTGTGTCCTTCCGCTCCCTTCCTCTTTGACATTCACTCTGGATTATTGATAGGCAAAGAGATCTAATCTGTCCTCCCGTGTCGTCATATGAGGGCTTCGGCTGTGAAGGGGAGCAGACGAAAAACACTGCGTCTGATTACTTTAAATCATTGTTAACCTTTTCTTACTCTTCAATGTTCTGCATCTTTTTGGTCTGTTCATTGTATTCTGGCTTGTTCTACACCCATTTTATGGTTGTTTTCTGCATTAACTATCTGAGCTATAAGGTTTCCTTTTTACATTCTTCCAGTACGTGTTAAAATGTCCCACCTCTGTTCAATGCTTACTCTTCTTTTCATTTTCAGGGGTATTTTAAGTTGTGAAGAAAAAAAAAAACTAAACAAAAATAAAGTATTTATTCTAAATAAGAGATTTGACCACCGCTGGTGTGGAAGAAACACCATCTATGCACCTTGTCTTCTCTCTGTGACACATCAATGCCTGATCAATAGTTCTGTCTGACTTTGTGAATGTGCTTGGTCTTCCAGAGTTGTTTTCCTTCGCAGCTGTGCCCACAGAGAGGAAACTGGCATTTATCATGTCAGCAGGGCTACGTTCTCCCAGGATAGCGCTTCTGCCCAATTTGTAGAATCATAAACGAAATGCCATCCCCACCTGTGTGCCGGGCAGCTCTGTGCATCCTGAGGCATGGCTGCCCTGTGATTCGATTCCTGCGTTTGCTCTTCATCCGCACGGCCTTCTCTCTGTAGCTTTGCTCAGCCTCAATAGCCTGGATGCATGCCGATAGAAACTCCACAGATGTATGACTGTGCGACTTGGCATGTGACTCACAGTAACGCGTGTACGGCAGTGCTGACCTTCATTCTTGGTGGTATGAGGGAATTTAGCTTGCGTGTGTGCATGCTGTGCCACGATGAGAGTTGAATCTGTGCTTGTTTACTATCATCCAATTATTTACTTGCTTTCGTGACACTGATAGTTAGTGAAAGGTAAACCTTAGCCCCATCCTCGGCGAACGCTCCCTGTCAGAGTGGATAATGGGCTGCAGTGCATAATGTGAGCTATCACGGGGTTCTTGAGTATATTCAAAGCTCTAAACACATCCCGGTCTTCTTGCTTATTCAAGAAGAGTAATTTCAAGGTTTATTCATTGGGTTCAAACTGGGTTCTCGTGGACTAGGAGTGTTGAAAGGTCCACTTACTTTACCAGCAGCATGCAGAAATATTAGTGTGCTCAAAGCAGTAGTTGGGACACCAAGCGCAATGTGTTACACAAGCATTTAAAGGACTGCATTATGATGTTTCACACTGGAAGATTACAGGGTGACTGCACACATTTATGTATTACTTATGCTGCAAATAGAATGCTTTTTTTTTTTTTTACTGGGTTGAATGCAAAGTGTTGGAGCAAGTAAATACCAATATCAAGCAGCTGAAATGCACCATGGTATCCTCTACATGTTGCCCAAAGTATGGTGGATAGACCAACTGCCTTCCTCTCAATGCAAGAGGGTAAAGTTAATGTGAACTGCTAGGTTGATGCCTGAGTTATCGAAGAAAAAGGAATCAGGCTTCTGCAGAAGAGCCTACACAGCAAAAATAGACTGCTTTAGACACTCTTTGGAGTCAAATGAGTAATGCTGGATGATGCCATGTTAATCTACTCTGGGATTTGGCTCGAAACGACCTTCCAGGGTGCCGTACCTAACAGCTTAATTACCTTTGCAAAAGGGAATACCTCTGAGATTTGGCTATCCTTCCTGCACAGCAGATAGGTTGTTCAGTCAAGAGGAGGTGATATGAGGTTACACTTCACTGGGCTGAGTCGCTTTGACCTTCCTACCCTCTGTACGCTCATGTAAAGCTTTCTGTGACCCTTTGCCCTTGGTTTTTGGCACTTCTTGTTCCAACTCCCAGGGATCCTATGCAGTCTTTGAAAGTGTGGAAAAGTATGGAATATGGTTGAATCTCTTCCTTAGTGGACAAAGGCCAGCATGAGATTTGAATTCACATGGTTTAATAACATTGAGTAAAAAAACAAAACAAAACACATTTTCACAGTATTTGTACAAAATGTCTAAAATGAAGTCTTTAACATTATCTAATAGTTTCTATTTAAAACCAAAAATCAGTAGTCATTCATATTGCTTCTAAAATTAGTTATTTAACACGTATAGTCATAAAAATCCTACTTGCTACATTAATTAATTGTTATATTAACTTATACATTTAAAAAATAATATCTTTTTTTACTTTTACATTTTAAAATTAAATTTGGAATACAGACCTGCTAACATTGTGGTTTTTAAAATGTTTATTAAATGTCTAGTAAATAAGTCGGGCTATCTGCTCAGGGATAGCAGTCCAACTGCGTAACAGACATGTCACTCAAACCTTTACAACCGAAGTTTTAAAAAGTATTGATTTAATGAGAAAAGAGTGACACTCCTTTAGTTTGGACACCATGGCAGTGAGTGTTTTAAAAACACTGTTCTTCAATACAAGAAAAGTCTGTAGGCAGACAAGTTTGTCCTTGCTGGTGAGAGTCTGTGTAGTGGCCTTCATGTAGCCAGGGCTGTTAAACTGTAACAACAATATGGTGTAGCATTTTAATGGTTTTGAAACTATAGCTTTTTAAAACCTTGGAATGTCTTGAAACATTCTGATAAATGTTTTATACCTGATTCCAAGACATCACAAATATGCATTAAAGAAAATTGACGACAGCAAAAAAGTGTTTGGGTTTCTAGACCTAAATCCTTATTTCATTAAATGAAAAAAAAATAATCTAATGAAAGTGCTGGGTTATTGACAGAGAACTCACAGATAAATGCAAATCCATTAAAAAATCATAAGATGGAAATTTCAGTGCTTTTTTTTTTTTTGGTCTCCAGCCAAGGGATGTCCAACTCCATTCCTAAAGAGCCGGTGTCTTGCAGTGTTCCAGGTTCAATGCACTTTAATCAAATAAACCAGGCTTCTGCAGAACTTGATATTCTGAGGAAGTAATTCAGACATTACTTGTGGCTTGTTGGAACAGTCACATCTGAAATATGAAGGACAACAACTCTCCAGGACTGAAGTTGGACACCCCCAGTACACCTGACCCTTGTAGATCAGGATTTTAACATTGCTGTGGTCTTAGCACGACACTCAGGAGGTGTGCAGCAAAGATCAGGGTCGGACAGCAGGGAAGCGGGAAAGCGGAGAAGCGGGCGGTTGTCCCGTCAGACTATCACTTTCCGAAACCACACACACACAAACACACACACACACAAAAAAATCTCATAAAAACGCGCATGGAGTCACTGCGACCGCACCGCATAGAGCAGAAAACTCCTGGAGTCTAAATGACCCCGTCTCTTACTGCTGGAGTGTTAAACTATACCTGTGGTTCTTAACCTGGGTCTGGTTTAAATTCAACAAAACTATAACAAACAAAAGCGATTTTACAGACAAAAACCATGCTTTCAAGAATCTGATATGTAATATTCTCATATCATAAAATTTTACAATCTTGATCTAAATCAGCTCCACTGCCAAAAAAATGTGAAATGTTCCTTTATCTTGCTATCAGATTGGAAGCCAACTGCGTTTTTCATGATATACTGAGAATTTCAATAAAAAACACTGCATAAAATTATTATGAAAGGAAGTCTGAACAGTCCTCTTTTTTTACCTTTTTTTTATCTAAGCACAGCGATTTAATTGTACACAGTTAAAATGAATCCTCTCTTTACTAGTATAGTTTTCTTTTTTATTAAAACATTACATTCTGACTCCCACCGCACACTCTCCATCATCCCTCGTCCTACCGCCCCCTCTCTTGGGGGGAGGTGATAAAAGTCACTCACAAGGGCACTGAGAGATAATACAACACTAGATGGTGACAAATAGGACAGTGGGGACTTGGCAGCTGTCCAGGCTCATCGTGCGCACGTTCTGGCAGACGAGGAAAGGTGAGAGATAACACCCGAGTCTGATTGAAATCACAAAGACATAACGAAATTTAGCAGAACCTAAATAAACGTCAGCCCCATTTTCTTAAAGCTTGCGGTCTCGCTGCCTTGCCGCTTCAAAGGGGACATTAGTTTGGCTGTGTGGATATTTAATTATCTTTGGCTGATCTTAAATTCTGTTTGGTATCTTGTGCCAGAAGGTTAAGCCAACTAAGTCCATTAAAGTCTGCAGAATGAGTGCTTTGCCTTCATTTTTATGACCGCTTTAGGAGAGGGAGTCCAGCACTGTGGAGAGATTTAGATTCCAATAGATGAGAGCGGTCATAATCCAGCAATTCTTCATTTTAAAGGTTATGTCTATTAAGTGCGGAATCATTGTTTATTGGCAGCAAAGTTTTGGCTTGTAACATCAACGTCTCATCCTCCCGAGATCTTTTTACCTTGATACAGTCAAGGTTGGTTTACAGGAATCCAGGACTAATTTAAGCTCAACTCCCTCCTTCTCCTTCTTGTCAGTCTCGCTCCCGCTTCTCTGCTTCCTCTTGTCTCTTTCTGATAGATTGGCAGGTCTTTAGGGTTTTAAGGCGCTTAGTTTTCCGTGTTCCTTCCTCCTGTCTCCCGCCGTTAGGCTGACTGGCAGTAATTATATATGAGTTGGGGCCTGGTTGATCCCGACGACCCCAAGGACGTGACGACAATAAAAAAGACAGAGAAATGCAAAAAGATTACAAGAAGGGGAAGAAAAAATATAAGATAATGAAAAAAGGAGTGCACCGCGTAAGACAGCGAGGCTGAACCATGCAGAAAAAGGAAGTCAGGAATGATGCACATCTCTGCAGAGTAAGAAATAAATGGAGGGAGATAGGCTGGACAAGGTTACACTTCACTGATTCCTGACAGGGATTTTTCTTTTTCATATTCCCTTTCTTCCCCCTTGTTCCTTCCTGCATCACAGGTATGGGAACTCGGTATTCATCGTTGTTCACTCGAGCGGCCTTGTACGCTAAGAAAACGTGTTTTTGTCTTCACTCCTCTCAGCTGCAGCCAGGTGCTTCTCCTCAAAAATCAACTGTCTTCCAACAAGTTTCAGTGCTCTGCTGTTAAATTGTGAAGTAAAATCAGAAGATTTGTTTTTCCCTTTATGGATGAAGTTACATTTCTATATGTGTTTTTAGCAGTTCTGTCTTCAAATACAGCCATCTTGCATGGTTATAAATGTATATTCAGCAGTCAATGGCATTAATGATATTAGTTTGAAGCTTTTCTTTCCTGGGTGGAATGGTCGTAAAACACAGACCTTTTCATAGTTTCCTGTGTGTTTTACAGTGGGCTGGACTGTTTCTTTGTAACAAGAAAATCCTGTGAATTTCTCCATAAAGTTTGCATGTGAATGTGTGGGTTCTGTCCAGTGACTCCAGTTTTCCCCTGCAGTCCAAAAACAAGAATGTTAATTAATCCCTCTAAATGGTCCTTATGTAGGTGTGTGTGTGTGTGTGTGCATGTGTTGTCCTGCGATGGACTGGTGACTTGGTGTACTCTTGCCCAATGACCGCTGGAAATAGACACCAGCCTCCCTGCGATCCTGCTAGAATAATCAGAAATTGACGATCAATGGATTTTTTTGAATTTCTGAGCTTATTTTAACCAGGACACCTTCTTTTTGTTTATATGAAGTCCAGAAGAGTCTTAAATTTAACTCTCATTCTTGTTGAGAGAGAAAAATGCACTGAGGAAAATGAAATTAAGTTTCCCCTGCTCTCCTGAAAGCGTTCTCTTACATTGTTCTCTTATAAAGATTTTTCTTTTTTACATCAGAAAGAAATGAAAATGACATTTGTTACGCCTTGTTCCACTTTTAGTTCTATAATCAGCAAATCTCTTTGTCTCAATAACCATATTCACATGAGCTGACAAGATTTGAAAGGGAAGTTCAATTAACACAAAAGAATTGGATACCGCTTTGAATATGCTGTGAGTCTGCAGTTACTTGTACTTGCAGACTCGTAATAAACTGAAATCATCTCCTGCATTTTCTCAACCAGCTGCAGTGCAGTCAAAATGTCGTATATCGTTGTTTTTACAACACTTATCCATTTCAATTCTGTTCAGGCTTGCAGCTCACATTCGTTTTATTCATTCCAATTTTCAGGCCTGTAATCGAGAAATCTATGCGAAAAGGAGTGTTAAAGACAGCATGCAGAAGACAGCGCAGAACTGATCTGAAAGTTGGTGAAAAGTAATAATATTTCTGTGAGAATATGAACTTGGGCCTCAAACCAAAACACAATGTGCCACATAGAACAAAAAAAAAACTAGTTTCCAGTGTCTCCAGCTCAAAAGTGAGTTCAGAAGGTACAATTTATGTGATTTTTTTTCTTTTATAGGGAGCAAATCATTAAAAATGCCATGAGAGCAATAAAAACGTAGCAGCCTTTCACCTAACAAAGTGATTTAAAATCGCTCTGTGGTTTGCTACAGTGACAAATAACTGATGAATTCTGAAACGTTAAATTCTTCTAAGAAGTAATGCAGTTGTTCAAATATCAGCTCTGGCTCTGACCAGCATTTTTGTTTTTTCTTTTCTTTGATTCAAGCAGGCACCGACACTCGCGTCTATTTATATTCTTACATTTACATCACATCATGCAACACATTTTAAGCCCAACTGCAGATTAACTGCAACTTAGCCTTCAGTTAGGTCTTTGTGTCGAAAACATGAAATTTTCCCCCCAAAAAAGGATCCAGGAGCTAATGTTGCACTGCTAGCTGGAAGCAAAGTAAAAATACTGATATCCATTCAGACAGAAGCTGCCATCAAATTCATTGTTGTCTGAGCCTTTTCCTGGCTCAGACAATGATATATATAAAAAAAAGAGAAACAGAAAAATGCAGGATGGACTAGGTTTCTCAGCTGATCAGGAAAAGCCTTGGGATTCCCCTATGGATGGACGGATGGAGTCTTTCTATAAAATCTCTGCTGACTTGCTACTAGAGTTGTCACCGTGGCATGAACTGTGTTATGTCCTATCCCTCGCTGTTGTGTTGTTCCTTGTTTGGAAGCCAAGTCTCCTGTGCTATATAATCCTTTGACACAAAATATATTTCCAGTAGTGACTGCCTTTGATGGGTGACGAGACCCATCAAAGGCAGCTCTATGTACGAGCTGTTCAGCTTCGTACATAGAATCTTTAGTTTGTGGGGGGTTTTTTTTGTCAAGAACACAATCCACTCCTCGTTCATAACGGCAGACAGTGGCGCTGTGCAGTTCTGGAAGACATGGCGTTATTCTACTGTGGGGGCGACTGTGGCTCAGTAGGAAGATTTGAAAGTTGTGTGTGTGATTTCGGCTTCCCCCTGTCACATGTCAATGTGCAGTCCCATTGGACAAGGCGCTTTTGTTGTTCATGTAGGAATGAGTGTGATTAGGTGAATGTGGCTCTAGGGTGAAGAGCTGTAAGCGGTCGCTATGGCTGGAAAAGCTTTTGATATAAATTAATTTAATTTACCATTTTTATACATATAGAGTAATGCCTTCTTGCTTTAGAAAGACAGGCCTTTCTAAGGGTCTAGTTGTGTCTAAACACTGTTTTAAAATTAAATATCTGCTTTAGAGAACCTAGAACAGGTGTTTGTGATTTATTTGTTTCATTCTTTGAGATGATGTGGTTGTTTGGCTATTTGATAAACACACTTTGCTCTTTTACATGTACTCAAATATTTACTTTTTATTTCTGTATCTGTATTAACCACTGATTATTTTTATTCATTTCTGCTCCATGGAGCCTTTTTTATTGAACAATGCAGCCACGTATAAGTGATTTACCAGATACTGGCTGTCTGTGGCACAGTCGGGTTGCTATTAACCCCTAATAAATGGGCTTCTTGCCAATCCATCCAGGCATGAAATAACACTGCAACTCATGCTAGATGTTATTACTATTCACTGTCTTTGGTTCTCTTGACAAATGAGTTTTGGGCCTAACAGCAACTCGCTTGTGATTTAACACTTTTAAATAGATTCCCAAAGATCTTGAGGTAATGTTTCTCCTCCTCTTTAATTCACATTACATTGCATTAAATTATCCCATAGGGGAAGAAAAGCCCAATGACTCCATTTCACTATTGGATAATAGCTCTGCTAGAGATGACAAACCACAGGTCAGATTTGATTCAAAGTGCATCAAATGCCTCATGGCGTTCGCTGAACTGCACTTTGACCCTAAGCTGACAAGTTGTCTGCTTCGCCGTGTCACAGCCAACATGTCGGTCCATCCATCCAACATTCCTGAGAGAGCAGGGTGAATGAAGGACAGAGAAGAGGAAGTGTGGAGGGCAAGATGAGTGACACACATCCCATATATTCATGATGTAGGGGTTATATAAACAGGAACCAGTCTGGTAAGAGAGTTACTTTTCCAGAAATGATGTGCTCCCTCTTTGAATATGCACTCAGCATAATTAGAAATCACAGTGAAGTAGCTCAATCTCCCAGAATCATCATTGCATCAGCCGTCTGTCTGTTTACAGCGAATCTAGAGTTGGTAAGCAGTGTGCATACAATTAGAGTAAATGTCAATATCACTTGTTGTAAAGATTTTATGTGAGCAAAGGTAGAAAAATGCTGATTGGCTAAAATTCTCCCTTTCTCTCCTGACCAGCGGCGTCCAGCTTCAGTTTTTGCCGTGCCTCCCTGGAGCACACGGTGTCTGCTGAGGAGCTGAGCTACCAGCTGCCGCGTCGGGCCGGAGGCAGCAACCTGACCTGGCACGACGGCCGCGGCCAGAAGACAGCGCACACGCGCACCGTCAAATTACTGCAGCAGCCGGGCACAGAGGGCATCCAGGTAGAAGCATTTCTGCACAAACAGAGCAGAAGCCGAGTGCATCCGGTCCATGAAACTAACCCCAAGTGGCGGTTTTGCTCGCAAAATGAGGTCAAACATATTTCGGCAATCAAGTGCTCTTTAAGATTATCCCTTATCAGAAATATGTTTGGCATTCTCAACCATCTTTTTTCTTCTTACACCCCACTGCTCGCATCCACTTCCATGTCCCACTCCAGTGTCCTACAGTCAATGCAGTAATTTCCGATTTAAATATCAGAAACAAAACATTTTCTCTCAATGAAAATGCCAAGCAGTCTCCTTGGCTTTTAGCACCACAGATCAGAGATAAACTTCCGAATATCTGGGTATTGATGTGTGGCTTTGGTAGGACCTAAATGCATATTAGACCGAAGTGATTACGGACAGATTTTATTAGTAGTAAACTGAAAGGAACCTAAAGGAACTCAAGTAAGCGCAACAGAAGAAACCAGCAGTGAGACAAAACGGTGATCATAAATACTGTGAAAGTGTTGTTAGTGGCGTGGAAACCAGGTGAGAGAAAGTGCTGAGCAGGAAGCCTAACACCAACTTAAAAGCATAAAATTACAAATTTAGCTTATTTTCACAAGATTGTGAATAAATGTTAAAGTTGTGGCACACCAGTACAGCCACAAGATCATAATAGTGCAAAAGAAGCATCTGCATTGCTTACTTCAGTCATTGTTTATATCCGGTTTTATCCCATCTGTCTTCTTCTGGTCAAAAATTATGATACGTTTCATGTCCATGACATAAAAGTTGGACAAAATGTGATATGAACGTTCTGACTGATGCGCCGAAAACTCTCAGATATCGTATCTGATTTAGTACCACATGTAAAAGTGGAATAAATCACATCTTTGGGGGGGTGAAGCGATTGGAACTGGGCCGTTCAGACTATCATGAAAAAGTCGGGTTTGGATCATCGGCATAAAAAAAAAAAAAATCATATTTTCGTTGCATTTTCCTGTTGTGTGAATTTAGCCGTACTTATAGGAAACAGAAAATCACCAAAATAAGTGGAATTTAAGGACTTAGATTTTGTTATCTTTTGCAAGTTTTAAGAATTATTAACCAATTGAAAGTGATTCTGAAGTCCTACCTGGAGCCTTATGTAGTACATTTTCTTATTAGTTCAGTTTCAAACCAAATTGAGAGATCTACTTGTGAGATGTCATTGGAGATGAGCCAAAATGTTCAGTATCAGACGCGCACGTCCCCAGATCAAATCTCAACCTTGCCAGAACGCTTAACAGCTACCAGCTTGTACATATTGCTCCCTGATCTTGGTTGATTTTGCAGTGGGAGAACCACCAGAGAAGAACGGGTTATGTAACAGTCGCACAAGTGCTGATGTAATGGTGCTTGTGCGGTCTAAGTGAGTCAGAAAGCAAGAGATGATGTTTAATGTTAAATATGTCTGAAATATTTCTTTATTTTACAGATAAATGTTTCTCACCAGGGATTTGAAAGCAATGAGTTTAAACACCAGATATAAAACTCATTTGAGTGCCGTCAGGCATGTGAGGAATATTTAGTGGCTTATCATCGTAGCGATTCCATGCAGGGAGCCTCTCGCACCATTTAGTTGGAAACACTGCTTTATTGAAACTTTAATTCCTTCCAAAGCAAATGAGAAGTGAATCAAAATGAAAAATGACTATATTAGAGCGGATTGAATGCGTCGGACCTAAAGCGGCATGTGAATCAACTCCCTCTTTTCCATTTAAATATTCAAATGACAGAGAGCAGATAGCCCCGTGGATGTCCTTTCTTTCGTTTTTCCGACCGCTTTTTGAGAAAGTTTGTTATTCAGAGGCTGCAAAACATGCACACTGTACTCGGTTTGTTTAATAATTCATAAAAGAGAGTCCTCTTAGCTGCAACATCTGTAAAAGGCTTAATAAGAGACGAGTGAAGAGCTGTTTCCGTGTGATTACACAAAGCTTGGATAATTAAAGCTCCTTTATACCATGAGAACTAAAGCTTATCACTTCCTTGTGGCGACAAGCTTCTTTTTGCATTATTTAACAAATGAGAGTGGAGTCCAGCTCCACGAGGTGCGTCTGCGCATTTTCAAAACACCACGGTCTCCGCTCATATAGCTGTAATGATAAGAAACGCGTGTTTATTGGGGTGCAAGTGTGCGCGCGCGTGTATTGTGTTAACTGCTTGTGTGTGCATGCGGTCCTCTCAGGACGGATGATTAGATTATTCTCCATTAAACTGGCTGGGCACACACAGGCCTTAATGAGGGAGCCGTTTAAGTAAAACACGGCTCAGTTTCTGGATGTAAGGTAGGACCTGGGGAATCCTTCTTATGTGCTTAACAAAGCTGATAAAGCACGTTATGCATCGCTGTGCAAACTCCCAGGCAGGGGGTGATGAAAGATAATGATGGGCGAGGAAGGAGAGGTGGTGATGGTGGTGGTGTTTATCCATGCACAAACATGATTGTTAGTATCAAAGATGTCCACAGCCTCTAAGTGTCACTGGTTCAAATAGAGTGTAGCGACACATACGGTCACTAACAACCATATATCCTGTTTTCGGTGATTTAGAAGAAATAGGACAAAGGTGTAAGCTAAACAAATTACAATTATCCAGACCATCCAGTAACAAAATTATTTATTATTCTCTTTAACTGAGTTTAACTGTGTTTTTGGTTGCTGGATGTGAACCAATACACCGACCTCTCTGCTAGCTGAATTATTATTTTTTTTCCAAATAATGAGCTACTGTCTCATCGGTGCACCTTCTGTGCCGACCGTGCCTTGGCTGCTGTTTGGATAACCAGATGGGGGCTAAGGGAGGGTTTTCTGCGCGTGGCTCATTTTGCTGTCTGCCACACAGCTTGTGGGTGAACGTTTAGATGAGACCGGGGACTAGGTGGAATAACAAAGACACAATTTAAGAAGTCTCCTTTTCTCTGAAGCAGGACTGAGCTTGTTACAGGAAGCAAAGCTCCTTCTTCGTGCGCTAATTTGCTTTGCCTTGGTGGGCGAATAAGAAAGACTGCTCTGTGATTATTTTTTCCCTTCTCATTACCGAGTGCCGTGGCTGACCTTTTGAGCTGACACTGACACAAAGAATTGAATTAATGGAGAAAACACACATGCATGTAATTTGCAGTCCTTTTTTTTATTATTATTAGAGATGACATCTTTTAGTCAACTCTTGTCTGTATTATCTCTAGTCTACTGTATTCTCACCACAGTTCTAAATTTTTTCCGTATAAATATTTACAATGTTTGTGGGGATTTTTTTTATATTTAGTATTTTACCTTTAAGTGATGGTGTTTATGCTGCTTCTCTCTTGGCAGAGGGCCATTTCTCAGAATGTGAGTGGTTTATATTATTATGGCTGGTTTATACGCACCATTTCTGTTCTTTCTAGTGACATGGAAGCACATGCTTTTGAGGAGCATTTTCTCTTGTTTAGTTTTGGAGCTAGGTAAAGTCTGAAAGCCCTTCAATTTTTTTTTTACAAGCATTTGCACGGTTCAGTATAAGTAGAGAAAAAAACATTTTTGCAAAATGGTTGGAATCGACTTGCGAAAGCCAAACTTTGCAGTTAAAATTTAAAATGGGAACATACTATTTCTAAATTTCTTCTTATGCTCCCAGTTGTTGACAGGTTTTTTTTCTGCAGCGCCGTCCACTGCAGCTGCCCTTATGACATGACAGACAGAGATTAAAGTCTCAGTGGGATAAAACAAAGCATCTTCCTGACTCTCCATTCAGTCTACCTGTTACCTGCCGAAGGTCTGGCTCTGTCTTGGTCTGTCGAAGCCCAGCTAAGTCACAGACTTTAATAGTTTCCGCCATCTGTGTTTCCTTTGACGTAATTGCAAACATCCCACTGATGATAACAAATTCCGTCACTTAGTTACTGCATTTGCATCAAAGAGCTTTGTATTGTATTATTTTGTCTGCATATGGAGTCACAAAATCATGGAAATCACACAGCCACCTGCAGGGAACCTCGTGGTCGACTGGCTGACGAGTTCTGTGAAGCTAATGATCACCTCGGTTGTTTAAAACCGCGATGATGAAGTGCAGAAAACAGACAGACACACACACACACACAAAGAAAATAAGAGCTGCTGGGCAAAGAGCCAGAAAAGCTTGAGCCTATATTGTCCTTGTCCTGGCACTCAGTGATGTGTTGCACTCTTCAAGACACATGTTTGACTCATGCTAAATAGAGAGCTTTGCGAAAATCCCATCTGGCTCTTTGTCCACCCACTGAGAGGCTGCTCATATTTGCATGAGTGCAAACCTTTTTAAACACTCAGAGTCCCGGGGACAGGCGAAAACAGAGCTGCACAAAAGCTGGCCGAGGTTGACGGTTCACACACTTCCACAAAGTTACTTACACAAGAACAGTCAAGTAGACACTTGACAAAAAGCCACTGGAGCATTTACAGAATCACCATGACACACTTAAGCAAAGGCATGAGACTGGACTGAGCAGGGCGAAGTAACGGGGTGCTAAACGGTGGAATCGACGCTGCCAAGAAAAGGGGAGCCGAGGAAAGTTTCTGTGCAGAGAGGGACGAGGGAGGAAGGAGGATGAAGGAGATATGTCGGATCATATGTCATGATCTGCCAGGGTCTTTGGGATCAGAGAGACAGATTGCAGATCCAACTCTATAATGACAGCAGAGCAAGAGTTCGATGGGCACCAAAGATTGGGGAAAGGGAAGGAGTTGTTTGGTCAGACAGCAGATTGCAGGGATGATAGAGGAGGAGTGTTTAGTATCCTGCTGAGGAATGAAGTGGCACCCGGAGAAGATTTACAGCCGAGAGAGAAAGTAAGAAGGCAGTACATGATATGCATACCACAAAAAAATCAATCTATTCATCCTTGTACAGTAGAATTTTTACTGCTGATTAGCATTAGATCAATCGTCAGTCTCACGCAGGGTCTAACAGACAGCCATCGGAAGAGGTGTGTTATCGGTTGCAAAGAATGAATTTAGCAGATTCTCCACGCTCTCTTGACTTCCAGCTAATCCCTAATTAACTACACACGAAGACACTGCAAACACACACACACACGCGCGCACACAAAATTACTAAGGGAGGACAAAGCTCACAGAAGTCAAGGTAATGCACAGACCGAACAGACGAGAAGATGGAAAAGGAAAAAAAAAAAAAGATGTGGAGTGAGAGTGTCAGGCGGAGCAGCCTGAGATTTATGTGAACTGAGTGGAGGAGGATATGGGACATGATAGATCAAAAGGAGCAGTGAATGGCAAAAAATGCTGTTTCAGTACACAAACAGAATGATCAATGGGAGAGTACTGAGAAAGTCAGAGTTTGGGATGGATGGGTGGAAATGCACAAAAAAATACTCTGAAATACTGATATATAAACCTGCATATTTTTTATCCAGAATTTATTGGAGGGCTGCAAAATAGTTTCAAATGATCTAACCATGTTTGTTTTTAGCCTACATCAACCAACTCCTACTTTGAAAGCTTGACACTTTCTCCTTTCTGGAATTCATTCGTAATTCTTTGAGTAATACTGTACCTATTAAAAAAAAAAATGCAGTCAGACCTTTTCAACTATTTCACATTTTCCTCATGTTACAACTTCAAACGCCAATGTAGTTTTGGGGGAATTTTCTGGAGCGAGGAGATCAGATGAAAGGCCCATGATGGAGGAAATACAGAAATCCACAACTCAGGCGGGAGGATCTGTCAGCTGTGGGTGCTGAGAGATCCATATATGTGGCCTTTATGGAAGAGTGTCGAGAGGAAAGCTTTTGTAAAAAGAAATCCATAAGAAATCCTATTTATAGTTTCCCTCAAGCCATATAGAGGACACAGTAAACACTTAGAGGAAGGTGCTATAGTCAGAGAAGGAAATCAGACATCACAGTCTATATATTTCTGTAAAAATAATATTGCTTTATCTTTATAATGAAAGTGGTGCTGGCAGCATTATGCTGTCGGGATGCACTCTTCATTACAGAGTTGATAGGAAGATAGATGGAGGGCGGTACGAGAAGAAATCGTGGCAGAGGTTCATTTTCAGCAGAACAACACTTTAATTACTGTTATTGTCTCCAGTTATTTAACACCTTATTACAACCAATCAGGAGCTTCGTTAGCTGTACAAAGCGTGCTTGAAATAAAATATCTCTGATACCTGGTCTGATAAAGTTTCATTGATTATTTCTGTGCATAAGCTGTATTTTTTTTATTCATTTATTTATCTTTTTTTGCATAATGTCTTGAGACATTTGTTGTGAATTGGCGTTATATAAATAAACTTAGTTACCAAGTGTTACATTAAAAAAACAGAATAAGAACCTGTCATATAAGAGTTTGTCTTTCTCCAGACAGATTCACATTTTTCTGCGACTGCCAGCTTTTTTTCCCCCCCTTTTTCTTCCCAGTCCATATCATCAACATTTTATAGACCGCCTCAGCAGATGCAGCCTCTGCCGGGCCCCCTATCCTTTCCGTCGTTCTTCTATATGTAACAAATGAGGGACCTCCTCCAGCTGGACAGAAGTAGGTCTCAGGAGGAGCTGGGAGGTAGCAAAGGGTGAGCAGAGACGAGACAGAGCTGGCCAGAGGAGATGCAGTCTGATGGATGGCCAACAAATGGAGCGAGAAGAGTGAGGGATGGAAAAAAGAGAGAGACAGAGGGATGATTGGGAACTATTATTCCATTTCCCTCTTGTCTGGCTTCTTGATGATGAAGGCCATTATTCACACTCAGAGTATAGCTAACTCTTCAGCTCACAGCATTCCCTCCCTTTTCTGTCCTATTTTATATGCGCTCACCTTTTCTGTCTGTTTCACTGAATGCCATTTGCTACATTTTGATTATAAATGTACACGTAAATCTGAAACAAACGTAAACCTATGTACTTTATTACGTCTGCCATTATGAACATTCTTAATCCATATAATAACATGGTTTTGGGTGACAGCTTAAACTTTTCTAGAAAGGCTGAGAGAATAAAACTGTTCCACACTGGGTTAAGTTATTTGGTTAATTTTACTCATTTGCAATGTCAAAATGATAAAACTGTCTGGTTTCCTGTTGTATAAGCAATAATTATCCTCTGTTTATCTTATTTAATCATCCAGAGGAGTAACCAGTCCCACGTCTTCTCGAATTCGATCCCAGCTAATGACTGGGCTCAGCTGTACATTTTCTGACGCCGACTTGCTCAGAAATATGTGTGTAATTGGAAAACAGGCACACTGGAGAGGGGAAATGCAGATGTTTTCAATTAAGTCCAATAAAGCAGATCACACTTGGTTGACCAGCCCTTAAGATTCGATAGCTTATTAAAAGGGAAGGTAATTGAAGCTGCATGTACAAATATACAGCGCTTGCTGCATGGGAGCCAAATTGAGATGTGCAGCTTTTCTGCAAGCTGACCATTCTGTTCTCAGTGAAAGTGTGTCTGTGTTACATTTGTGCATATGACATTTCAGCATACTTAATCTCATTAAACGCAGTCAGCTATCGAGCGCAACATTTGGCAGCCGTTCAGTGCTTTTCCGCTGAAAATAAGCCAAAGTCTTTGTTTTAGAGTCAACTCAGCCAGAACATAATTGAATGGATTAGCTATGAGAGTAAGTAACTTCTAATGAGAACTGAGGGGACAGGGTGATCGTTGTGTTTTCTGGCCTTCTGAACCGGTTGTCACTTTGTAATATCCAAATTAATTTCCTGCAATCGACTCGTGCAAAGGAAGGGCCTGCGTTGGCTTCAAGCCCGTGTCGGTTAGTGAGCGGAAAACAAGAAATGCAAAAAGACAAATGAAAGTGAAACTGTTAGATAAAAATCTTAGAAGAAACACCGTGAGCAGTTTATGTTTTAGTATTTTTTTAATACAGCGTCCCTCTTAATCAGGGGTTGTGAGGTGAACATAAGACGCTAATTCAAATTTAATTCAACATCTGTTTGCCTGTTTATGCCCACAAGCTTTCAAACCTTAATCTCACTAATGAATCAAGCTGCATGGGAGCTAATTGTGTTGATTAAATTTGTTCTGTATAAAGCAAATTATACCAATTTCTTTAAGATTATACAAGCAGAATAAATCAGAAAAAACATTTTTGGTTTGGTAGAGTTAAGGAAAAGTGTCAGTCAATATTGCAATTTGTTGGCAATTAGATGACTGTTTTCCTATTACTATTTTCCTGTCTCTGGTTTACACTACTGGGAGTAGTTTTCTTTAAAATTGTGGTATTTGAATGCATCCCTTCATCTTATTTCAGCATGATGTGACAATCCTGCATGGTGAAATGAGCTACATCAGTTACTGCATGTGCAGTTTAACTGGGAAAACAGAGCTGTGTTTCAAATCTCGTATGAAGACTGAGATACAAACATACTCAGTTGCTGTTTTGTGTTTCAGCTGCATCCGGGTGAAGCCTTCACCGTCTATCACACCAGTCCTACGCTGTCCTGTCTGTCCAAACCTGTGGTGCTGTGGACTCAGCAGGATGTCTGCAAGTGGCTGAAGAAACACTGTCCTCACAACTACCTGACCTACGTAGAGGCCTTCTCCCATCACGCTATCACAGGTGCAACACATGGCAGAAAGATGCAAGCACGCCGTCTTTGCAACGCATTAAATGACATGAAGTAACTGTGATCGTTTGTACTTTTTTGTACGACTGTACAAAAAATGTGCAGTATCAAAATATTATTGAATATTAAGTATTTTTCTTAGTATTGTATCGAGTTTGAAATTATAGTATTATGATAAGCCTAGAAATGTTTCAAATTGGTGTACCGCTTTTACCAGTGGGTATTTGTATTTCTATGAGAATATTACTTCTGAGTGTTCCTCAGAGTAAACTATCTTAGAAATTATTCCATGACCTTTAGAGGTTTTTTTTAATACACAGTTTAGATGTATTTTTCTATTAAGGCACATTAAATGAATGCATTAAAATGCTAATAGGTGTCACATGGGTCTTTTTTTTTATCCCACAACATAGTTTTTCAGCTTGAAGGGGATTTAAACTCAAAAATCTGCAACTGAGATTTAAAGTCTTCATTGTGAGGTGACTTAAAGGATAAAGTCTCTATATTAGGTGAAGATGGGCAAAGCTGCAGAAAGAAAACAGAGTAATAATAAGAGTGTATTTGTTACAAAGTAAAAAAAAAACCCTACAAAAGCACATGCAGGCACCTCTACATTTAAAAACATACTGCCACCAGATCCAGATCCAAGACTTGCACACATTTCTTCCAAACCTTGAGAGGCCAAATAGTATTTCATGGCTGCACAGAGAACAGATTGCTGAATGGTGCCGTAGGGTCATTCACCACTCAAACTACATTTGCATGTAGGCTTTTGAGGAGCCACATGCTGTATGTACACATTTGCTTTAGGGTTAACAAGCTCGACAAAACTGCACCGACATGGATACAGTTTATAGAATTTGTCGAAAAAGAGGCAAGGAAAACGGCTCAGATCTCATGTGCTCTGTGATGCCAGTTTACTTAATGTTATTATTATTTTCTTTTGCTAAATTGCCAAATGAGTTCTTGTTTTTGGAGTCGTCATGACACAATTGCACACAAAAAAGTGTTCTACATAAACCCGCATGACTTTTGTGTAAGATATTAGCAGCTCCGTGCTAGATTCTGTTTTCTGTACCACATTAGACCAGTGACCCAAAAGTAAATGTATCTATTTCAGTCTCTTTGTTAGGGCACGGTTACAGTGGAACAAAGCTGCCTGAGGACAGTAATGGAGTTTGTTGTTTGTATTTACATTTGTGGTGTGTGTGTGTGTTACTTAAAGAGAAATCAAAACGGTTAACTTGCCGTGTCTACAAACCTTAGAAAATTACCTTTCAATGCTGGCATTGTTCGTGAAGACTTAGATTATCAGACTGTCTGTTATGTAATTTTAACTTGGTTCCACCACACAGTACATAATGTTTATATTATATATGTATGTAGTCTGCATTTACTTAATATCTATACATGCTAATTATTCTGCCATTTAAAGTTTCCATCATATACTAATTCCTTAGCTATTACTAAACTGTATTAATGTGTATATAGACTACCAAAGTAGAATACAATCTCCTTTTCTGCTTATCTTTTTCCAAAAGGCAGAGCAGGGAAATGCATATTAATAACCGTGTGAATTGGGATGGAGACCACATGTTAGTTTTGCATTAAAAAACTAATTTGAGCCTGAAGCACCCGCCAGACTTGTTTGTAGCTACCTCTTATTTTTTTATTTATTTATTTTTTTTAAAAAGCGCCAAAATAAATCTGTATTCAATAGCGGTGGCATAATCCTGCTCTGAAAAATGTTAAAAAGTGCAACTGTTAATTTAAGTGCTCTGATTCAGCGGAGGGGAAACTCATTATGAACTGATTTTTAGGGTCTGCAAAGGCTAAAAATCAGCTTAGCCTTTGCAGACTCTTCTTCAGTTGTTATTCATTGTTTTATAATTTTATCATCCGTCTAACCAGGAACTGCCTATGCCTTCATATTTTATATATTGAAAGTACTCCAACCATGTCTCCTGTGAGCTCTGTAAGTACATAGCTCACTAAAAACATGGTTGGAGTACTTCACTTTAAAAAGTACTTGAAACTTTTAAAGTTTTAGAAGATACTCATATTACATTTTTGAAACTGAAAAGGATTCTTTGCTTATTGCTGCCTCAAACCAAAATAAGAAAAATAAAAAAGAGTAATTTACATATTTGTATGTATGTCCCCTGATTCAAGGATTCTGAAAATGTATCAAACTGCGACCTATGTGTACCCATGTGTGGCATAATGGTGCCTAAAGGTTGAGGTTTGGAGCACTGAACTGCTACAAAATGTAATAATGACATATATTTGATGCGTAAACTCTTTTTACTTGCTTAGTGGGTACGCACACATTTCTAAAAGATTTTAGAAATGTAATACTTAATGTTTGGCTTCGGGAAAAACAGGAGTTCATACGATTTAAACTGCTTTTCCTCTTTTATGCAAGGAAGTCTTTACCTTTCTGCATTTTGGATTGCTTTTCAGACCACTTTAAGAGTCATTATTGCCCTAGCCAAGGTAGAATTGCTTCTCATTTGCCCAAAGACACCATTAATAAGCAATTTAGTCTGGAGCCAAATTGAGGGAAGCGATCTCCATTTTTAAAAAAAGGCTTTTGTTTTTGTGTCTCTTTTCTCCCTTTGACGGCATACTTTCCCTATCTGCAGGCAATTATTAGGAGCTGCATTAAGTCTGTCTGAAGGGAATTGATTTGAGCTCCATTCATCTGCTTTGTCTCGTTTGTACACACTTATTCACAGCGCAAGGGCAGGGGGTATTCTGGGACATGCTGGTACCGCTGTTGGCAAGCTCTACAAACGACGGGGCTTTTGAGAAGGCGAGGCAAATACGTTAATGAGCGTATATACACACAGAAACTAGTTCATTTCAGTTTGAAAAACATGCACAAAATAAAACGTGTCTTGTTTAGCTCTCAAGAGTTTTTTTTTTTTTTTTTGCACAAAAATTGGTTATTAGATACAAATTTTCTGACACAGTAAGACAAGCAAATAATCATCCTCTGAACAGCATGAGCATACAAAGGCATAAACACACCGTATAGCAGTCGTGAAAGCTGATGCGTGTCACACTGCTGTTTCCCTTAAGGGAGGGGAGTTAAACTTCATCAGAGGTAACAATTGCATTGTTTATACAGCAGTTCCATACTCAAGTCTTGTTCCATCCAAAGTTTTATATAAAAATTGCTCTTTGAAATTATGTTTGTTGTCTATTGAATCCTTCATTCAAACTCAATGCACATTTTTGACAGAGAAAGTGTATTCGTACCTTCTGATGTATTTTGTTTTATCCCATTTTGTCATTTTACAAAGAACCTTCAAGTATTTTGTGAAGATTTTGTGTTAAACCAACAATAAGTAGTACATGGCTGTGAAGTGGGAGAAAGATATAAGGTTTCCAAAGTTTTCACAGACAAACTCTGAACAGTACAGAGTAGCGTACATTTGTATTCTTGCCCCTTGAGTCAAATCTTTGTAGAACCACTTGACGCTGCAGTTGGACTTTGACTGGGCCATTCTAACACACATATATACCTTGATTTAAACCGTTGCTTTGCAATTTTGGCTGTATGTTTAGGGTTGTTCTGCTGGAAAGTGAACCAAATGTTTGCAGCATCAAACAGGTTTTGTGCAAGGATTGTCCTGTATTTAGCTAGACACAATTGCACGCTTAAGTTTTCAGATTTTTTTTTACAATTTCTCCATTATATGCAACTTTATGCTGGCTTATTCCATAAAATCCCCCCCAGAATATGGTTATAATGTGAGAAAGTATGAAAAGGTTTGAGAGATTTTAACATTTTTGCCCAAGAGGATTGTTGTATGAAAAAGTGCATTCGAATAGATAGCCTGAGTTTGATTTGTGACAGTGGCACAACATTGCTCAGAGATCTATGCTAACGTATAGTGATAAAAGAAAGGATTTATTTACTTGAAGAATAATACAGTTCTCTCTACAAAAAAAATAATGTACTTGTCCGTTTAAGTCCTGAACAATTGAAAATCTAACAAGCTTTTTATCCAAGGCGTCATTTTTATCAGTTCCAAAGGGATGAGGGCTGCTTTGTTTATCGTGTTTGGGTTTTTTAGTCAATTGTTAGGGGGTTTGAGGCATGTTGTGTATTTCTTTATACATAGCGTAAAAGAACTGCATCCAGTGGGACTATTAGGGGATCCAGACAAACCCAAACATTCAAACCCTCAAAGCTGTTTTGCACTCTGATGCCAGTCTCATAAAATATGACTTCTGTTTCTCTGTTAAGAAAATTTACTCGTATTTCATGGACCGGGAGACCAAAGGAAGCTGAAAGCTGCCTTTTGATTTTTGTTTTTGTGGACTATCTCTGTTTTATCCCACTTCTGTCTCCACTGCCTCTGCATTCAGACCACATGCAAGCTTACAGACTGCCCAGGGAGGGTAAAATTGCACTAATAAATAGAGCTTGTTATGTGTTGGAGATGAAAGTTCATACTTTTGCAGGAGTTATTTTTTAAAAATGTACCTAAAATAAGAGATTAAATAAAAAAAGCAGAATAAGAACTAGTCCAGCGAAGCAGAGGATGTGCAGATATTTAAACGGAGGAAATTGGAATGAATTGAATGATATGGAGAGGGAGCCACATGAGTAATGAGTCCAATTATGTTTTGGATGTCGTACAGAGCTGCTGCAGGTATGATGGATTCCTCCTCTTTGCTGTGCAACTGAAGGACACACTGTAGCTCTTGTTACCACAGAGGTATCTGTTCCTTTTTTGAACCTCCATGCAAATAAGCTTTCGTACCGTTCCCGTCTACAGAAGGTTTTAAATTCTGTTTACACTGGGTAATGATATGTTAAATGTTTGTGTCCTGAGGGTTAATTGCCAAACGCTGTCATAAAATCCCACCACAAAAAAAGATCTAGCTATTCATTAACTGTTTACCCCTGCTAAACAGTTAATGAATCGCCAGATCCTTTATGTAAATTATACAGTAAGTCTGCGAGCTCAAACATGAATTACTTTGCAGTTGATTGTAAATGTGACATCTGTGTTTGTTTTCTTTAAACAACCATGTGCAGACCTCAAAACACGTAGTTCTATATTTTCACAAGTTTTCTGTGTAATTTATGCCGTACCTCTCATTTAGACCTGCAGTTTTGCAATATTCTATAGAGAAGTGAAGAATGTTTAATCCTCACTGATGCAGTTTTGTGTTGTTAAGCAGGTCGACATTGAATTGCCATGACCTTCAGACAGATGGTACACATACACTCAATATAAGGGTGATTGCCGTATTATTATTTTAGATTATAAACACTAACTCTCTCCCTGGTAATTGGTAAGTAAGTTAAATTGATTGCTTCATTGGCATGGGTTTGGCTTTAATTCGTTGTTGACAAATTTTCCTTAGAGGTTAGGTCAGACCTAGCCTGGCCATTGCCTTCCTGTGCAATTTCGCTCAAATAAAATCTTTCTTCCAGAACAGTCTGGGCTTCTCCCCCACCCCTCACTCCCGTTGGTAGATTTTTTACCGGGCCAATCGGCAACCAGCAGGAGAAGTTGCGAATGATGACATTGATTTTGTGTGCTGCTTTAGAATTGTAGTCTGCCTGAAGCTTTAGCAATGGCAGTGGAGGAAGTGAACAAGAAGACTTTGAATTAATGAGTCACATCAACATGTAATTTCCCTTTGGGATCAATAAAGTATTTTTGAATTTTGAATTTGAGTTTTTGAACATTAACAGCTGCCTCGTTTGGATCGGCACTTCTCTTTTCGCTGTGAAGGATGGTTGTTTACCGCGCCGGTAATTTCTGGTAAGATTCAGAATGTACGTCACAGACAAAACTTAGCAACTGGGTAAAATGTAAAACCTTGACACAGTCCAGGCCTCCAGGAAGCAGTAGCTGAGAGCCCAGACCCTCTGTATGAAACTAATGGCTTAAGACTGAGGCCTGGTTTTTACCAGGCTAGGATAATCTTATCCCTCTTTTTCTAATTTAGACCCAGGTTTGGCCTGGCTTTGGGTTTATTGTTCTTTTGGAACAGTCAAGGGTTTTCAAGCTTTATCTGGCCTAAAGGTATGGATTAAGATATTTGGCCACAATACAATAATCATGTTTGACCCTCTCAAAGTGAGGCTTTCATGCCTAGAAGGAACCGTTTTAATTGCCAAACATGGTGGTGATAGCTGTCATGCTGAGGGTCTGTTTGATTACTGGTGATGCTTTGCTCAAAGCATATAGAGCATTGAAGATGAAGGATCATCTTCAAAGTCTTCAGCTTCACCAAAAATAAATGACAAAATAACTGGAAACATGTTTATGACTTAAAAAGTAATTGTAGTTTTCTTTTCTGCAAATTGTTAAGGGACATTTGCATTTGGGTGTATGAATATTTTAGTCTATTTGAATAACTGGTATGGATGTATGTATTGATGTATGGATTAGAAAAATCTCCAAGAAATTCACCAGACTTGCATACCAAGTTCCCTGTTTCTTTCTTCTTTTTTTAGAAATGATTGAAGTCTCATGTTGTATGATGTTGTCATCTTGGACAAACAACATATTAATTGCATAATTAAAAAGAATCAAAGATTATTATGACATTCATGCTGGAGATGGGGGTATGCACAACTCTGAAGAGCATTGTTAAATTATTGAGAATCCACACTGACAGTCAGAGCAAAAGAAGATATATCAGAAAGTCGAGGACAACTCTTAACTAACTCCTAACCTCCTACTGGCAGGACGGGCGTTGCTGCGCCTCAACGGGGAGAAGCTGGAGCGGATGGGAATCGTCCAGGACTCCCTGAGGCAGGAGGTCCTCCAGCAAGTCCTTCAGCTGCAGGTCAGAGAAGAGGTCCGCAACTTGCAGCTCCTTAGCAGAAGTAAGTGACCACCTTAACTCTCTGGTTCTGGTTCCTGTGCTTTGTTTCAGTGGGAGAGGGAACAATAAAGTCAGACAAATTGGTCTGAGATTTATCAAAGTGGGAGGAGGCAGTGGGGGACCACGCATCCCTGCTGCGACACGCGTGGAGCCGGCCAAACAAGCGCAGTTGTTTGTGGTTTTACTGGTGGGGGTTTCAGGATTTACTGCGCTGCATCTCAGCAAGAGCTTCATTGACCGCTTTTACTACCCAGCCACAGGGAAACAAGCCCAGGCAAACTCTGACTTCCTGAATTTTCGTCTTGTATGATGCCTCTTCTAAATAACATTTGTGTCCTTCAGGTTGTGCAGATTGAATCAGGGTCTTTTATACATGTTTATTGATGAGACCAATGCTGGGTTTGCACTCAGGTTCAGGTTTTTCCATTAGGTATGATGCATTGTAAAACCCTGATCGAAATTGAGCAGTAGAAGTGTTTTTGCTGAATACATGCTTAGAATCAGAAGAGGACAAAAGAATTTAGGGTGAACTGCAATAAGCTTCTAGATTTTGTATTTCTGAAGCTTGTTTTAATTTGTTCTAAGGTTGTTTTGGTGCATGCTGAGTAAAATAGTTTTGTTTTGTTTTTATTGCAAACATGACAAAAATTTCTAAAACAAATGCGGTAAATGATCAACCCTGCGATAAGTTTAGGTGTGCCGCTTCTAAAATATATATATATATATATAAAAATTTCTAAAACAAATGCGGTAAATGATCAACCCTGCGCTTAGTTTAGGTGTGCCACTTCTAAAAAAAAATATATAATATTGCAAGGTTTTTTTCTGTGAATATTTCATTATGGGCTGATACTGCAAACAGCTAATCAAGTAATAAAGGTGGTGTTGGCTCAAAGGCATGCTCACAGTTTCACTTCCTAAGCTGCTGATGCTGTTGCAATTTGCCTTCTGCATATCTGCCACAGACTGCTTTGCAGTAACTTTTAAATCCACACACTGAAGACTTTTGTTAAATGTGAGTTTGCTCTTTTCTATTACAGCTGGTTTCAAGTAAATTTTCACATCCACACCCAGAATTGGACTAATATTATTACTTTGTAGGGATAAGATGAGTCACCTTGGCTAACGTATTCTGTTTTTAAGAAAACCAGCCGAAATGGAACAAGACAGTTTAGAGATTTTTTTTTAAGTAATTGTCAGCGATGCATGAGCCAGATATTGTAGCATATTTCTTCTTCTTTTTTTAAGTTATGTTTTTGTTTATATTTTGTTCAGTAGATGCATTAAAACTTGGAACTCCCAATTTTTTTTTTCTATCAATCAATCTGCTAGAAACATAGTGCTGTGAAGCTCTTAATAATTAAGTAGAAAGCAGATAATAGCTAGGCACAGTGTAAACTGATCATTCATGACTTGGCTTATTTACACATTGTAGAAATATTGCATGTGCACTACACTTATAGATACATTTCTCTCCAACTCCTTAAACTAACTTTCTACCAAAAAAAAGTCAAAGTCACATCTTTCCATCTACTTTAATTGAGTCGGTGTGCACATGCCTCCTAATGGCACAATTCACAGTGTAAGGAGTGCTTTTGATGACCTTCAAATCACCCAAGCATGTTAGACAGAATTAAACTCAAAGATGCGAAACAACTAATAGGTAAGGGGAGAGTATTAAATTGCTGTTAGACACCTCCGTTAATTGGGCAGCGCAAACGTAATTTCTCAGTTCATGAGGCTTTAACTCGGAGCTACAAGGGCAGGCTAATTAGGGGACCTGATATAGCGCTTGGTTTTCACAAGTTTGGAGAAAAATGAGAGGTGATAAAGGTGTGTGGGACATTCTGGGAAGCTGTGAGGTGGGGTCATGAGACAAGGAGTGAAAGGTGTTTGATGTGAAGGTTGAATGAGGTCAAAGATTTAAATATAAAGAAAGAAATATAAAGTAATTATGTTTTATAATCCACCCCGCTACACAGTTATAAAATATTTGCTCATTAAATATAACTTGTTTTCCCTCACTCATGTGCTGATGGGGTGGAGGGTGCTCAGGGTTATGCCCAAAGAAACTTTGGCCTGGTTGCGTTTCTGATTCAAATGCATCCCCACTTTTCCATCAGCTCATTAATTTTAATAATCTAATATAAGTCATACATTATGCAATGTGTTGTATTTTAAAAAATTAGAAAACTAATTTCCCTTCCTCTTTACACCCATTGACTGCTTTGTGTCGGCCTATCACATAAATAGCCACTAGAACACAGCGCAGTTACCATCTATAATATACCAAACTGTAAATGTTTAAAGAGTTTAATTTCTGAGATAAAAAAATATTTGAAGATAAATTCTTTGCCAGTTTCTCTACTTATATGAACTTGATGTGAACATTTCTGTTTTGTTTTTTTTTCTTGATTTATCTGAGCTGAAGAATGCTGTTCACATAAAAATAGCTGTAAAATGTCAAACTTGGTAGGACTAGGCTGAGAAAATGTGAAATGCTGTGGGTATGACTGTGTTACGTGGACGAGAGAGAGCGAAGACGAGCCAGCTGGCTGCTCTGTGCTGAATACTGTGGAGAGGCCTGGTCATGGTTAAATGGAACGATAAGAGCATGAAACAAGAAAGAAAGAGGGTGTATTCAAACGGCAGCTCACACACATTTAGGCGTTGCACTCGCACGGCTCCGCACACAACTGCAACTTTTCTCCCTGAACGATTCTTCTAATACGCTCACTCTTCTGCAGTGATTAAGTGGAGCCGCCATACCACCTGTCAGGCCTGATACATCTCCAATGGATTTACCAAAAATTGAATATTGATCTCACAATAAATTTTGCGAAGGGAACGAAAATACAGAGATGCAGCTGAATTCTCACGCAAGCTTGTCTCTGATATGAGCCGTGACACTTTTACAATGCCTCCGCGTTATTCACATCAGGAGTGTAAAAGGCTTTGTGATGCAAAACCCTTTGCAAGAAGCAGAAATGCTGCATCCAGCTTCTTTTGACAGATGGCACACAATATTAAATTACGCCTCACTGAAATGACCAATAAAAGATTTGCATACACGTTCAGATCCTCCTGAGTTTATTGCACTCTTTAATAAAGACTCATTTTAAAGAAATGTATCTTTTTTTTTTTGTCAGGGATTTGCTTTTATTTTCTGCAGACCAGTGAAATGTCTGCCATATAGATTGACCGGTAAACTGCAGAAGAATAGTTTACTGCAGCATCACTTACACGGCTTTTCTTTCGAGAGTGGTTGTGCAAGTTCAGGCTACCATGCAAATGAAAATTATGACACATCTGGTCTAGGTTGTGAAAATACCTCACTGAGGATAGAGTAGCAAAAGAGCCAGCTGCCTGGTTATCATAAGGATTAAAACATTTTGGTTATGCCTAGGTCACATATCGGCTCCAATAACTCCGATATTTGCCTTTGCTTTTCTGTGTTGGACTCAAAAAATAGGGGGCTTTGATGTATGATTTAATTTGTATAACTGCTTACAGGTTTTCTTTAGATCTATGGAGGCTGAACTCCACTGGTGTTTACTTGCTTACATTTGTATGGTAAGTCAGAAAACAGGTGAAGCAGTGAACATGTAATGTAGTTCTGGTCAAAAGTTTTTATCCACTCATACACTTGAAGGTAGTCTTGTTTTTGTGTTTTCATTAATTTGTTTAAATCATTCTGTTTCTGGCTAGTCTGACTATACTAGCATACTATAGTAAAACTATGTTTTGCTGTCAGTTTGAATTTACTGTCTATTGTGTGAGATGCATACAGGGTCAAGTGTTCATATGCAGTGGATATCCACTGAGATATGAATGGATAAATGTCCATGCAGGGAAAGCTGCACGCATCTGCTTTTCTAACCATTTAAATCGATTCTGGAATAATTCTGTGTAATTCTGATTACTTCATTGCTAAATCAACGTCACACAGCTTCTTTTCTTTATTTTATGGAATTCTCAAAACATATTGATACAGTCAGAAACATTTGGAAGGTTGTTGACTTCACATCAGAGCTGAAGTTAAATGGATATATGTACAACTCATACTCCAGAAAGCTCATATTCATCTTTTTTTTTCTTCAACAAAGCCTTGTCATCGATTTAGAAAACCTTTGCCATTCTTTTCTTCTATATGCATATTGTATTATTCTATTTTTAGGAACTGTTTTGAAAGGTAAAGTCGATGTCTTCCATAGCCCAGAGCCACAGCGCTCAGAGAATAGGGAGCAATGTGCGAGGATTTTTATCTGGAAACTTTTGGGACTGAGGATTCGGATCAAAGGCCAGAGAAAAATCTGCCTTCCTTCTTCTGCTGAGGAACTAGCTTTTGGTTTATCTTTATAATATACTGCCAATAGCTCTTCGCTGCTCAACATATCAACATCAACTTTTGATCAAAGTCAGTCTGTGTTTTTGTGTGAAGCCATCTGCCATGTACAAGAATCTTAGCTAATTAGGAAAAATTAAAACGACTGCAAAGATTGTCATTAAAACATCTGATCTTCTCCCACCGCAAAAAAGATGTGTTGCCTGTACTGATTTGCTGAGAATACTGAAACTTTTCAGCTCCAAAGCTCTTCTGTTGTAAGTAAAAAAAAAAAAAAAAGAAAAAAACAGGCAAAGAAAATTCAGCCTCCGCATGTAGAAAGATGGTAGAAACATAAGAGTTTTAGCTGTAATTGCAGTGAAATTAGATTCTACAAATTATTTTCTCAGTAGGGCTTAAAGGCAGACCAAACTTATATAATTGTAATAAAAGATGTAAACTGCAACTTTGTAATGGTGTTGCTACTTTCTTTCGCATTAAAACAATCTATTAACATACAGAAAATGTTATGGTTACAATACGACAAAATGTGAAAATGTTCAAGGGGTTTGAGTACTTTTGCCACTCTCGATTAATCGTATGCTAATGTATTCCATGACGAGACATCTCGGAAAAAAATAAATAAATAAAAATTTTTATGTGTTTTGCTATTGATCTTTTGTTATTGTATTCTAATACAGAGCTGATTTACAATTTCTTGGCTTATTACATGCAACATTTCCCATAAACTGTGACCATCCATAATAATTACTTGAAACAAAAAACACAGAGTTTCTATAAAATAGACGTCCGTGGAGGCCTCTGGCCACCAGTCGATTAAAAGCCTGACGTGGGAACAGTGAATCGCTTCACTTGAAAACAGCACTGTTTCCATGTGAGGCCTGATGATACACTCATTTTTTTCTTCCCCCCCCCCTTCTCTTCTCTCCACAGCCTCCTTTGGAAATTTCTCTTAGCTCATCCCAGGATGTGCTTGGCAGTCCTTCCCCTCGTCTCTTGTCACAATACATCTCCAGGAGCTGCGGAAGAGCTGCTATCTCCAGATATGTGAGCGGCGAATCAACGAGTGAAAGCAGGGGGAGGACGAGCCTATAGACTCTATGCCAACTGGTCTGGAGGATTCCCATTCAATGCAGCCAATCTGCTTTACAGGCACTATGACAAAGACAAAGAGCCGTTCAAAGCAGGGAGACCCTCTGTAACCTAATGATGCAACGGAAGATTATCACTATTCCAGGCTTGATCCGGACCTGGCACTGGTGGGATCATTACAAATGTCCCTTTTGATTTTCATTTCGATTGAACCAGCCGGACAGACACTGACTGAAATTCAAGTCTGAAAAATTGGATTCATAGAGATCCACTTCGATTTAGTTAAATAAATAGTTCTGTGGAGCAGCTGTGAGCAGTTTGAGTCTTGTCTGCAGCATTAGCTCTTTGAACAACTTAACTGTGGAGATCTGGAGGGTAGTTTTACCTGGAGAGTCAAACTAACTGCTGGTCAGGATTTGCCTAGTTGAAAAGCACAAGAACTTTGATCTTAAGAATCCTTGTGATTCATTCAAACACTGCTTTAGATATGTGTGTCTGTGTCTGTGAGCCACTTGGCGATAAACAGTTTTCACTACAGCCTCATTGCAACTGTAACGTGGTGTTCATTCAAAAAGAGAGAGAAGGGGGAAAAAATAATGTAAAAGTAAGAATTAAGGAATTTTTCACCAGAATATCTCGTTTTAAGTTCTTGTTGTTTCTCAGAAATAGTTTATCCATACACGAAAGACAGCACAGCAGTGTCTTATTATTACGCTGTACTTATAAAAAAAAAAGCAGGCATAGATGTTGTTTTTTCTTATTCAGCTTGTGATCGGTCACTCTCTCTGTCTGCAGTGTGCTTTGTTCACCCTTTGCATGCATGGGAGTTTTGTTTTTCAGCTCGGCGCTCTCTCAGCATGATTACAAAAACTTGAGCTCCATGGGAAAGCTAGCAGGGAGCTACAGATGACACTCATGCTGGCATTTATTTCCATATTGTAGAGGTATATAGTTATTTACACTGATGCACCTAGTCAAGTACAAGTAATGTAAAACTTGTTTAGCCAAGTACTTCATGTTGTACAACCTTGAAGAGTAACTGTCTGATGATTTAAAAAAAAAGTAGAGCAGTGGAAAAACAACTACAATGTAACAGTTTATGTATAGAGGTGTCTGCTGCGGGTAAGACATTGACTGCTCATAACCTCTGCACAGAACTCCATAGAAGAAATCTGAACTATCCCTTTAAGACCACTACACCAGTGATTATTTTACATGTTTTTATATCAAGGAATTCTGGGTTAATTCCTTGAGTCATGGTGTACTAATGTAAAATGACGGAAACTTTCCATCTACAATACTATGAGATGAATGTCATTCCCACAATATGTATTGTGACTTCTCGGCAGTGTAGTACTGAAAAAAAATGAACCTTTATATATAATTGAGTGTAGTAGAGTAACACACACTTTAATTTATGTATTTGTGATTTAATGACTGATCAAAGGGTTTCATGGGGTTAACACAATGCTCGCTAACTGCATAGGTCTGATAAAGCAATAATTTGAATAGCTAGAGGTAAATTGGAAAGGACTGACTGGTAGCTAAACTATTTCCACAGAGCTGTGAAGGTCTGCCGAGGGAAAGAAAGTCATTTGTGTGTGGATCTTTATATTTTCCATCATTTGTCACTTGGGGGGTAGGGGGGGGGGATACAACATCCCTCTGATGTATTCTGTTCGGTTTCTTTCCCGGAGATGACACTGAAGTTTCTAAAGCTCAGAAAGCAAGACTGCCAACAATGACAGCAAGCCAGATACCAGATTCCCTAAGTGACTGAAGCCAGATCTGCAGATGTAATTCTAGGCAGTAACGCTCAGCATTGCAGAATGATGGTTCTCATGTCACATAAATGAATAAAATAAACAAACATCCAGTGAAGAAAACTTGCCCGTCCAACAGCCATCCATGCATCCTTTAGCAGGGAGCCGCAGGGAAAAGTGAGTGAGTGACTGTTAAAAGAAAGAAAACGCACTGTGTAATTTTTAGTAGACCTAATCCACTGTAAATATCAACGCATTCGGTTTATGTTCACTGATCATCGATGAACTGTTTCAGACGCAGAAAAAAGTACAGTTCACTCTGCTCTACAGGTTCAAACATAAATGTATGTATGGAACACGACGACAGCTGTTTTTGAATAAACTTATTGAGAAAAAAAACTGTTGGCCCTGATGTACTGACATGGTGTATATCTGTTTGCAGGATTAAGTTAATAGTTTTTACTGAAGTGATGTTAAGACAACCGCATGTGATGCAAAACTGATACTAGAAAAATCATTTTAACAATAGAAGAAGGCAGAAAGGATAAAAAGAATCCTCAATACAAAATTTTTCTTTAAAAAAAAGTGATTAAGATTTTGTTCTTATAGTACAGAATCCTTTACTTCCTTTTCTTTAAACATGTTTGTGCTATCTCTTTGTCTCTTTTTTTTTTTCAGTTGATGAATATTTAAAGTTTGCATTGCTCTCATCAAGGGAAATAATGTCCTTTAATTGCTCAAAAGCTAAACTCGTTCATAAACATAAACAAAAGAAAAGTTGGTGCACCATAATTTAAAATTGGATACATAATCACAGTTCCTTCTTTCATTTTGCAATAGACAAAATGAAATTAGTGAGAAGCAAAGTTGTTTCCCGGTTAATTGCTTACATTAAAATGAGTTTTTGTTTTTATAAAATGTTGCAAGTATAAAAGTAGTCATTTGCATATTCAGTGGATAATTTAGTAATAACATTTTAATTTGTATTTCCCCCTCCAGTGTTTCCCATTATATAAATTAGTGTACTAAAAATATATAAATATATATTTATCTGCAAGTAGAGATGAAATTACTGTGATGGTTTTGATATTCATACAAAAATACAGCTAGAGAACGCATTCCAGTGAATCACAAAGTCTTCATTACACATCAATACATTTAGAAACAGTTTGTTTTGGAGGACTGACATGATTCATATCAGTGGTTGTCCTCAACTCCATCCATCTTCTAACCTCATTTAGCCCAGCAAAGGACCACCAAGGCCTGCATTTCTCCAGTGGTCCGTGGGCAAGAAACGGGGTTCAATTTAGCAATCTATGAAATAGCAAACATAGGCAACCGGAGACACATTATGCACATCAGTGATATTTAATGCAACGTAAGTGAAAAGCTTACATGCGCTACTTAAGCGACTTAATGTAAGATTAATCCTGGTCTTTCAATAATGCATTTGACCCCATCTTTTTTTTCAGGGTGGACAACAACTTCAGTGAATTTCCCAAGCAGGCATATGTTTGAATTTCACTAGTTTTTTTTCTAGTCAGAATTATACATACAAGCCCAATGCACACACCTGCACTAATATTTGGTTTAATGTTCACTCCACCACTTTTATATAGCCCTACTTTAACAATTCCAAAACAATATTTTTTGTGTGTGTGTTTGTGTGTGTTTTGGATCACTACTTTGTTTAAACACCCAATTGTATTAAAGTTGAAACTTTCTACTTGCTGAGCCGAGTCAAAGAACTTGGAAGTAGTTCTTTGTTTTCAGCAGATCCATTCATGTTGCTTCGTTTTCTTAAAAAAGAAAACAAAAACAAAACTTTCCTGTAAAATAATTCCACTAGACCCCAAGCCAGATGTATTTTATAATTCAAAATATGCCTCAATCTTCCATCTGTTCCGAAACATTATTCAGGGTGCCTGAGTCACAACTTTGACTCTGTGAAAATAAAGTGTTGCCTAAACAGATGTTGACTTTGTCTCTCGCTGACACATCATCGCACGCATTCAGAACACACATACACACTCAAATAGATCCAATTACTGCAAGGCATCAAGCATCTCACCTGTTAGTTCCAGGGCACATGTATGATAAACAGATTCAATGAACAGTGACCTTCTCAACCTTGGTAGGGGAATAAATCTGCATAGCAGATGGTTGGATGCTTCAGTTAATTGGAATCTGGTTATTATTATCTTTCTCTTTTTGTTTTCTTCTATTTGCCATTTGGAAACTCTGCTTCCACAATGGGAGCTTTTGTGACTGTTCTCGAAGATAAGCCAAATGCTGAGACCCGTGCTTTTTCTGATTCATTGCTATTTCCTTGTGACTTTGATCTGCTGGTTCTCAATCCTACGACAGCACAGAAACTGAGTGTGAAACACTCCTATGTCTTCCATCTCTCCTTTAACAGCTGGTTGACTGAAGGCTCTTGGTGGTATAAATGGCTCAAAACTGTATTTTTTTCATGAGGAGCCAAACTGTCAAGGTAGTAATGAGAATGATGCCAGTGCGCTTTGTGGCTTTTGATTTGAAAAGTTATTAGGGAAAAAATTATCTATTGCCAGTTAAAAAAAAAAAAAAAAAAGACATGATTGTGCTTACTCAGCTGATAAGGAGAAAAAACATCTGTATCATGCTTTAAAGTATTATTCACAGGTCAAACAGTGCCCCAGAGTGAAGTATTTATCAGAACCGATTAAAAAGGAAGCGTGTATTTTATATTTAACTTGATCAGCTAGCAACTCAAGATCACCATAGACTTGATGGTTCTGCTAGTCATCACTTATGAACAAATATAAAATATCCCAAAATTTCCTGAACTGACAGGAAATTTTGGGTTCGTCAAATCAATCAAGTTTATTTGTAGGGCACATTTCAGCAACAAGGCAGTTTAAAGTGCATTACATCATAAAACTATACAAAGTTGTAAAAAAAACAACACCATGCAGTCAACAATTGAGAAAACCAGTAAGATATGCATCCAAATCACAAGTTTCGAAGTCACAATGTTTGTTTTGCCTTTTTACTCTGAGAAATGATTGAATTGTACTGCCCTCTAGTGGGTGATTTATGGTCATAAACCTTGACTGAACGTGTTGAGACACATAAAAATGAATTATTTGTCGAATAATAATAATAATAATAATAATAATAATAATA